>NC_058196.1:3730791-4050355 GCF_907165205.1 Coccinella septempunctata
TCTTTTTTCTTTTTGCTCTTAGAAATGAAAGTTTTTTTTTCATTCATTCTTGTGATATTTGAATGGTTAACATAATTGCAGTTTTTAGAAATTACATGAAGAATCGAAATAACAAATGATCATGATACAGTTTCACGAATTTAGACTTTTAGCAAAGTATTGTTCTTTTGAAAAATATGATAGAATGTTCTCGAAATTCCAGGTAGAAACCTGACCGTTAGTTAATGCGTGCTCTCAAAATTCTGCATCCCTACTCTTTTAGTAGATAACGTTCTATTCAGTATAACACTGTTCGCTCTTTTGAGAAGTTGAAAATTTCGGCGTATTCCTTAGTGTCTTCTAGATCATTGGCAAAGTTTTGTGAATCTTTTCATTCAGAATACCGTATCGATAAAATTTGAAAATGATGTTAACTAATGATTGGTACGAGAAGTTGATGTAAGTAGTGTATATTCAGCATGACTTCGAATTAGTTAGTGTAGAAAAAGTTGTTAGCATCAAAATATTTTTCATTCAATCAAGTCTCCAGAGAATTTCAGGTTTCTTATATTTCCCACTAATCAATTTTTGAATCTTTTTGAATAGCCACTCTAACCCCGTACTAATTCAATACATTTGCAGAATTGATATTCTTTCCGTTAAAAATATTTCTCCACTCGTCCTATTGTTTCAAAATTGTGATTCAATATTTTCAACCCTTCAATAATCAATTATACTCTTTCCCCGTTTTGTTTGCGTCTTGAGATATGAAACAGGCTTATTTCTTTCATTTTTGTGGACTTTGAGTAGCAGAAAATCATTTCGGTTCTTCAAAATTACATGCATATTCAAAATAACAAATAATCATGATACCGTTTCGCGAGAATAGAATTTCAGCAAAGTATTATTCTTTTGAAAAATAGGAAAGAATGTTGTCGAAATTCTAGATTAAATTTGCATAATTGATTTCCTTTTCAATTGAGAATCTTCCAAAACCTATCGTTCGGTTTCTCAATTGTGATTCAATATTTTCAATTTTTCAATTATCTTTTTTCTTTTTGCTCTTAGAAATGAAAGTTTTTTTTTCATTCATTCTTGTGATATTTGAATGGTTAACATAATTGCAGTTTTTAGAAATTACATGAAGAATCGAAATAACAAATGATCATGATACAGTTTCACGAATTTAGACTTTTAGCAAAGTATTGTTCTTTTGAAAAATATGATAGAATGTTCTCGAAATTCCAGGTAGAAACCTGACCGTTAGTTAATGCGTGCTCTCAAAATTCTGCATCCCTACTCTTTTAGTAGATAACGTTCTATTCAGTATAACACTGTTCGCTCTTTTGAGAAGTTGAAAATTTCGGCGTATTCCTTAGTGTCTTCTAGATCATTGGCAAAGTTTTGTGAATCTTTTCATTCAGAATACCGTATCGATAAAATTTGAAAATGATGTTAACTAATGATTGGTACGAGAAGCTGATGTAAGTAGTGTATATTCAGAATGACTTCGAATTAGTTAGTGTAGAAAAAGTTAATAACATCAAGATATTTTTCATTTAATCAAGTCTCCAGTGAATTTCAGGTTTCTTATATTTCTCACTAATCAATTTTTGAATTTTTTTGAATAGCCACTCTAACCTCGTACTAATTCAATACATTTGCTGAATTGATTCTTTTCGTTGAAAATATTTCTCCACTCATCGCATGGTTTCAAAATTGTGATTCAATGTTTTCAACCCTTCAATAATCAAATAAACTGTTTCTTCCTTTTGTTTGGGTTTTGAAATATAAAACAGGCTTATTTCTTTCATTTTTGTGGACTTTGACTAGCAGAAAATCATTTCGGTTCTTCAAAATTACATGCATATTCAAAATAAAAAACAATCATGATACCGTTTCGCGAGAATAGAATTTTAGCAAAGTATTATTCTTTTGAAAAATAGGATAGAATTTAATCGAAATTCTAGGTTAAATTTGCATTATTGATTTCCTTTTCAATTGAGAACATTCCAAAACCTATCGTTCGGTTTCTCAATTGTGATTCAATATTTTCAATATTTCAATTATCTTTTTTTCTTTTTGCTTATCCAAATATAATTTTTTTTTTCATTCATTCTTTTGATCTTTGAATATTTAACATGATTTCAGTTTCTTAAAATTACATGAAGAATCGAAATAACAAATAATCATGATACAGTTTCACGAATATAGACTTTTAGCAAAATATCATTATTTCGAAAAAAAAAAGATAGAATGTTCTCGAAACTCCAGGTAGAAACCTGACCGATAGTTAATGAGTTTTCTCAAAATTCGGCATCCCTACTCTTTTAGTAGATAAAGTTCTATTCAGTATAACTCTGTTCGCTCTTTTGAGAAGTTGAAAATTTTGGCGAAATCCTTAGTGTCTTCTAGATCATTGACAAAGTTTTGTGAATTTTTTCATTCAGAATACCGTATCGATAAAATTCGAAAATGAAGTTAACTAATAATTGGTACAAGGAGTTGATGTAAGTAGTGTATATTCAGCATAACATCGAAATATTTTTCATTTAATCAAGTCTCCATTGAATTTCAGGTTTCTTATATTTCCCACTAATCACTTTTTAAATTTTTTTGAATAGCCACTCTAACCCCGTACTAATTCAATACATTTGCTGAATTGATTCTTTTCGTTGAAAATATTTCTCCACTTATCGTATTGTTTCAAAATTTTGATTCGATATTTTCAACCCTTCAATAATCAAATAAACTGTTTCTTCTTTTTGTTTGCGTTTTGAAATATAAAACAGGCTTATTTCTTTAATTTTTGTGGACTTTGACTAGCAGAAAATCATTTCGGTTCCTCAAAATTACATGCATATTCAAAATAACAAATAATCATGATACCGTTTCGTGAGAATTACATTACATTACTTAGATTATAAACTTTTAGCAGAGTATTAATCTTTCGAAAAATAAGATAGAATGTTCTCGGAATTCTAGGTTGAATTTGCATAAACGATTTCCTTTTCAATTGAGAACATATCGAAACTTATCCTATGGTTTCTTAATTGTGATTAGATATTTTCAACTTATTCAATATTTCAATTATCACTTTCTTTTCTCTTTTGGCTCTTCCAAATATAATTTTTTTTCATTCATTCGTGTGAACTTTGAATGGTTTACATTTTTTTAGTTTTTCAAAATTACATGCAGAATCAAAATAGCCAAGGATCATTATACTGTTTCACGAATATGGATTTTTTGCGAAATATTATTTTTTTGAAAATAAGATGTAATATCTTTTAATTTCCCAGTTGAATTTGCAGTTTCGTATCTTTTGAACTAAGGAACATCTAAAAATCTCAAGGTATGGTTTCTCAATTGTGATTCAGTATTTTCAACTCATTCAATATTTCAATTATCACTTCCTCCTTTTGCTCTTCCAAATATGAATTTTTTTTTCATTCATTCTTGTGATCTTTGAATAGTTAACATAATTTTAGTTTCTCAAAATTACAAGCAGAATCAAAATAACAAATAATCATGTTACAGTTTCACGAATTTAGACTTTTAGCAAAGTATTATTCTTTTGAAGAATATGATAGAATGTTCTTGAAATTCCAGGTAAAAACCTGATCGATAGTTAATGCGTTCTCTCAATATTCTGCATCCCTACTTTTTTACTAAATAAAGTTCAGAAATTTTATTCAGTATAATTCTTCCGAATAAAAATTTTTTTTTCATTCATTCTTGTGAACTTTGAATAGTTAACATAATTTCTGGTTTTCGAAATGACATGCAGAATTAAAATAACCAAAAATCATTATACTGTTTCACAAATATATATTTTTCGCGAAATATCATTTTTTTGAATATAAGATGGAATGTCCTCTAAATTCCCAGTTGAATTTGCAGTTTTGTATCTCTTAAACTCAGAAACATCTAAAAAACTCAAGGTATGGTTGCATAATTGTGATTCAATATTTTCAACAATTCTGATATTCCAATCATCACATTCTTCATCTTGTTTGCTTTTCTAACTATAGAGCTGTTTTCAATAGGATACATTTAAAAACATATCATAATGTCTCATAGTTCTTATTCAATCTGAATGACTGACTCTCCTCTGAACACGAGTTTTTGGACTGCTGCTTGATATCGAACTAATTGATAACGGTAGTGATATAATGAAGTAGATCATGGATTACCACTTCGAGGTCAAAAAATAGACGAGATCCGATCAAGTTTGCGACACCGATGATGAAATTCGATTCTCGCTGAATTCCTTATTTTTGTGCCTATCTCCTTTTTACGTACATCAATTTTTTGTTGCTCTTTGTATTGTTTGGCAGTCATGTACCTGTTGAGCCTAATATTAACCCATTCGTTATTTACAGGGAACGCCGGCGGGAGCAGGAAAAACAGTTGAGAGCCAGGATGCAAGAAAATACGGGAGGTACACCACTAGTGCTTCCCCCCCTCTTCGGAAATCCAGTTAAGGTGAGCTTTGAACCATTTATTACATATTTTTACAAATAACCACTGATGTGCTTTCGAAAAGTTTATTGTGTTTTTCGATGAGTCCTATCAGTTTCAAGTACCCTTAGTGATATATTCCAGGGTGTTAGTATTATCACCTTCTAGGAAGAACTGCTCACATCAGGATAAAAACAGAAAGAGCTGTTGATGTATTTACCGTCTGATCTCTCACCTTCTTGAAATGTGACCCAGTCTCACAACGGCCCCTTATGAAATCATCTTTCCGTGCATATTTCAATACCCAATCGAAAGTGTATTTTTCAGAATGTCAAAACAAATACCCACGTATTTCTCATGACCAATTTCCACACATTATATCGATCCATTTTCCACAAGCACGAAAGGTTCTGTGAAATGCAAAAAAAGAGATTCAGAACATCTTAGCGCCCATCAGATGGTATCCAATTTGAATATAAAATGGGCCTATGACCCACAATCCGGGATTGGGGATTCTTAAACGCACCTTTTTTAGTTTCGATCCGCCAGTCAGTATTTGTTCTATCATCTTTCCCTATAGATTAATCACAATATTTTAGAAGTGATATTTTATGTAGACATAATGATATGGATCTCTAAGCCCCAACATTATTTCCTGGAGTCCTCGCGTATAAATCCCCCCATTTTAATTTTTTCGACAACTTCGAAACTTTACAATATCATAACATCTTCGATAATGAAATGATAATTCAAAACTGTATGAGTCATTATAATTTTGAAAAATTATCCTAGTAGCCTTGCTTTAATCATCTTTCAACTGATCTCAATTTTTTTTAATTTTTCTCAGGTTCCTACAAATAAGAATGACCCGTTGGTGAAAAGAATTAACGGCGTACTGGGAGAGTATAGCAAGGCCAAGCATTTATTCGATGGGAAGAAGGTCTTGATCCAGCCTGGTTTCACCACTCTATATGCGGTGCAACCGAGAACACACATGCCACCCCATCAGCCAGCAAACAGGTAATTAAATGTAGAATTCACAAGACCCTTACTGACATTGAGATGTGTCTCAACAACGCTATTTTTCCAACTTATTTCAAATACTTGTCAGGATTGATCGGTAGAATGTCACTGCTTAATTTTTGTGACGAGCATTATGAAGATGTTATCCTTGACTTCAGTCAAGGAAGATTCAAATCATCTTGATGCACATTTTATCGTGCAACGCGTCATATCTCAATGTGCAGCCCTTTTTGAAATACCCAAACTTTTACTGAACTACTTTATATAAACAGAATACTAATCAATATTTTTCCTTGCAGACCAACTTCTGTTGAAGCCAGGCACGAGTTGATGAAGAAAAATAACCACCACCATCCTGGCTTTCATTTTATGCCCGAGAAGAAACCGATTCAACACAGGCCAGTCGACAGCAGGCCACACGAAAGGGGCCCTTCTCAGGGCCACCAGGTCAGGCAAATCAACAAAAACAACTACGAACATAGCGGAAACGGCGCATATCAACAAATGATGCGTCGTCCTATGGCCATGGGTCGTCCTACTGCTTATCGAATGACCCGTCCAGCCGGCCCCGTATCGAACCAACAAAGGCCCTTCGACATCAGACCCCACGAACGCGGCCCTTATCAGGGCCACAAGAATAGGCAAATTAACTACAACTATGCCGCCTACAAACAGAAAGTAAATGGTCTATCTCCACTAATAATGCGTCGTCCTATGACCATGGGTGATCCTAGTCATAATCAAGTGAGGCGTACAGCCGTTCCTGTACCGGTAAGTATGAAACACCAGTTCTTCTAAAAATTATGCCTCGCTGTGAAATACGAGCTGAAAGATTTTGGATTTATTTAAATTATTCTATTGCCTTCGTAATTCGACGTACAGCATGTATTATCCTCTCAGCATTTCCATCCAATAAACGTTCTGAGTGGTAAATAAGTGAACTCTTGTCAACTCCAGACTCTTTCAAAAATCGTAGTAAATTTCATTATCGAAACGAGGTATCCTTAATACTTACACATGATTTTTATTTTACAGGACAGAAAAACTCTACTTCACCAGAGTCCAGCTTCCTCGAACTTCGAAGTAGACAGGGCTCTGAAGGAAATGATCATTATGAAAGCAAAACTTTCGCCTATTGTTCCCATTTCGGGGTTGGATATTAACAAAAAAAAATTTATCTTCCATCATCCTAAGGCAACGGTGAGTTTGATAAGATATTTTTTTCCTATTTCAATATTACATTTTTTTTCATATTGATAGGGAGAAAAAGAAACCACACATCGATCAACACTAATTCCTTTTTTCAATTTCAGCTATCAGAGATGCCCCTTTGTAAAGGTTCCTCTACCCCGAGTAAGTACAAATAATTTATCTCCACATTTACGCTCCCAACATTCAACTCATCTGAGAAACTAAAATTTCTTTCGAAACCAAATTTCTCTGATTTGTCTTTGCAATGAAATTTCAACGTATACACACAGACTTCATTTCAAATCTTGAGTCAAAATTCAGGGACGTCGAACGGAACATGAAAATCGCCAATCACGTGATAAAATTGAAATACAATATCACAGGAAGCCTGAATGGAAATCCGCGAACGGGCAGTTTTCAGCCGATGTGATGGTTCTAAATAACCTGATTTTCATTCGAAAACTTGTTCGTTTTCACTTGCGAAAATTTTAGGGAATTCGATTTTTTGGCGGGGTCTTTCAGCTTGTTGAAACTTTTTGTTTCGTTAAGGTCCATTTTTTCATATATGATGAGATTTTAAGGAATCAGAACTATTGAATTTCTTTATCATTTGGCCGACGTTTCGGACATTATTCAGCTTTTTCTCAAGGCTACAATGTAAATTGATATGAAATGTATTGTCGAAGTATTGCACATAATGCTGCTCAGAACTTTAACTAGGAAAACTTCTGATGACCTATGAGGTAATTGGTTGCGAGAATAGATCTAGACCTTGCTGGCTTTCACCAAAATTCGAAATTTTTATCTAGTAACCATTATTTTTCCTTTTCAAAACAGAATGAAAAACTTTCCGATCAAACCTTGCACAACATCTCTGGGACATCAGCGTAAGTAACTCTCCGTCAAACGCTTTCGAACCGCATTCCAAACCGTAGATTCGCATTCAACTAATCCTTAATTTCTCCTCCAGCGATCTCAGAATACAATTGGCGTTGTCCGATATCAGCGACGACGAGGAATAAGACCATTCTGTAGTGAAAAGAACGCTGTCTAACATAACGGCGATACCACCCGCCAATCACATGGACGTCATCCCGCAAATCCTGAAGGACTATCTTGAGAGAGTCAGCGCCCAAAGCAGCAGATTTTTCAGTGCCCATACTCTGTTATAATTATTCAAATAAATAAATAAGCCAAAAATTATATTTTTTCATTCTTGAAACCATCTAACAATTCAAATTTTCAAAAAAATAAAATAGCGATTATGTTAATTTCATAACAAATATTTTTATGAAGTATGTTCACAACAGAAAATAACTGAAAATTTTTGTTTTTGAAAAATAAGTACCCGCTCAGTGAGATAATTTTCCTTTTTTGTATTCAATCAACTTGTTCACTTCCTCGAAATCAACACTTCCCGTAAGTTCATTTTCTATAGAAGAGCGTACCGAAGAATTATTTGGAGTATTCTTGAATTTTTTCGGAACCTTTCTCTTACCTCTTTCTCTTTCAATACATTCGCAGGAATAATTTCTTTTATTAAAACCATTTCTCCACTCATCGTATGGTTTCAAAATTTTGATATAATAATTTCAACTCTTTCAGTATTTTAACTGAGGTTACTTTATTTGAGGTTGCTCAAAACACCTCTTTAAATGGAGAATATTCTCGAATCAAATATATAACGTTGAAACGGATTAATTGGGTTATTCACGAGAGTTACATATATAGCATCATTGATTTTTTATAGAACTTTCTGAGCTCTACAAAAGAGGAGTTGATAATTTTTCTTTATCTCTCATATCGTCTATCTGAGCTGAATTTGCATTATCGATTCTGTTTTCAATTGTAGTGATATAATTAATAATATAAAACAAAAAAATAAATATCATAGACTATATAAGAGGCATTTACTAAGTTGTTACTATGAAAGATTCAATGAATTAAGATCCAAAATTAAAAAAGATATTAGAACTGCTTATAAAAAATATTTGATGAATGTAGAAGTAGAACTTCAAGAAAACCCTAAAAAGTTTTGGAATTTTATCAATAACAAAAAAGATATCACTAGGATACCAGGTGAGATGGAGTATGGGGGTGAAATCTTATCAGACGGTTCACAAATAGTAAATGCATTTGCAGATCACTTCTCTAAAAATTATACAAGGCAGGAACCGGGTTGTTTAGATAATGTTTGCAATGCTGATCGTGGTGGGTTTTTCCATATAAGTCAGATAACTCTGGAAGATATTGAAGAGGCTATTCAAAATTTGAAACCAAAAAAAAGTATGGGTCCTGATAATTTACCGGCATGTGTAATTAGGCAGTGTGCAGATATTTTTGCGAAACCATTTTTCATATTATTTAATTTATCCTTGAAAACAGCTAGTTTTCCGACATGTCTTAAAACAGCCTTCATATGCCCAGTATATAAAACGGGTGAAAAAGAAAAAATAGTGAATTACCGGCCTATTTCTATCATTTCAAATATTGCAAAAGTGTTTGAATCGGTCTTATATAAATATATTATGTTTCACGTGAAGAACAAAATCCCAGTTCAACAGCATGGTTTCACTGCTGGTAGGTCTACATCATCAAACTTGATCGAGTTTGTTGAATATTCCTTGAATGCCTTTTCTAATCATTCTCAAGTAGATGTGCTTTATCTGGATGCAGTTAAAGCCTTCGATAGGGTACCCCATGACATTATATTGTTTAAGCTTCTGCATATACACAATTTTTCACCTCATTTGGTTTCTTTTTTTGGTTCTTATTTGGGTGGGAGAACTCAGTGTGTGAGGATAAATCAATTTTTTTCTGAAAACTTCGAAGCCACATCAGGGGTACCACAGGGTTCAAACCTTGGGCCCTTGTTGTTCCTTCTTTATATCAATGATATTGTTGATGTTGTGACTTTCTCTGAGATGAGTCTCTATGCTGATGATGTGAAGTTATATAGGATTATTAGAAATCCTAATGATGCAGAGGAACTGAGGTCTGATTTGGATAGGGTTGTGGCCTGGGCTAAAAGAAATAAACTGACATTTAACAGTGCGAAATGTTATCTTGTAACATTTTCTAGAAAAAAGGTGGACCTTATCTATAATTATGCTGTGGACGGTGATCCCTTGACTAGACTCGAGAAAATCAAAGATTTAGGTGTATCATTTGATAGATCTTTAACCTTTAATGATCATATTGATGAAGTAGTTAAAAATTCTTATAAGATGCTTGGGTTCATTTTGAGGAACACTAGAGAGTTCACAAACTTTAGAACATTAAAAATCCTATTTGATTCATATGTTATATCTAGACTTGAGTATTGTTCGGTTGTTTGGAATCCTAGTTATTTGTGTCAACAAAGAAAGATTGAAGGTGTAATCAAGAAATTTCTTAATAATGTTAACTTTATATTACGTAAGAGTAAAAATAGTTGTAACAATAATTTAAAAAATTATAATTTAATAACACTAGAAAATAGAAGATTTATTGCTGAAATAGTTTACCTACATAAAACTATCACAAATGAAAATACTGACAGTGCTACACTTGATAAATTACTTTTCTCAGTACCGAGGATTAATGTGAGATCTCATTCTACATTCTATTTACCTTGCCCTAGAACAAATTATATGAAATTTTCTCAAATACATTCAATGTGTGATAAGTACAATAGGGTTCAGGATGTATGTGATTTGTTTTCGCACTCAACATCTCAAATAAAGCGAAAACTGTATGACTACTTCTATGATTCAATAATTGCAACTTGAGAGTTCAAACTTGATTTCAATTTTTTTTTTTTTTTTGTTTCATTCTTTTGTTGATGATTTCAATTATGTATTGTATATTCAAGAACCGTAATGGTTGAAATTGAATCGGATTGATAATTATTAGTGTACAATTGTTATTAGTAATAGCCGACTCAAGAATCGGAAATTAGAATACTTGTATTGTGGAATCTGTATGAGTTGTATCAATAAATAAATAAATAAATTGAGAACATTTCAAAACTTATCGTATGGTTTTATAGTCCTGATTCAATATTTTCAACTCTTTCCATATTTGAATGATCGCTTTATTCTTTCTGTTTGCTCTTCTGAATTCAAATCAATATAAAAAATGTTAATAATAATAATACAAATAATATAATCGTCAGGGCATGTCTGGAGCCGGCGCTGGACATGACAGCATGCGGGACGTCGGTGGCAGGATGTTGAGGAAGCGGGCTCCTGCTGCAGAAGAAGCTACAGCTCCAAAGCATTTTTTTGAATATAAGATGGAATGTCCTCTAAATTCCCAGTTGAATTTGCAGTTTTGTATCTCTTAAACTCAGAAACATCTAAAAAACTCAAGGTATGGTTGCATAATTGTGATTCAATATTTTCAACAATTCTGATATTCCAATCATCACATTCTTCATCTTGTTTGCTTTTCTAACTATAGAGCTGTTTTCAATAGGATACATTTAAAAACATATCATAATGTCTCATAGTTCTTATTCAATCTGAATGACTGACTCTCCTCTGAACACGAGTTTTTGGACTGCTGCTTGATATCGAACTAATTGATAACGGTAGTGATATAATGAAGTAGATCATGGATTACCACTTCGAGGTCAAAAAATAGACGAGATCCGATCAAGTTTGCGACACCGATGATGAAATTCGATTCTCGCTGAATTCCTTATTTTTGTGCCTATCTCCTTTTTACGTACATCAATTTTTTGTTGCTCTTTGTATTGTTTGGCAGTCATGTACCTGTTGAGCCTAATATTAACCCATTCGTTATTTACAGGGAACGCCGGCGGGAGCAGGAAAAACAGTTGAGAGCCAGGATGCAAGAAAATACGGGAGGTACACCACTAGTGCTTCCCCCCCTCTTCGGAAATCCAGTTAAGGTGAGCTTTGAACCATTTATTACATATTTTTACAAATAACCACTGATGTGCTTTCGAAAAGTTTATTGTGTTTTTCGATGAGTCCTATCAGTTTCAAGTACCCTTAGTGATATATTCCAGGGTGTTAGTATTATCACCTTCTAGGAAGAACTGCTCACATCAGGATAAAAACAGAAAGAGCTGTTGATGTATTTACCGTCTGATCTCTCACCTTCTTGAAATGTGACCCAGTCTCACAACGGCCCCTTATGAAATCATCTTTCCGTGCATATTTCAATACCCAATCGAAAGTGTATTTTTCAGAATGTCAAAACAAATACCCACGTATTTCTCATGACCAATTTCCACACATTATATCGATCCATTTTCCACAAGCACGAAAGGTTCTGTGAAATGCAAAAAAAGAGATTCAGAACATCTTAGCGCCCATCAGATGGTATCCAATTTGAATATAAAATGGGCCTATGACCCACAATCCGGGATTGGGGATTCTTAAACGCACCTTTTTTAGTTTCGATCCGCCAGTCAGTATTTGTTCTATCATCTTTCCCTATAGATTAATCACAATATTTTAGAAGTGATATTTTATGTAGACATAATGATATGGATCTCTAAGCCCCAACATTATTTCCTGGAGTCCTCGCGTATAAATCCCCCCATTTTAATTTTTTCGACAACTTCGAAACTTTACAATATCATAACATCTTCGATAATGAAATGATAATTCAAAACTGTATGAGTCATTATAATTTTGAAAAATTATCCTAGTAGCCTTGCTTTAATCATCTTTCAACTGATCTCAATTTTTTTTAATTTTTCTCAGGTTCCTACAAATAAGAATGACCCGTTGGTGAAAAGAATTAACGGCGTACTGGGAGAGTATAGCAAGGCCAAGCATTTATTCGATGGGAAGAAGGTCTTGATCCAGCCTGGTTTCACCACTCTATATGCGGTGCAACCGAGAACACACATGCCACCCCATCAGCCAGCAAACAGGTAATTAAATGTAGAATTCACAAGACCCTTACTGACATTGAGATGTGTCTCAACAACGCTATTTTTCCAACTTATTTCAAATACTTGTCAGGATTGATCGGTAGAATGTCACTGCTTAATTTTTGTGACGAGCATTATGAAGATGTTATCCTTGACTTCAGTCAAGGAAGATTCAAATCATCTTGATGCACATTTTATCGTGCAACGCGTCATATCTCAATGTGCAGCCCTTTTTGAAATACCCAAACTTTTACTGAACTACTTTATATAAACAGAATACTAATCAATATTTTTCCTTGCAGACCAACTTCTGTTGAAGCCAGGCACGAGTTGATGAAGAAAAATAACCACCACCATCCTGGCTTTCATTTTATGCCCGAGAAGAAACCGATTCAACACAGGCCAGTCGACAGCAGGCCACACGAAAGGGGCCCTTCTCAGGGCCACCAGGTCAGGCAAATCAACAAAAACAACTACGAACATAGCGGAAACGGCGCATATCAACAAATGATGCGTCGTCCTATGGCCATGGGTCGTCCTACTGCTTATCGAATGACCCGTCCAGCCGGCCCCGTATCGAACCAACAAAGGCCCTTCGACATCAGACCCCACGAACGCGGCCCTTATCAGGGCCACAAGAATAGGCAAATTAACTACAACTATGCCGCCTACAAACAGAAAGTAAATGGTCTATCTCCACTAATAATGCGTCGTCCTATGACCATGGGTGATCCTAGTCATAATCAAGTGAGGCGTACAGCCGTTCCTGTACCGGTAAGTATGAAACACCAGTTCTTCTAAAAATTATGCCTCGCTGTGAAATACGAGCTGAAAGATTTTGGATTTATTTAAATTATTCTATTGCCTTCGTAATTCGACGTACAGCATGTATTATCCTCTCAGCATTTCCATCCAATAAACGTTCTGAGTGGTAAATAAGTGAACTCTTGTCAACTCCAGACTCTTTCAAAAATCGTAGTAAATTTCATTATCGAAACGAGGTATCCTTAATACTTACACATGATTTTTATTTTACAGGACAGAAAAACTCTACTTCACCAGAGTCCAGCTTCCTCGAACTTCGAAGTAGACAGGGCTCTGAAGGAAATGATCATTATGAAAGCAAAACTTTCGCCTATTGTTCCCATTTCGGGGTTGGATATTAACAAAAAAAAATTTATCTTCCATCATCCTAAGGCAACGGTGAGTTTGATAAGATATTTTTTTCCTATTTCAATATTACATTTTTTTCATATTGATAGGGAGTAAAAGAAACCACACATCGATCAACACTAATTCCTTTTTTCAATTTCAGCTATCAGAGATGCCCCTTTGTAAAGGTTCCTCTACCCCGAGTAAGTACAAATAATTTATCTCCACATTTACGCTCCCAACATTCAACTCATCTGAGAAACTAAAATTTCTTTCGAAACCAAATTTCTCTGATTTGTCTTTGCAATGAAATTTCAACGTATACACACAGACTTCATTTCAAATCTTGAGTCAAAATTCAGGGACGTCGAACGGAACATGAAAATCGCCAATCACGTGATAAAATTGAAATACAATATCACAGGAAGCCTGAATGGAAATCCGCGAACGGGCAGTTTTCAGCCGATGTGATGGTTCTAAATAACCTGATTTTCATTCGAAAACTTGTTCGTTTTCACTTGCGAAAATTTTAGGGAATTCGATTTTTTGGCGGGGTCTTTCAGCTTGTTGAAACTTTTTGTTTCGTTAAGGTCCATTTTTTCATATATGATGAGATTTTAAGGAATCTGAACTATTGAATTTCTTTATCATTTGGCCGACGTTTCGGACATTATTCAGCTTTTTCTCAAGGCTACAATGTAAATTGATATGAAATGTATTGTCGAAGTATTGCACATAATGCTGCTCAGAACTTTAACTAGGAAAACTTCTGATCACCTATGAGGTAATTGGTTGCGAGAATAGATCTAGACCTTGCTGGCTTTCACCAAAATTCGAAATTTTTATCTAGTAACCATTATTTTTCCTTTTCAGAACAGAATGAAAAACTTTCCGATCAAACCTTGCACAACATCTCTGGGACATCAGCGTAAGTAACTCTCCGTCAAACGCTTTCGAACCGCATTCCAAACCGTAGATTCGCATTCAACTAATCCTTAATTTCTCCTCCAGCGATCTCAGAATACAATTGGCGTTGTCCGATATCAGCGACGACGAGGAATAAGACCATTCTGTAGTGAAAAGAACGCTGTCTAACATAACGGCGATACCACCCGCCAATCACATGGACGTCATCCCGCAAATCCTGAAGGACTATCTTGAGAGAGTCAGCGCCCAAAGCAGCAGATTTTTCAGTGCCCATACTCTGTTATAATTATTCAAATAAATAAATAAGCCAAAAATTATATTTTTTCATTCTTGAAACCATCTAACAATTCAAATTTTCAAAAAAATAAAATAGCGATTATGTTAATTTCATAACAAATATTTTTATGAAGTATGTTCACAACAGAAAATAACTGAAAATTTTTGTTTTTGAAAAATAAGTACCCGCTCAGTGAGATAATTTTCCTTTTTTGTATTCAATCAACTTGTTCACTTCCTCGAAATCAACACTTCCCGTAAGTTCATTTTCTATAGAAGAGCGTACCGAAGAATTATTTGGAGTATTCTTGAATTTTTTCGGAACCTTTCTCTTACCTCTTTCTCTTTCAATACATTCGCAGGAATAATTTCTTTTATTAAAACCATTTCTCCACTCATCGTATGGTTTCAAAATTTTGATATAATAATTTCAACTCTTTCAGTATTTTAACTGAGGTTACTTTATTTGAGGTTGCTCAAAACACCTCTTTAAATGGAGAATATTCTCGAATCAAATATATAACGTTGAAACGGATTAATTGGGTTATTCACGAGAGTTACATATATAGCATCATTGATTTTTTATAGAACTTTCTGAGCTCTACAAAAGAGGAGTTGATAATTTTTCTTTATCTCTCATATCGTCTATCTGAGCTGAATTTGCATTATCGATTCTGTTTTCAATTGTAGTGATATAATTAATAATATAAAACAAAAAAATAAATATCATAGACTATATAAGAGGCATTTACTAAGTTGTTACTATGAAAGATTCAATGAATTAAGATCCAAAATTAAAAAAGATATTAGAACTGCTTATAAAAAATATTTGATGAATGTAGAAGTAGAACTTCAAGAAAACCCTAAAAAGTTTTGGAATTTTATCAATAACAAAAAAGATATCACTAGGATACCAGGTGAGATGGAGTATGGGGGTGAAATCTTATCAGACGGTTCACAAATAGTAAATGCATTTGCAGATCACTTCTCTAAAAATTATACAAGGCAGGAACCGGGTTGTTTAGATAATGTTTGCAATGCTGATCGTGGTGGGTTTTTCCATATAAGTCAGATAACTCTGGAAGATATTGAAGAGGCTATTCAAAATTTGAAACCAAAAAAAAGTATGGGTCCTGATAATTTACCGGCATGTGTAATTAGGCAGTGTGCAGATATTTTTGCGAAACCATTTTTCATATTATTTAATTTATCCTTGAAAACAGCTAGTTTTCCGACATGTCTTAAAACAGCCTTCATATGCCCAGTATATAAAACGGGTGAAAAAGAAAAAATAGTGAATTACCGGCCTATTTCTATCATTTCAAATATTGCAAAAGTGTTTGAATCGGTCTTATATAAATATATTATGTTTCACGTGAAGAACAAAATCCCAGTTCAACAGCATGGTTTCACTGCTGGTAGGTCTACATCATCAAACTTGATCGAGTTTGTTGAATATTCCTTGAATGCCTTTTCTAATCATTCTCAAGTAGATGTGCTTTATCTGGATGCAGTTAAAGCCTTCGATAGGGTACCCCATGACATTATATTGTTTAAGCTTCTGCATATACACAATTTTTCACCTCATTTGGTTTCTTTTTTTGGTTCTTATTTGGGTGGGAGAACTCAGTGTGTGAGGATAAATCAATTTTTTTCTGAAAACTTCGAAGCCACATCAGGGGTACCACAGGGTTCAAACCTTGGGCCCTTGTTGTTCCTTCTTTATATCAATGATATTGTTGATGTTGTGACTTTCTCTGAGATGAGTCTCTATGCTGATGATGTGAAGTTATATAGGATTATTAGAAATCCTAATGATGCAGAGGAACTGAGGTCTGATTTGGATAGGGTTGTGGCCTGGGCTAAAAGAAATAAACTGACATTTAACAGTGCGAAATGTTATCTTGTAACATTTTCTAGAAAAAAGGTGGACCTTATCTATAATTATGCTGTGGACGGTGATCCCTTGACTAGACTCGAGAAAATCAAAGATTTAGGTGTATCATTTGATAGATCTTTAACCTTTAATGATCATATTGATGAAGTAGTTAAAAATTCTTATAAGATGCTTGGGTTCATTTTGAGGAACACTAGAGAGTTCACAAACTTTAGAACATTAAAAATCCTATTTGATTCATATGTTATATCTAGACTTGAGTATTGTTCGGTTGTTTGGAATCCTAGTTATTTGTGTCAACAAAGAAAGATTGAAGGTGTAATCAAGAAATTTCTTAATAATGTTAACTTTATATTACGTAAGAGTAAAAATAGTTGTAACAATAATTTAAAAAATTATAATTTAATAACACTAGAAAATAGAAGATTTATTGCTGAAATAGTTTACCTACATAAAACTATCACAAATGAAAATACTGACAGTGCTACACTTGATAAATTACTTTTCTCAGTACCGAGGATTAATGTGAGATCTCATTCTACATTCTATTTACCTTGCCCTAGAACAAATTATATGAAATTTTCTCAAATACATTCAATGTGTGATAAGTACAATAGGGTTCAGGATGTATGTGATTTGTTTTCGCACTCAACATCTCAAATAAAGCGAAAACTGTATGACTACTTCTATGATTCAATAATTGCAACTTGAGAGTTCAAACTTGATTTCAATTTTTTTTTTTTTTTTGTTTCATTCTTTTGTTGATGATTTCAATTATGTATTGTATATTCAAGAACCGTAATGGTTGAAATTGAATCGGATTGATAATTATTAGTGTACAATTGTTATTAGTAATAGCCGACTCAAGAATCGGAAATTAGAATACTTGTATTGTGGAATCTGTATGAGTTGTATCAATAAATAAATAAATAAATTGAGAACATTTCAAAACTTATCGTATGGTTTTATAGTCCTGATTCAATATTTTCAACTCTTTCCATATTTGAATGATCGCTTTATTCTTTCTGTTTGCTCTTCTGAATTCAAATCAATATAAAAAATGTTAATAATAATAATACAAATAATATAATCGTCAGGGCATGTCTGGAGCCGGCGCTGGACATGACAGCATGCGAGACGTCGGTGGCAGGATGTTGAGGAAGCGGGCTCCTGCTGCAGAAGAAGCTACAGCTCCAAAGCAACAACAGCAACCAACGAGTCCAATTCAATTGCCGACTCGAACCGCTGAAGGTGCTGCGCAGGATATTCAGCCAGTGCTTACCCAAGCGGGGTTAGTTAGAAAGCGCATGAAGTGGACAACGTCCATGAATGAAACTATTGTGCGCATATATAACTCCATCACGGGACTAGGGCAGAACACGAACAACTATAGGAAAAGGCTCCATGAGGAATTCTGCAACGCCTACCCAAATATAAATGTCACTGAACAACGGGTGGCAGACCAGTACCGCGTAATTCTGAGAAATGAACTAATACCAATGGCCAGAATCGACGCAATTAAACAAGAACTTCAGCGTCCGCCAGTAACAGAGAGCGACACCAACATCTCTGATGAGATTCACATGCCTGGGCAACAACAGCCAGAAGAAATTGACGCTGAAAGTCCATCTTGCAACCCAAGCGAGGCAGAACACCAGGACGATAGGGAAGAGCTCCACCGACAAATTGACTCTGAGATGAGGAGATATTTTGCCGAATTGGAAGGAACAGATCCTCTTCATCGGATAGCACCTCCCCGACTCAATACATCCAAGAATATGTCACTCATAATCGACATCTTGAATAAGGACGTTTTACCTGAGTACCTCCAGAATGGCAGTTCATTGGAATATCTTCATCTAGTTTTTTACTGTGCAGCGCTAACGACGGCTAAAATCATAGGGGCAAAAATTCGCCGAACGAACAACGATGGTCCAAAATTACACAAATTATATGCGCCACCATGGCAGAAACGTCTTCAACACAAAACAGAGAGACTAATAAGAGACATTGGACGACTGACGGAGTACGTGAACGGAAATCGCGGAAGGAAGGTTGTGAAAGCTGCCAAAGAAATCATGGATAGAAACAGAACACACACAGAACGAGAGACTGAGAATGCTTCAGCTCACCACTGCCTCGACACTCTGAAGCAAAAGCTAAGTCTGTATGCAGAACGCCTGAGAAGATATAAAAGCAATTATAGCCGGAAAAGAGACAACAATTCATTCGAAAAGTCGGAAGAAACTTTCTACCGGTCACTCACATCGTCTGATGGAGAAAATGGAAAGTTACCACCAAAAGAAGCCATTGAACAATTCTGGACCGAACAATTATCAACGAAACCTCAGTTCAATGGAGATACCGGATGAATTGAAGATGAAAAGTCTGAAGCTGTTAAATATGAGCCGATACAACATGACATAATCACAATTGAAGAAGTAAAATCAGCTATCAGAGGACTACACAACTGGAAAACACCTGGGCCTGATGGATTACAGAACTTCTGTATCAAGAAACTTTGGATCATGCATGACAAATTGACCTCCGCAATAAATGATGTCATTGAAAATCCTGAAAGAATGCCAATATTCCTTACACATGGCACAACGTACCTGTTACCTAAAGGCCAAAAGAATACAGAAGACCCATCCAAATACCGACCAATCACATGTCTTCCAACGATGTACAAATTAATCACATCGTGCATTTCAAATCGAATTCACAACCATTGCGAAAGGAATAACATCATCGCCATGCAACAAAAAGGATGCACCAAAGAGAGCAGAGGGTGCAAAAAACAGCTAATAATTGATTCAGTTATCGGCAATCAAGCGTTCTCCAAGCGAAGGAATCTTTACGCTGCGTACATAGACTACAAGAAAGCATTCGATTCCATACCTCACGAATGGCTCTTGACTATCTTGAATATTTACAAGGTGGATCCCAATATTGTTAAGTTCCTGAAAAACGCTATGTCAACCTGGCGTACTAGTCTTCAAATGAAAGCCGCAGATGGCTCCATTACGACAGGACCTATTCCAATAAGACGCGGAATTTTCCAAGGGGATTCGCTGAGCCCTCTGTGGTTCTGCATGGCTCTGAATCCCTTGTCTCATAGATTGAACTCTACGGACTACGGATTTGCCATCAAAAGCGGCAGTAGAACTATGATGAAACTGAATCATCTCCTTTACATGGACGATTTGAAACTCTTCGCATCTACCAAAAAACAAATGCAACAGATGCTGAAAATGGTGGAAGGATTTTCGGAAGACATCAAAATGAAGTTTGGATTAGAAAAATGTCGACTGCTCAACATAACGAGATGGAAAATAGAAGATGGTACGTTCAAACTCAGAGAAGGTGCAGAAATTGAAGCATTGAAGGAAGGAGACACATACAAGTATCTGGGCATAAAATAGGCAAGAAAAATCAATCAGATCCAGATGAAGAAAGAACTAACGGAGAGTTCACCCGAAGATTGAGAAGGATAATGAGAACTGGCCTTTACAGCAAGAATCTGATAAAAGCTATCCATACCTACGCTTGCTCGGCGCTGAGCTACTCATTCGGTATCATCTCTTGGACCACCACCGATTTAGCAGCCTTACAAAGAAAAATAAGGACGATGCTCACTAAACACAATAAACATCACCCCAAAAGCTCAATAGAACGGACCGAGCTGCCACGACATCTTGGGGTAGAGGAATTGTTGATTTGTCCAACCGTATGACCCAGGAAATTGAAGGACTTCGAAAATATTTTCTGAGCAAGGCTGCTTCGTCAGAACTCCATCGAGTAGTTTGTGTTGCTGATACTTCTACACCGTTAAAGCTACAGCAGGACCACTTGGAAACCGTCGAACACTCTGCAGAAAGTAAAATGCAGAAACTGATTGGCAAACCTTTGCATGGGAGGCACCAGAACGAGGTCAACCATGATTACGTCGACATTTCTGCGTCGAACTACTGGTTGACTTCCGGAAGGTTATTTCCTGAGACAGAGGGCTTCATGCTTGCCATCCAGGATCAGGTGATTCCAACAAGGAACTACATGAAATATATCGCCAAGGATGCCTCAGTGGCGGATGATAGCTATCGTTATGGCTGTGCGACACATGAAACTATCCAGCACATCACCGGGGGATGTCAGAAGTTCGCGGGCACGGAGTACAAAAATAGACATGATGCCGTTGCGAAGATTCTTCACCAAGAATTGGCACTAAAACACCAACTTCTAAGTTCGAAAAAGGTTTCTTATTAAAATTACCATCCGGATGCTGTATTGGAAAATGAACATCACAAGTTCTATTGGGATCGCACGGTTCTCACAGACCGGAAAATAACCCACAATAGACCAGACCTCATATTGCTCAATAAGGATGAGGACACAGCACTTTTCATCGATGTGGCGATTCCAAATAATAACAATCTTCTAGATAGGCACGCTGAAAAAATTTCAAAGTACAGAGATCTCGAGGAGCAAACCAGGAGACAGTGGAAGCTGAAAGATGTCAAGACCATCCCTATTGTCATATCATCTACAGGCCTGATACCGAAGAAACTACTGGAGAACTTGAGGAAACTTCAGCTGGACGAAAATATCTCTAGAGTGATGCAGAAGGCGGTACTGCTGGGAACGGCGAGAACTGTACGCAAGTACATGGGAAATTCAGAGGAACACCGTCTGCTCCGACAGGAAGTGCGGACGGAGCAGGAATCCAACTTACAGCAGGGATCCGAGGAGCGACCTGAACCCGACCAACACCACGAGCCCGAAAACCTGGAAAGGGCTCCAACAGAGCTTAATCCTTTTGATATCTGAGATATCTGGGATAAGTGAATTTTCCTCTGAAGAGGAGTGTGAAAGCCGCAAGGCTAAAGTCATAAAGCTCTGTTTTATAATAGGCAGTGATTTCTCTGAATTTCAGGATTTTCATAATTTTCAATAGAGAATTACTAAATTTTTTCGGAACGTTACTGTAACCATTTCTATACTTATATATCTGCAGTATTTTCTTCGATTGAGACCATTTCAAATTTTAACGTATGATTTCATAATTGTGATTCAAAATTTCCAACAATTATAAAATTTCAATTCTGACTTTATTCATTTTATTTACCTTTGGCATTCATAAGACTGTTTTTCCATTTAATGCTTGTGGACTTTGAGTAGTTGAACATCTACAAGGTTCTTCAAAAATACATGCAGAATCAAAATAACCCAAAAACATTATTCCTCTTCAAGAATATTGATTTTTCGTGAGGTAATATGCTTTCGACGAATGAAATAGAATGTTCTCGAAACTCCAGGTAAAAACCTGATCGAAAGTTAATGCGTTTTCTCAAAATTCTGCATCCCTACTCTTTCACTAGATAACGTCATGTTCTGAAATTCTATTCAGTATAACTCTGTTCGCTCTTTTGAGAGGTTGAAAATCTCGGCGAATTCCTCAGTGTCTTCTCGATCATTGGCAAAATTGTGTGAATTTTTTCATTCAGAATACCGTATCGATAAAATTTGAAAATGAGGTTAACTAATGATTGGTACGAGAAGTTGATGTAAGTAGTGTATATTCAGCATGACTTCGAATTAATTAGTGTAGAAAAAGTTGTTAACATCAAAATATTTTTCATTCAATCAAGTCTCCAGAGAATTTCAGGTTTCTTATATTTCCCACTAATCAATTTTTGAATCTGTTTGAATAGCCACTCTAACCCCGTACTAATTCAATACATTTGCAGAATTGATATTCTTTCCGTTAAAAATATTTCTCCACTCATCCTATTGTTTCAAAATTGTGATTCAATATTTTCAACCCTTCAATAATCAATTATACTCTTTCCCCGTTTTGTTTGCGTCTTGAGATATGAAACAGGCTTATTTCTTTCATTTTTGTGGACTTTGAGTAGCAGAAAATCATTTCGGTTCTTCAAAATTACATGCATATTCAAAATAACAAATAATCATGATACCGTTTCGCGAGAATAGAATTTCAGCAAAGTATTATTCTTTTGAAAAATAGGATAGAATGTTGTCGAAATTCTAGATTAAATTTGCATTATTGATTTCCTTTTCAATTGAGAACCTTCCAAATCCTATCGTTCGGTTTCTCAATTGTGATTCAATATTTTCAATATTTCAATTATCTTTTTTCTTTTTGCTCTTAGAAATGAAAGTTTTTTTTCATTCATTCTTGTGATATTTGAATGGTTAACATAATTGCACTTTTTAGAAATTACATGAAGAATCGAAATAACATATGATCATGATACAGTTTCACGAATTTAGACTTTTAGCAAAGTATTGTTCTTTTGAAAAATATGATAGAATGTTCTCGAAATTCCAGGTAGAAACCTGACCGTTAGTTAATGCGTGCTCTCAAAATTCTGCATCCCTACTCTTTTAGTAGATAACGTTCTATTCAGTATAACACTGTTCGCTCTTTTGAGAAGTTGAAAATTTCGGCGTATTCCTTAGTGTCTTCTAGATCATTGGCAAAGTTTTGTGAATCTTTTCATTCAGAATACCGTATCGATAAAATTTGAAAATGATGTTAACTAATGATTGGTACGAGAAGTTGATGTAAGTAGTGTATATTCAGCATGACTTCGAATTAGTTAGTGTAGAAAAAGTTGTTAGCATCAAAATATTTTTCATTCAATCAAGTCTCCAGAGAATTTCAGGTTTCTTATATTTCCCACTAATCAATTTTTGAATCTTTTTGAATAGCCACTCTAACCCCGTACTAATTCAATACATTTGCAGAATTGATATTCTTTCCGTTAAAAATATTTCTCCACTCATCCTATTGTTTCAAAATTGTGATTCAATATTTTCAACCCTTCAATAATCAATTATACTCTTTCCCCGTTTTGTTTGCGTCTTGAGATATGAAACAGGCTTATTTCTTTCATTTTTGTGGACTTTGAGTAGCAGAAAATCATTTCGGTTCTTCAAAATTACATGCATATTCAAAATAACAAATAATCATGATACCGTTTCGCGAGAATAGAATTTCAGCAAAGTATTATTCTTTTGAAAAATAGGAAAGAATGTTGTCGAAATTCTAGATTAAATTTGCATAATTGATTTCCTTTTCAATTGAGAATCTTCCAAAACCTATCGTTCGGTTTCTCAATTGTGATTCAATATTTTCAATTATCTTTTTTCTTTTTGCTCTTAGAAATGAAAGTTGGTTTTTCATTCATTCTTGTGATATTTGAATGGTTAACATAATTGCAGTTTTTAGAAATTACATGAAGAATCGAAATAACAAATGATCATGATACAGTTTCACGAATTTAGACTTTTGGCAAAGTATTGTTTTTTTGAAAAATATGATAGAATGTTCTCGAAATTCCAGGTAGAAACCTGACCGTTAGTTAATGCGTGCTCTCAAAATTCTGCATCCCTACTCTTTTAGTAGATAACGTTCTATTCAGTATAACACTGTTCGCTCTTTTGAGAAGTTGAAAATTTCGGCGTATTCCTTAGTGTCTTCTAGATCATTGGCAAAGTTTTGTGAATCTTTTCATTCAGAATACCGTATCGATAAAATTTGAAAATGAAGTTAACTAATGATTGGTACGAGAAGCTGATGTAAGTAGTGTATATTCAGAATGACTTCGAATTAGTTAGTGTAGAAAAAGTTAATAACATCAAGATATTTTTCATTTAATCAAGTCTCCAGTGAATTTCAGGTTTCTTATATTTCTCACTAATCAATTTTTAAATTTTTTTGAATAGCCACTCTAACCTCGTACTAATTCAATACATTTGCTGAATTGATTCTTTTCATTGAAAATATTTCTCCACTCATCGCATGGTTTCAAAATTGTGATTCAATGTTTTCAACCCTTCAATAATCAAATAAACTGTTTCTTCCTTTTGTTTGGGTTTTGAAATATAAAACAGGCTTATTTCTTTCATTTTTGTGGACTTTGACTAGCAGAAAATCATTTCGGTTCTTCAAAATTACATGCATATTCAAAATAACAAATAATCATGATACCGTTTCGCGAGAATAGAATTTCAGCAAAGTATTATTCTTTTGAAAAATAGGAAAGAATGTTGTCGAAATTCTAGATTAAATTTGCATAATTGATTTCCTTTTCAATTGAGAATCTTCCAAAACCTATCGTTCGGTTTCTCAATTGTGATTCAATATTTTCAATTTTTCAATTATCTTTTTTCTTTTTGCTCTTAGAAATGAAAGTTTTTTTTTCATTCATTCTTGTGATATTTGAATGGTTAACATAATTGCAGTTTTTAGAAATTACATGAAGAATCGAAATAACAAATGATCATGATACAGTTTCACGAATTTAGACTTTTAGCAAAGTATTGTTCTTTTGAAAAATATGATAGAATGTTCTCGAAATTCCAGGTAGAAACCTGACCGTTAGTTAATGCGTGCTCTCAAAATTCTGCATCCCTACTCTTTTAGTAGATAACGTTCTATTCAGTATAACACTGTTCGCTCTTTTGAGAAGTTGAAAATTTCGGCGTATTCCTTAGTGTCTTCTAGATCATTGGCAAAGTTTTGTGAATCTTTTCATTCAGAATACCGTATCGATAAAATTTGAAAATGAAGTTAACTAATGATTGGTACGAGAAGCTGATGTAAGTAGTGTATATTCAGAATGACTTCGAATTAGTTAGTGTAGAAAAAGTTAATAACATCAAGATATTTTTCATTTAATCAAGTCTCCAGTGAATTTCAGGTTTCTTATATTTCTCACTAATCAATTTTTAAATTTTTTTGAATAGCCACTCTAACCTCGTACTAATTCAATACATTTGCTGAATTGATTCTTTTCGTTGAAAATATTTCTCCACTCATCGCATGGTTTCAAAATTGTGATTCAATGTTTTCAACCCTTCAATAATCAAATAAACTGTTTCTTCCTTTTGTTTGGGTTTTGAAATATAAAACAGGCTTATTTCTTTCATTTTTGTGGACTTTGACTAGCAGAAAATCATTTCGGTTCTTCAAAATTACATGCATATTCAAAATAAAAAACATGATACCGTTTCGCGAAAATAGAATTTTAGCAAAGTATTATTCTTTTGAAAAATAGGATAGAATTTAATCGAAATTCTAGGTTAAATTTGCATTATTGATTTCCTTTTCAATTGAGAATGAAATAAGTTTAATTGATGAATGGAAGTAATGATGATTCGGATCGCTAATTCAGTTTTACAGTGTGGCTAATTTTCACAACAATTGAGATATATGCACTGAGAAATACAAACCTTTAGCAATGGTCAAATTACTGACAAACGCTTTAAGTATCAATAATGCGAGTAGACTTACCAGTAGGCTAGTGTAGGAAGCACGTGTATTTTGTGTATGTCACGTAGAGCAGCGTAGAGCGTGCTGTCGACTTAAGTGTGGCTGATTTCGTTAGAGTGATCAGAAACGAACTGACTGGTCGAAGTGTGTTCTCGCCGGCATCGCTTTTGCTCTGTGGTCTAAAAGAGGGGCGTGGCCTCTGCACTCTTCTTCTTTCTTGACTGGCCTAAGTCTGGCAATATTGACCTCATTGCGCAGAGTCAGCAAGATGGGGTCAGAATATGAGCAGAAATCGAGGTAGACAATTTCGCGCATACAATTGCATTGTCACTTATATTACATGATATCAAACAATATGAGTTAAAAAATATATACACATATATACAAAGAACGGGAATAGAACATCCTCCCCCCCTTGAAGAAAGGAAGATATTCTTCAACGACTCAATACGTGGGCAGGGGACACAGCTTGACCAAGGGCCTACGCAATATACCTTTCGCGGTTCTCACTGAGGCGACTCGCGCAATACCATCTGTGCCGTAATTTAATTCGGTTATTCTTCCCAAAGCCCATTCTAGTGGGGGTTCATTATCTGATTTTATCAAAACCAAGTCGCCTATTCTGGGCGTTGACTTATCTGGAAAGTGCCATTTCGATCTTTGAGTAAGGGTGTGTAAGTATTCGGTTTTCCATCTTTTCCAAAAATCCGTACGCATGCGAACCAACAGTTGCCAACGAGTTAATCTGTTTATGGGTACATCTGAGGTATCTGGGTCTGGGATGGTTGTTAGTGGTTCTGAAATTAAAAAGTGCGCTGGTGTCAAAACAGACAAATCGTTCGGGTCGGAACTCAAAGGAGTCAATGGTCTCGAGTTCAGAACCGCCTCTATCTGCACGAGCACCGTGTTCATTTCCTCGTATGTCAAGATCTGAGATCCCGTAACCCTTTTCAGATGTGTTTTTACCACCTTAATATTCGCTTCCCAGAGTCCCCCCATGTGTGGCGCTGACGGCGGGTTGAAATGCCAACGGATGGCTTCCTTTTCTGCTACGAGGGCATAAATATTTTTGAGATATTTATCGGAACCGATGAAATTTTTTCCGCAATCCGAATAAATATTTTTACAAATCCCGCGCCGGCCAATGAAACGTCTGAAACCTGCTAGAAAGGCATCCGAAGAGAGTTCCGATATTAATTCCATATGAATCGCTTTCGTTGCACAACATACGAATAAACATATCCAAGCTTTGAATGTCTTGTTGGTCCGAATTCTACCCATTTTTATCATGAAGGGTCCGGCTAAGTCAACTCCGGTGTTAAGGAAAGGTCGCGCTTGTTTTACTCGAAAATCGGGAAGATTGCCCATTGGCCGAAGAAAACTTGTGGGACGAACCTTCCAACACGGTATGCAGTTGCCGACGATACGTCGAGTGATTCGTTTGGCGCCCAATATCCAATAATTTCTCTTTAGGAGAGATAAAGTTGTTTCTATACCTGCGTGCATATACTGAACGTGTATTTCGGTAATGAGTAATTTGGCTAAAACCGATTTACTAGGTATGAGTATCGGAAATTTATTGTCGTACGGCATGTCCGCATTACGCAATCTGCCACCGACTCTTATTACGTCGTCCTTCATGAAGGGATTTAGAACCCTCAACGATTTAGGTAGCCTTTCTTCGTTTTTTATCATTAATATTTCATCTCCGAAATACTTTCTTTGTTCGTGCCTTATGATTGAAACGAGAGCACTTTGCAACTCGCCGTGTGTGAGACAATCTACCTCCCCAATTGTTGCATGCTGGCGTTTCAGGCATCTATTCTTGAAACGGATGATATAGGCAAGAACGCGTTTAATTCTGTGGAGAGATGAGTATTTATCAAGCAACGTGTCTAAGATGTTCGGTTGCTTCACTTGAACGCTTAGTGTTATCTTTCGCCGCTCGCTTTCAATCGAATCTTTATCGCGAATTTGAATTTTCTTCACCCAGGATGTTGGTTCGTCTAAAAGGAACTGAGGACCTGTCCACCACAATGTGTGTGACAATAATTCAGACGGAAAAATGCCTCTGGAGCCGCAGTCGGCTGCGTTATCTTTGGAGGATACATGATGCCACTTATTAGGTGGGACACTTTCCTGAATGAAAGCCACTCTATTTGCGACATACGTTTTCCATAGATGCAGTGAATTTTTAATCCAAGAAAGGGCCACGGAACTGTCGCTGAAGGCATAGATATCCGTCAGACATATCTTGTCTTTGAGTACCTCTGTTACGTACTTCAACAATTTTGCTAGAAGAACCGCAGCATCTAATTCCAGTCTAGGTAAAGAAACTGATTGTAAGGGGGCAACCTTTGATTTCGCTAACAAAAAATGCGTCTTGACTGCTGAACTTCTGTATTTAATTCTCAAATAAGTGACCGCACATGTTCCCTCTATGGAAGCATCACAAAACCCAATTAAATGACATGAATACGTGTCGCGAAAATCGATATGCCGTGGTAGTGCGAAGGAAGATAGCACCGTGAGGTCTCTCTTGAAATGTGACCACTTATCGACAAGATCCTTTGGCGGTGTTTCATCCCAGCCCAGGCCTAACGTCCACAACCGCTGTATCAGTATCTTCGTGTAAAAGGTGATGGGGGTCAAAATTCCCATCGGATCGAATGTGCGTGCCAACTCCGAGAGCATTGTTCTTTTAGTACATTTCGAATCGAAGTTTTTAAACGTGAAGAAAAATTGATCTTTTACTGGGGACCACTTCAAACCAAGAATTTTCAAGGAAACGTTACTTTCGGAATCGAATGAAAAATCTATATTCTGAATGTGTTCTTCAGGCAATCCGTCCAAAAGGGATCTTGTATTGGATGCCCACTTCCTCAGTTCAAATTTACCTTTGCTAAGCAATCCAATAAGTTGATCGCGCATGTTTTCAATCATATCTAGATCGTCGCTTCCGAAAGTAATATCATCCACGAAAGTTTGCGTACGTAAAATTTGTGAAGCTAACGGGAAATCTTCATATTTATCAGCAAGATACAGGAGCGTTCGGATTGCTAGAAAAGGAGATGACGTGATGCCGAACACGAGGACGTTCAATTGGTAATCGGTGATCGGACTGTCTTGATGAGGGCGCCACAGTATACGTTGATATTGTCTTTGCCGGGGCTCCACTTGTATCATTCTGAACATTTGTCTGATATCCGTAAGCATAACATACTTGTGGAGTCTAAAGTTTATCAGAATTTCAACTAGGTCGCGTTGTAATTTGGGGCCACTATATAGCGCCTGATTGAGTGACATCTTTCCCGGAACGTGGCTGCTTGCGTCCATGACCACTCTGAGTGGTGTAGATGTAGAATCTGCCTTTAGGACGGCGTGATGCGGAATATAAAACGTGCTATTCAGTTCCGTAACTGTGGGTGGTTCTACCTCTGTCATATGACCTTTATTCAGATATTCGTTGATGACATCTGTATACGCGATTCGACTCTGTGCATTTTGCATCAATCGTCTTTCTAATGACAAGGATCGCCGCATTGCGAGGGAACGAGTATCTCCAAAATCGGGTGCGTTTATTTTGAAGGGTAGGGAAACCGTAAATCCGCCGCGTTCATCATGTTTAATGTTTTGAATAAAGTGATTCTCGCAAAACGCATCCTCTGGATTCTCTATTTTTGCTTCGGGGACTTCTTCGGTTTTCCAGAACAGTCGCAGAGTATCATTCAGTTGGTCATTTGTCGTATATTTCGCAAAAAAGGTTTTAACGGGACGTGGCGTGGTGCACTGAGTTTTTTGAAGAGAGGCGAGTTTGCCCGTTACCACCCAACCGAATGAAGTATTTAAGCAAACCGGTGAATCTGCATCCAATACAATTCTTCCTTCCTTAAGAACAAGAGGATATATTTCGGCGCCTAAAAGCATGTCAACCTTATCCCTTCTGTTGAAATTCGGATCTGCCAGTTTTAAGCCACGTAAATATGGGATTTTGTCTTTATTGAACCCGGTGACAGGCAATGAATCACAAATTTGGTCTAAAATAATGAAATCCGCTTGAAATTCTGTAGAATCTTCGCCAGAGATCACACAGTGAATGCCCGACTTAGCCGGCATATGCATTCTGTCGAGGCCATGTAGAGTAGCAGCTATATTAATTTTTTTGAGACCTAATTTATTTGCGAAACCTTTTGTGACGAAGCATGATTGTGAACCCGAATCTAGAACCGCTCTCGCTGTTTGAATATTACCGAAGGCATCGCGAACGCTCACTAACGCGGTGGACAATAAAACTTCGTGTTCACCTTTCGTGAACATAGCAACCGTTTGGTGTGTGGGCTCTTGTTCTGCATTAGTGTTGGACCGTTCGAGATTCTCAGTGAAATGCAAAAGGGTGTGATGAGTCCCTTTGCATTGTCTGCACCGATATTTGGAAGGACAGTTTGACGACGTATGTTTATTGGATAAACAATTCACACATAATCTCTTCTGTTTCGTTACCTGGAAACGTTCAGAGGCGTTTATATTCAAGAATTCTGCACAATTATGTATGGAGTGTTCACCCTCGCATAAACTGCACCGAGTGCTCTTTATAGGTTTATCTACGTCCCTTTTCGTTTTTGAAAGTAAAGCGTTGCGTTGGGTTGTTCTACTCGTATCGCTTTGATTTTTAGGCGTTTCACCCGGAGCCTTTGTACACAACGAGAAGGTTTCTAAAGCCTTGCACTGTGCCAAAATATAATTCCTCACGTCGACATATTTAGGAATTTCGTTCGAAGCATGACCTTTCTCAAATTCCCGCCTCGTATTCGGGTCCAAACGATCCAGCAACATATTCGACAAGATGAAACACCAGCTGTCCACATCATACCGCATGGTTCTCAGAACTTCCAAGTTTTCTGAGAAGGTGTCTAGTAAATATCGCAGAGATTTAAAGTCGCCCTTCTGAAGCTTGGGACAACCTTCTAGCTGTTTCCAGGAATTTACCGCTCTTAGCCTTTTATTGTCGTACCTGTCCCTCAACGCATTGTAAGCGACTGTATAGTTTGCCGACACGATCGGTAGATTTCTAATAAGGGCATGCGGTGGTCCGTGTACTTTAGAGATCAGGTACGTAAATTTTTCTATCTCGGAAAGCCTGTCGTTGCCATGAACCAAGGTATCGAACAGTTCAATGAAAGACGGGAATTCTTGGATGCTACCCGAAAATTCTTTTAATTCAATTCGCGGTAGACGGATGCAATCGTTGTTGTTGGCGATTGAGGTATTTTGAAACGCTGTCGTATTGGTTCTAGAACGTTGATCTATCTGTTTATCCGCTATGAGCGTATGATAGGTTGTTTCTATTTCGAGGCACCTAGCGCAAAAATCGTTCATAATTTCGGATTGTGCCTGTAATTTCGCAGAATCTCCTGCTAAGGCGACCGCGATTGCCAGATGTTGCTTCTCGAAGTCCTTTTGCAGTTTTTTAAGATTTTTGAAGGCCATCGCGAATTTTGTAATATGGCTTTCGTCCTGTTGTGCATTGAATGCGCAAGTTTCGATTAATACCAATTGGTTTATCGCGATTTCCCTCAAAGCGTCTGCACGAGCGATTCTTTCTTCGATTGAAAGAGGCATATTGAATGATTTGGCTGGCGGAACTAACGAGAAATGAATAAGGAAACGAGAATTTTTGAATGATACACACCACTATTCGATCATTGACTAAAAATGGCGCTATAGTCGGGATGATCACCCTTAAGTAAGCGAGGTTACTCCAACGAAGTGAAAGCACGAGCAGAATGGAGCAGACCAGTAAGTGCCTAATCGATCCAAAATTCCTGTTTGGTAATTGAGTCGTTCAGATATGTGTATATATTTTGAGAAATCAGCAATAATAAAATTGAAAAAAATACTACAATGCAACTGCAAAGCTCGAAATAGAAAAACTCGATGCAAAGCAAATATTCCTACGCCGTTACTTCAGAATTGGAAATCCCAGACAAGATTATCTCAACGTTGCGAAAATTGAAGAGAAAAGAAAAAACAAAAACATTAGCAATATCCGGCTCGAAGGACCATGAAATAAGTTTAATTGATGAATGGAAGTAATGATGATTCGGATCGCTAATTCAGTTTTACAGTGTGGCTAATTTTCACAACAATTGAGATATATGCACTGAGAAATACAAACCTTTAGCAATGGTCAAATTACTGACAAACGCTTTAAGTATCAATAATGCGAGTAGACTTACCAGTAGGCTAGTGTAGGAAGCACGTGTATTTTGTGTATGTCACGTAGAGCAGCGTAGAGCGTGCTGTCGACTTAAGTGTGGCTGATTTCGTTAGAGTGATCAGAAACGAACTGACTGGTCGAAGTGTGTTCTCGCCGGCATCGCTTTTGCTCTGTGGTCTAAAAGAGGGGCGTGGCCTCTGCACTCTTCTTCTTTCTTGACTGGCCTAAGTCTGGCAATATTGACCTCATTGCGCAGAGTCAGCAAGATGGGGTCAGAATATGAGCAGAAATCGAGGTAGACAATTTCGCGCATACAATTGCATTGTCACTTATATTACATGATATCAAACAATATGAGTTAAAAAATATATACACATATATACAAAGAACGGGAATAGAACAGAGAACATTCCAAAACCTATCGTTCGGTTTCTCAATTGTGATTCAATATTTTAAATATTTCAATTATCTTTTTTTCTTTTTGCTTATCCAAATATAAATTTTTTTTTCATTCATTCTTTTGATCTTTGAATATTTAACATGATTTCAGTTTCTTAAAATTACATGAAGAATCGAAATAACAAATAATCATGATACAGTTTCACGAATATAGACTTTTAACAAAATATCATTATTTCGAAAAAAAAAGATAGAATGTTCTCGAAACTCCAGGTAGAAACCTGACCGATAGTTAATGAGTTTTCTCAAAATTCGGCATCCCTACTCTTTTAGTAGATAAAGTTCTATTCAGTATAACTCTGTTCGCTCTTTTGAGAAGTTGAAAATTTTGGCGAAATCCTTAGTGTCTTCTAGATCATTGACAAAGTTTTGTGAATTTTTTCATTCAGAATACCGTATCGATAAAATTCGAAAATGAAGTTAACTAATAATTGGTACAAGGAGTTGATGTAAGTAGTGTATATTCAGCATAACATCGAAATATTTTTCATTTAATCAAGTCTCCATTGAATTTCAGGTTTCTTATATTTCCCACTAATCACTTTTTAAATTTTTTTGAATAGCCACTCTAACCCCGTACTAATTCAATACATTTGCAGAATTGATATTCTTTTCGTTGAAAATATTTCTCCACTTATCGTATTGTTTCAAAATTTTGATTCGATATTTTCAACCCTTCAATAATCAAATAAACTGTTTCTTCTTTTTGTTTGCGTTTTGAAATATAAAACAGGCTTATTTCTTTCATTTTTGTGGACTTTGACTAGCAGAAAATCATTTCGGTTCCTCAAAATTACATGCATATTCAAAATAACAAATAATCATGATACCGTTTCGTGAGAATTACATTACATTACTTAGATTATAAACTTTTAGCAGAGTATTAATCTTTCGAAAAATAAGATTCTAGGTTGAATTTGCATAAACGATTTCCTTTTCAATTGAGAACATATCGAAACTTATCCTATGGTTTCTTAATTGTGATTAGATATTTTCAACTTATTCAATATTTCAATTATCACTTTCTTTTCTCTTTTGGCTCTTCCAAATATAATTTTTTTTCATTCATTCGTGTGAACTTTGAATGGTTTACATTTTTTTAGTTTTTCAAAATTACATGCAGAATCAAAATAGCCAAGGATCATTATACTGTTTCACGAATATGGATTTTTTGCGAAATATTATTGTTTTGAAAATAAGATGGAATATCTTTTAATTTCCCAGTTGAATTTGCAGTTTCGTATCTTTTGAACTAAGGAACATCTAAAAATCTCAAGGTATGGTTTCTCAATTGTGATTCAGTATTTTCAACTCATTCAATATTTCCATTATCACTTCCTCCTTTTGCTCTTCCAAATATGAATTTTTTTTTCATTCATTCTTGTGATCTTTGAATAGTTAACATAATTTTAGTTTCTCAAAATTACAAGCAGAATCAAAATAACAAATAATCATGTTACAGTTTCACGAATTTAGACTTTTAGCAAAGTATTATTCTTTTGAAGAATATGATAGAATGTTCTTGAAATTCCAGGTAGAAACCTGATCGATAGTTAATGCGTTCTCTCAATATTCTATATCCCTACTTTTTTACTAAATAAAGTTCAGAAATTTTATTCAGTATAATTCTTCCGAATAAAAATTTTTTTTTCATTCATTCTTGTGAACTTTGAATAGTTAACATAATTTCTGGTTTTCGAAATGACATGCAGAATTAAAATAACCAAAAATCATTATACTGTTTCACAAATATATATTTTTCGCGAAATATCATTTTTTTGAATATAAGATGGAATGTCCTCTAAATTCCCAGTTGAATTTGCAGTTTTGTATCTCTTAAACTCAGAAACATCTAAAAAACTCAAGGTATGGTTGCATAATTGTGATTCAATATTTTCAACAATTCTGATATTCCAATCATCACATTCTTCATCTTGTTTGCTTTTCTAACTATAGAGCTGTTTTCAATAGGATACATTTAAAAACATATTATAATGTCTCATAGTTCTTATTCAATCTGAATGACTGACTCTCCTCTGAACACGAGTTTTTGGACTGCTGCTTGATATCGATTTAATTGATAACGGTAGTGATATAATGAAGTAGATCATGGATTACCACTTCGAGGTCAAAAAATAGACGAGATCCGATCAAGTTTGCGACACCGATGATGAAATTCGATTCTCGCTGAATTCCTTATTTTTGTGCCTATCTCCTTTTTACGTACATCAATTTTTTGTTGCTCTTTGTATTGTTTGGCAGTCATGTACCTGTTGAGCCTAATATTAACCCATTCGTTATTTACAGGGAACGCCGGCGGGAGCAGGAAAAACAGTTGAGAGCCAGGATGCAAGAAAATACGGGAGGTACACCACTAGTGCTTCCCCCCCTCTTCGGAAATCCAGTTAAGGTGAGCTTTGAACCATTTATTACATATTTTTACAAATAACCACTGATGTGCTTTCGAAAAGTTTATTGTGTTTTTCGATGAGTCCTATCAGTTTCAAGTACCCTTAGTGATATATTCCAGGGTGTTAGTATTATCACCTTCTAGGAAGAACTGCTCACATCAGGATAAAAACAGAAAGAGCTGTTGATGTATTTACCGTCTGATCTCTCACCTTCTTGAAATGTGACCCAGTCTCACAACGGCCCCTTATGAAATCATCTTTCCGTGCATATTTCAATACCCAATCGAAAGTGTATTTTTCAGAATGTCAAAACAAATACCCACGTATTTCTCATGACCAATTTCCACACATTATATCGATCCATTTTCCACAAGCACGAAAGGTTCTGTGAAATGCAAAAAAAGAGATTCAGAACATCTTAGCGCCCATCAGATGGTATCCAATTTGAATATAAAATGGGCCTATGACCCACAATCCGGGATTGGGGATTCTTAAACGCACCTTTTTTAGTTTCGATCCGCCAGTCAGTATTTGTTCTATCATCTTTCCCTATAGATTAATCACAATATTTTAGAAGTGATATTTTATGTAGACATAACGATATGGATCTCTAAGCCCCAACATTATTTCCTGGAGTCCTCGCGTATAAATCCCCCCATTTTAATTTTTTCGACAACTTCGAAACTTTACAATATCATAACATCTTCGATAATGAAATGATAATTCAAAACTGTATGAGACATTATAATTTTGAAAAATTATCCTAGTAGCCTTGCTTTAATCATCTTTCAACTGATCTCAATTTTTTTTAATTTTTCTCAGGTTCCTACAAATAAGAATGACCCGTTGGTGAAAAGAATTAACGGCGTACTGGGAGAGTATAGCAGGGCCAAGCATTTATTCGATGGGAAGAAGGTCTTGATCCAGCCTGGTTTCACCACTCTATATGCGGTGCAACCGAGAACACACATGCCACCCCATCAGCCAGCAAACAGGTAATTAAATGTAGAATTCACAAGACCCTTACTGTTGGGGCGTTTTCGGAATTTCTCCAATATTCATTTATTATTGTTGTCCATTCATATCTCACATATGACACCACATGTTTTAATTTCGCCCTCTTCGCGTTTCCATTCAGTTTCAGTTTAGAATTCAACGCCGCCGTGTTGTAGAATTTCAACCAGCTTTTCGCATTTTCGCTTTTCACCCGATTTCAAAATTTTCGCATAGTAAAACCGCAGTATTTAGTGTGCATCTTGGTGTTAGTGCATCACAGTCATAGTTCAACCCGCATTATTAGGATTATAGCTTCACCCGCATTTTATTCAAACCAAGGAAGGTCGGGATTACCACCTGCATCCCGAGTCGCAGTGGGAGTGCTGTCCAGGTTTAACAATCATCTTATTTTTTCCTCATCTTACCTTCACCCTTCCTAATTTACTTCCTTTACTCGAAGGTGAATTTGGACATAACGCACCTGGAACTAGCTTGACCCCAAAAAACTTAGTAGTAAGTTTAGATTGTTTTTCATTTACAGTCCACTAAAAATAGCATATATAGCATATAGGCCTTTGTAAGAACAAGTTGTTTTTCAATAATTGACCAAAGGCCGTACCATTTTGATCCTTATCGGACCGGATTTCATTTCATTTTATAGATTTCTCGAAATTTCCATTCGACATAAATGTGGTGTGGTCTGTGAGATAGACGTTCCGGTGCAAGTTTTTGCAGTTATTGTTTGGTTTCACATATAGTGTTCTCGCTCATTTCAACTACTTCGCTCTTTCTCTTTCACGTCAGTGTATTCAGTACAGATTTTCTTTTTATAAGTAACATATTTTATATTTATATTTCATTTCACTATGCCGAATACCACGGAAACGGATAAGAGGCAAACTAAGCTGAAGGCCTTGGAATCCAAAAAACAAATGTTTTTCTTACGGCTTCAAAAGCTTTCAGATTATATTAAAGATTTGAATAAGCCTAAAGTTGCAGAATATTTCAGAATGGGTTTATACTCTATTGAAACGACAAAACAAAGCATTATGGAAGTTGTAGAAGAGATAAATATGATTCAATTAGACATAAATCCCGATAGTTCACCAAATTATCAAGCAATTGAAGCTGCTGAAGATTTATATTGTCGTATTAAATTAGCCACAGATCAGGTAGAAAAAGGTTCGTTGGATTCTAGTAGTAGTAGTGGTACAATTTCAAAAATTCCATTGAAACCGCAACACAAATTACCTGCAATTGAATTGGTAGATTTTAATGGTGATCCTAAAGTATGGCCCATATTTTACCAAAACTTCAAGAGTTGCGTTCATGAAAATGCTGAGCTAGACGATGCGTGCAAAATACATTATCTGCTGAGTAAACTCAGTGGTCGTGCCCTCACTATTTGTTCTGGAATACCTCCAATTGCAAATAACTATGAAAGTATTTGGAAGTTGTTGATTAATACGTATCAAGATGAAAGATTGTTAGCTTCCACGTATTTACGATCAATATTCGAGTTCAAACCTATAACTGTGGAGTCATCCAATAATTTGAATCATTTTCTAGAAAAATTTGACGTATCTGTTAGTGCATTCAAGCAACTCCGTCTGAAGGATCCTCTTGACTTTATACTGGTCACTTTGGCTCTCACTAAATTAGACAATCAAACTCAACGTTCATTCGAAATGACTTTGAAAGATAATGAATTACCATCCTATGAAAATTTAATTAATTTCATTAGACAGCAATCAAGGATGCTTAGTCGTAGTGGTATCGGCCCAAGCACGCATAGCACACCAAAATATTCTTCTGATAAACAGAAATCTACCCACTCCTACGTAGCGTCTAGTTCATACTTAACTAGATCTGGTTCAATTCAATGTTCATTATGCAAGCAGTCGCATTTCATTCACAAATGTAATCAATTTTTGAAAATGTCTCCATTTTGTCGTTATAAAGTGGCTAAAGAAAAAGGTTGTTGTTTGAATTGTTTAAGTTCCAAACATAAGATTTCCTCATGCAAATCAACAAATACATGCAACGCTTGTAAACTCAAACACCATTCATTGTTGCATTTTGAAAATAATGAAGAAAATTCGAACATGAATAAAAATAATAGTAAGGTGACTAAAGCACAACCTCAAACCTCGTCTTCGGAGCAGGACCCACCTCGGGAAAAGGTTGGTTATGTTGTGTCCTCACACTCGAATGCCTCTACCTCTAATGCTAGAGTTTCTCTATTGCCTACTGCCAAGGTTCTAATCTCATTTCCTGGTGGAAATAGCCAAGAAATTCGCGTCTTAATTGACAGTGGTAGCGAAGAAAATTTTCTTTCATTTCAATGTTGTAGAAATTTGAACATTCCGATTATGGAATTAAATCAAACTATTATAGGAATTGGAAACCATAAGAGTGCCGTCAGAGGCATTGCAAGAAATATTTGCATTTCTTCTCGCTATGACTCAAATGTATTTTTCACTTTAGATGCTTTAGTAGTCGATAACTTGACTGTCAAATTGCCGAGCAGTAATATTTCTCAAGAATATTTAAATTTGTTTTCGAATATTCCCTTAGCTGATGATACATTCACTGAATGTTCGGAAATTGATGGCATCCTAGGATCTGCTATTTTCGCAACGATTCTGAATGAGAATAAAATTTCACATAAAAGTGATTCACCAGTAGCAATAGATACAAGTTTGGGTTATATTATTTCCGGAAAAGCGCGAACGGCTGCTTCAAACGAGATTGTTCGATCTAAATTTTGTTATAATGCGGTGATCTCCGATGAACCCCTCGAAAATTTAGTAAAAAATTTCCTGGATCTTGAAGAAGTTCCGGCTATCAAACATTATACTGATGAGGAATTAGTTTGCGAAACTCATTTTCAATCTACTTTTTCCAGATCTACTTCTGGTCGATATACAGTGTGTCTACCTTTCAAGATAGAACCCAATAACTTGAGTGATTCCTTTACCACCGCGTTAAAGAGATTTTTCAGCTTGGAAAGAAGGCTTAGCTCATCTCCAGTTCTCAGGGAACAATATAGCGCTATAATTTCAGATTACCTTCAACAAGGTCATATGAATAAAATATGTTCAGTCGATGATGATAGATTTCAAGACATAAGAAATCATCCTCATTATATAATCGCACATCATCCAATTTTTAAAGATAGTGTGTCCACTCCTGTTCGAATTGTTTTTGATGCCAGTGCAAAAACGACACCCTCATCTCTTTCATTAAATGATTGTTTGCACACGGGATCTAAATTACAGGTGGACATAGTACAAATGTTCCTCAATTTTAGATTGTTTTCTATTGTCCTTATCGCGGACATTTGTCAAATGTATCGTCAGATAGAAATTTCTGAACAAGATCGCGTCTTTCAATTAATTTTATGGCGATTTTCTCCCAATCAAGCTATTGAAGTTTATCAAATCAATAGAGTGGCATTTGGTATAAGATCATCTCCATTTTTGAGTCTCAGAGTAGTTAGACAATTATGTCACGACGAAGCTCATAATTTTCCATATGCTTCGAAAATAGTTTTGAACGATATGTATGTTGATGATCTAGTAACCAGTGTTGATAGTATCGTTGAGGCAAAAACGCTATTCGTTGAACTGACAAAATTGTTCGAATCTGGCGGATTTGAAATCAAAAAATGGTACACAAATTCTCCGCAATTATTGTCATGCATACCCTCCGAGAAACATTCTCCTGAGATAATTAATTTTGAAAAAGATTTCTTTCATGTATTGGGAATACAGTGGAAATCTGAATCGGATGTACTTTCATTCGATGTAGCATTAATTTCTCAAAGTAATCAAAAATATACAAAGAGAACAATTTTATCACAGATTAGCAAAATCTATGATCCTTTGAGTATCTTAGGTCCTGTAGTATTGTACGCGAAATTGTTTATTCGTAAACTCTGGTCCATTAAATTAGAATGGGACTCAGACCCTCCAGTTGAACTTGTTAACAGCTGGAAAGATTTTGAAAATGAATTGCCTCTTCTTACTCAGGTGAAAGTTCCTAGATGGCTAGGAGCTCATACAAATTCGCCTATAACCTTAATAGGTTTTTCCGATGCAAGTCAAACTAGTTATGCCGCTGCTGTTTATATGAAAACTGTTTCAAACGGTAAATCCTGCATAAATTTGATATGTTCTAAATCTAAAATTGCTCCACTTAAAGTTGTGTCTATACCCCGCTTAGAACTTTGTGCTGCCCTGCTCTTATCGAAATTACTTAAATATGTAATTTCTGTTTATTCCACTCGTTGCCAAATAGATAATATTTTTGCTTGTACTGACTCGATGATTGTGTTAGGATGGATAGCGCAGTCTCCGCACAAGTGGAAGACTTTTATAGCTAACCGCGTTTCTCAAATTCGGTCTAATTTGCCTATAGAAAATTGGTGTTTCGTTCAAGGAACACAAAATAGCGCTGATATTGTTTCACGAGGAGTCACACCCTCCAAATTTCTTTTGAATATTGAACGTTGGCTTCACGGCCCCTTGTGGTTAGAAAAGGATGAAAGTTTTTGGCCTTTGAAATTAATACATAATGTAAATCTGTCGGAAGATTTACCTGAAGCACAAACTATTTCAATGGTTGTCACAACAATTGACGAGTTATAGTCTTTCATATCAAAATTTTCCAATTTCACTAAACTCCTTAGAAGCATGATATATGTTTTGAAATTTGGTCGCATACTTTCGCTATCCGATGAAGTCAGCATTTCTTATCTTGAAATTTCCGAAAATTATTTAATAAAAATAGTTCAACATTTTCATTTTAGCGAATTGTTCAATTCATTGGAAAGAAATAAAAATGTTCCCTCATCTTTCAGAAAATTTTATCCATTTCTAGATGAATTTGGCCTCATTCGGGTAGGAGGTAGGCTAATCAATGCCTCTGTTGGTTTTGATTACAAACATCAAATACTCCTTCCAAAAAATTCACATTTTGTTACTCTTTTAGTTGAGTATATGCATAAAAAACATATACACGCAGGTCCGCATTTACTTCATTCAATTTTAATGCGTAAATATTGGATAATCTTCGCTCGAAAAATTATAAGACAAACAGTACGTTCTTGCAATCATTGCTTTCGATTGAAACCTAGACCTAACTTCCCTTTGATGGGAAATCTTCCCTCACCGCGTGTAACGACTCAACTCAAGGCCTTCATAGATGTAGGTGTTGATTACGCCGGACCTTTCAAAATTTCTTTAACTAGACATAGAGGAGTCAAAACACAAAAGGCATATGTATGTCTGTTCATATGTCTCGCAACAAAATGTATTCACTTAGAGTTAGCTTCTGACTTAACAACTGACACCTTTTTAGATGCCTTAAAGAGATTTATCAGTCGTAGAGGTCCAGTGAAAGCGCTTTATTCGGATCAAGGAACCAATTTTATTGGCGCCTCTAGATATCTGAACGATTTACAAAAATTCATAGTTTCATCAGAATATAGTGGTGCTCTGAAAAAAGAACTATTGAATAATCAAATTCAATGGAAATTTAATGCGCCTCTCTCACCACATATGGGTGGTTTGTGGGAGAGTAACATAAAGAGCATGAAGAAATTTTTGTTCAAGTCGATAGGTGAGCAGATTCTTTCATATGAAGAGTTTTACACCGTATTAACACAAATAGAAGCTCTCCTCAATAGTCGTCCTCTTTGTTCGTACATCAGTAATGATCCTTCTGATCCGACTATGTTAACACCAGCTCACTTTTTGTTAACATCTCTACAACATTTTCCTGCTTCTGATGTTTCTAAAATAGAAATAAATAGGCTGAGTAGAAAACAACTGTTAGACAAAATAGTCCAATCTTATTGGAAAAGATGGAAAGATGAATATCTTCATCAATTGCAAACACGCTCTAAATGGAATTCTGTTACAAATCCTGTAACCGTTGACACTGTAGTGGTAGTAATGGGTGAGAACACACCCCCCTTAAATTGGCCTCTTGGAATTATCACAGAAGTATTTCCAGGTCGTGATCAGATAGTCAGAATCGCTATGGTCAAAACTAAGGATGGACTTTACAAACGTCCTGTTACAAAATTGTGTCCACTTCCAACACAATGATATTACAACTTTATTCAATAGTTGTTAACCGCTGTAATAGTTTTCAACCTCTTTAATAGTTTTCATTCGCTTTAATAGTTTTTAGCCGCTTCAATAGTTCAAAATCGTTTTAATAGTTTTCAACCGGTTTAATATCTTTAAACCGCTTCCATAGTTTTGAACGCTTAGCTATTTTTGGTGCACTTCAATAGTTTCGATTCACTAATTTGGATTGTTATATTCTCATAGTTTATTTTTTTGCCAATTTGCAATCTTTCCAAAGAGAGAGAGGGAGGATGTTGGGGCGTTTTCGGAATTTCTCCAATATTCATTTATTATTGTTGTCCATTCATATCTCACATATGACACCACATGTTTTAATTTCGCCCTCTTCGCGTTTCCATTCAGTTTCAGTTTAGAATTCAACGCCGCCGTGTTGTAGAATTTCAACCAGCTTTTCGCATTTTCGCTTTTCACCCGATTTCAAAATTTTCGCATAGTAAAACCGCAGTATTTAGTGTGCATCTTGGTGTTAGTGCATCACAGTCATAGTTCAACCCGCATTATTAGGATTATAGCTTCACCCGCATTTTATTCAAACCAAGGAAGGTCGGGATTACCACCTGCATCCCGAGTCGCAGTGGGAGTGCTGTCCAGGTTTAACAATCATCTTATTTTTTCCTCATCTTACCTTCACCCTTCCTAATTTACTTCCTTTACTCGAAGGTGAATTTGGACATAACGCACCTGGAACTAGCTTGACCCCAAAAAACTTAGTAGTAAGTTTAGATTGTTTTTCATTTACAGTCCACTAAAAATAGCATATATAGCATATAGGCCTTTGTAAGAACAAGTTGTTTTTCAATAATTGACCAAAGGCCGTACCACTTACTGACATTGAGATGTGTCTCAACAACGCTATTTTTCCAACTTATTTCAAATACTTGTCAGGATTGATCGGTAGAATGTCACTGCTTAATTTTTGTGACGAGCATTATGAAGATGTTATCCTTGACTTCAGTCAAGGAAGATTCAAATCATCTTGATGCACATTTTATCGTGCAACGCGTCATATCTCAATGTGCAGCCCTTTTTGAAATACCCAAACTTTTACTGAACTACTTTATATAAACAGAATACTAATCAATATTTTTCCTTGCAGACCAACTTCTGTTGAAGCCAGGCACGAGTTGATGAAGAAAAATAACCACCACCATCCTGGCTTTCATTTTATGCCCGAGAAGAAACCGATTCAACACAGGCCAGTCGACAGCAGGCCACACGAAAGCGGCCCTTTTCAGGGCCACCAGGTCAGGCAAATCAACAAAAACAACTACGAACATAGCGGAAACGGCGCATATCAACAAATGATGCGTCGTCCTATGGCCATGGGTCGTCCTACTGCTTATCGAATGACCCGTCCAGCCGGCCCCGTATCGAACCAACAAAGGCCCTTCGACATCAGACCCCACGAACGCGGCCCTTATCAGGGCCACAAGAATAGGCAAATTAACTACAACTATGCCGCCTACAAACAGAAAGTAAATGGTCTATCTCCACTAATAATGCGTCGTCCTATGACCATGGGTGATCCTAGTCATAATCAAGTGAGGCGTACAGCCGTTCCTGTACCGGTAAGTATGAAACACCAGTTCTTCTAAAAATTATGCCTCGCTGTGAAATACGAGCTGAAAGATTTTGGATTTATTTAAATTATTCTATTGCCTTCGTAATTCGACGTACAGCATGTATTATCCTCTCAGCATTTCCATCCAATAAACGTTCTGAGTGGTAAATAAATGAACTCTTGTCAACTCCAGACTCTTTCAAAAATCGTAGTAAATTTCATTATCGAAACGAGGTATCCTTAATACTTACACATGATTTTTATTTTACAGGACAGAAAAACTCTACTTCACCAGAGTCCAGCTTCCTCGAACTTCGAAGTAGACAGGGCTCTGAAGGAAATGATCATTATGAAAGCAAAACTTTCGCCTATTGTTCCCATTTCGGGGTTGGATATTAACAAAAAAAAAATTATCTTCCATTATCCTAAGGCAACGGTGAGTTTGATAAGATATTTTTTTCCTATTTCAATCCTACATTTTTTTCATATTGATAGGGAGAAAAAAAAACCACACATCGATCAACACTAATTCCTTTTTTCAATTTCAGCTATCAGAGATGCCCCTTTGTAAAGGTTCCTCTACCCCGAGTAAGTACAAATAATTTATCTCCACATTTACGCTCCCAACATTCAACTCATCTGAGAAACTAAAATTTCTTTCGAAACCAAATTTCTCTGATTTGTCTTTGCAATGAAATTTCAACGTATACCCACAGACTTCATTTCAAATCTTGAGTCAAAATTCAGGGACGTCGAACGGAACATGAAAATCGCCAATCACGTGATAAAATTGAAATACAATATCACAGGAAGCCTGAATGGAAATCCGCGAACGGGCAGTTTTCAGCCGATGTGATGGTTCTAAATAACCTGATTTTCATTCGAAAACTTGTTCGTTTTCACTTGCGAAAATTTTAGGGAATTCGATTTTTTATCGGGGTCTTTCAGCTTGTTGAAACTTTTTGTTTCGTTAAGGTCCATTTTTTCATATATGATGAGATTTTAAGGAATCTGAACTACTGAATTTCTTTATCATTTGGCCGACGTTTCGGACATTATTCAGCTTTTTCTCAAGGCTACAATGTAAATTGATATGAAATGTATTGTCGAAGTATTGCACATAATGCTGCTCAGAACTTTAACTAGGAAAACTTCTGATCACCTATGAGGTAAGTGGTTGCGAGAATAGATCTAGACCTTGCTGGCTTTCACCAAAATTTGAAATTTTTATCTAGTAACCATTATTTTTCCTTTTCAGAACAGAATGAAAAACTTTCCGATCAAACCTTGCACAACATCTCTGGGACATCAGCGTAAGTAACTCTCCGTCAAACGCTTTCGAACCGCATTCCAAACCGTAGATTCGAATTCAACTAATCCTTAATTTCTCCTCCAGCGATCTCAGAATACAATTGGCGTTGTCCGATATCAGCGACGACGAGGAATAAGACCATTCTGTAGTGAAAAGAACGCTGTCTAACATAACGGCGATACCACCCGCCAATCACATGGACGTCATCCCGCAAATCCTGAAGGACTATCTTGAGAGAGTCAGCGCCCAAAGCAGCAGATTTTTCAGTGCCCATACTCTGTTATAATTATTCAAATAAATAAATAAGCCAAAAATTATATTTTTTCATTCTTGAAACCATCTAACAATTCAAATTTTCAAAAAAATAAAATAGCGATTATGTTAATTTCATAACAAATATTTTTATGAAGTATGTTCACAACAGAAAATAACTGAAAATTTTTGTTTTTGAAAAATAAGTACCCGCTCAGTGAGATAATTTTCCTTTTTTGTATTCAATCAACTTGTTCACTTCCTCGAAATCAACACTTCCCGTAAGTTCATTTTCTATAGAAGAGCGTACCGAAGAATTATTTGGAGTATTCTTGAATTTTTTCGGAACCTTTCTCTTACCTCTTTCTCTTTCAATACATTCGCAGGAATAATTTCTTTTATTAAAACCATTTCTCCACTCATCGTATGGTTCCAAAATTTTGATATAATAATTTCAACTCTTTCAGTATTTTAACTGAGGTTACTTTATTTGAGGTTGCTCAAAACACCTCTTTAAATGGAGAATATTCTCGAATCAAATATATAACGTTGAAACGGATTAATTGGGTTATTCACGAGAGTTACATATATAGCATCATTGATTTTTTATAGAACTTTCTGAGCTCTACAAAAGAGGAGTTGATAATTTTTCTTCATCTCTCATATCGTCTATCTGAGCTGAATTTGCATTATCGATTCTGTTTTCAATTGTAGTGATATAATTAATAATATAAAACAAAAAAATAAATATCATAGACTATATAAGAGGCATTTACTAAGTTGTTACTATGAAAGATTCAATGAATTAAGATCCAAAATTAAAAAAGATATTAGAACTGCTTATAAAAAATATTTGATGAATGTAGAAGTAGAACTTCAAGAAAACCCTAAAAAGTTTTGGAATTTTATCAATAACAAAAAGATATCACTAGGATACCAGGTGAGATGGAGTATGGGGGTGAAATCTTATCAGACGGTTCACAAATAGTAAATGCATTTGCAGATCACTTCTCTAAAAATTATACAAGGCAGGAATCGGGTTGTTTAGATAATGTTTGCAATGCTGATCGTGGTGGGTTTTTCCATATAAGTCAGATAACTGTGGAAGATATTGAAGAGGCTATTCAAAATTTGAAACCAAAAAAAAGTATGGGTCCTGATAATTTACCGGCATGTGTAATTAGGCAGTGTGCAGATATTTTTGCGAAACCATTTTTCATATTATTTAATTTATCCTTGAAAACAGCTAGTTTTCCGACATGTCTTAAAACAGCCTTCATATGCCCAGTATATAAAACGGGTGAAAAAGAAAAAATAGTGAATTACCGGCCTATTTCTATCATTTCAAATATTGCAAAAGTGTTTGAATCGGTCTTATATAAATATATTATGTTTCACGTGAAGAACAAAATCCCAGTTCAACAGCATGGTTTCACTGCTGGTAGGTCTACATCATCAAACTTGATCGAGTTTGTTGAATATTCCTTGAATGCCTTTTCTAATCATTCTCAAGTAGATGTGCTTTATCTGGATGCAGTTAAAGCCTTCGATAGGGTACCCCATGACATTATATTGTTTAAGCTTCTGCATATACACAATTTTTCACCTCATTTGGTTTCTTTTTTTGGTTCTTATTTGGGTGGGAGAACTCAGTGTGTGAGGATAAATCAATTTTTTTCTGAAAACTTCGAAGCCACATCAGGGGTACCACAGGGTTCAAACCTTGGGCCCTTGTTGTTCCTTCTTTATATCAATGATATTGTTGATGTTGTGACTTTCTCTGAGATGAGTCTCTATGCTGATGATGTGAAGTTATATAGGATTATTAGAAATCCTAATGATGCAGAGGAACTGAGGTCTGATTTGGATAGGGTTGTGGCCTGGGCTAAAAGAAATAAACTGACATTTAACAGTGCGAAATGTTATCTTGTAACATTTTCTAGAAAAAAGGTGGACCTTATCTATAATTATGCTGTGGACGGTGATCCCTTGACTAGACTCGAGAAAATCAAAGATTTAGGTGTATCATTTGATAGATCTTTAACCTTTAATGATCATATTGATGAAGTAGTTAAAAATTCTTATAAGATGCTTGGGTTCATTTTGAGGAACACTAGAGAGTTCACAAACTTTAGAACATTAAAAATCCTATTTGATTCATATGTTATATCTAGACTTGAGTATTGTTCGGTTGTTTGGAATCCTAGTTATTTGTGTCAACAAAGAAAGATTGAAGGTGTAATCAAGAAATTTCTTAATAATGTTAACTTTATATTACGTAAGAGTAAAAATAGTTTTAACAATAATTTAAAAAATTATAATTTAATAACACTAGAAAATAGAAGATTTATTGCTGAAATAGTTTACCTACATAAAACTATCACAAATGAAAATACTGACAGTGCTACACTTGATAAATTACTTTTCTCAGTACCGAGGATTAATGTGAGATCTCATTCTACATTCTATTTACCTTGCCCTAGAACAAATTATATGAAATTTTCTCCAATACATTCAATGTGGGATAAGTACAATAGGGTTCAGGATGTATGTGATTTGTTTTCGCACTCAACATCTCAAATAAAGCGAAAACTGTATGACTACTTCTATGATTCAATAATTGCAACTTGAGAGTTCAAACTTGATTTCAATTTTTTTTTTTTTTTTGTTTCATTCTTTTGTTGATGATTTCAATTATGTATTGTATATTCAAGAACCGTAATGGTTAAAATTGAATCGGATTGATAATTATTAGTGTACAATTGTTATTAGTAATAGCCGACTCAAGAATCGGAAACTAGAATACTTGTATTGTGGAATCTGTATGAGTTGTATCAATAAATAAATAAATAAATTGAGAACATTTCAAAACTTATCGTATGGTTTTATAGTCCTGATTCAATATTTTCAACTCTTTCCATATTTGAATGATCGCTTTATTCTTTCTGTTTGCTCTTCTGAATTCAAATCAATATAAAAAATGTTAATAATAATAATACAAATAATATAATCGTCAGGGCATGTCTGGAGCCGGCGCTGGACATGACACCATGCGGGACGTCGGTGGCAGGATGTTGAGGAAGCGGGCTCCTGCTGCAGAAGAAGCTACAGCTCCAAAGCAACAACAGCAACCAACGAGTCCAATTCAATTGCCGACTCGAACCGCTGAAGGTGCTGCGCAGGATATTCAGCCAGTGCTTACCCAAGTGGGGTTAGTTAGAAAGCGCATGAAGTGGACAACGTCCATGAATGAAACTATTGTGCGCATATATAACTCCATCACGGGACTAGGGCAGAACACGAACAACTATAGGAAAAGGCTCCATGAGGAATTCTGCAACGCCTACCCAATTATAAATGTCACTGAACAACGGGTGGCAGACCAGTACCGCGTAATTCTGAGAAATGAACTAATACCAATGGCCAGAATCGACGCAATTAAACAAGAACTTCAGCGTCCGCCAGTAACAGAGAGCGACACCAACATCTCTGATGAGATTCACATGCCTGGGCAACAACAGCCAGAAGAAATTGACGCTGAAAGTCCATCTTGCAACCCAAGTGAGGCAGAACACCAGGACGATAGGGAAGAGCTCCACCGACAAATTGACTCTGAGATGAGGAGATATTTTGCCGAATTGGAAGGAACAGATCCTCTTCATCGAATAGCACCTCCCCGACTCAATACATCCAAGAATATGTCACTCATAATCGACATCTTGAATAAGGACGTTTTACCTGAGTACCTACAGAATGGCAGTTCATTGGAATATCTTCATCTAGTTTTTTACTGTGCAGCGCTAACGACGGCTAAAATCATAGGGGCAAAAATTCGCCGAACGAACAACGATGGTCCAAAATTACACAAATTATATGCGCCACCATGGCAGAAACGTCTTCAACACAGAACGAGAGACTGAGAATGCTTCAGCTCACCACTGCCTCGACACTCTGAAGCAAAAGCTAAGTCTGTATGCAGAACGCCTGAGAAGATATAAAAGCAATTATAGCCGGAAAAGAGACAACAATTCATTCGAAAAGTCGGAAGAAACTTTCTACCGGTCACTCACATCGTCTGATGGAGAAAATGGAAAGTTACCACCAAAAGAAGCCATTGAACAATTCTGGACCGAACAATTATCAACGAAACCTCAGTTCAATGGAGATACCGGATGAATTGAAGATGAAAAGTCTGAAGCTGTAAAATATGAGCCGATACAACATGACATAATCACAATTGAAGAAGTAAAATCAGCTATCAGAGGACTACACAACTGGAAAACACCTGGGCCTGATGGATTACAGAACTTCTGTATCAAGAAACTTTGGATCATGCATGACAAATTGACCTCCGCAATAAATGATGTCATTGAAAATCCTGAAAGAATGCCAATATTCCTTACACATGGCACAACGTACCTGTTACCTAAAGGCCAAAGGAATACAGAAGACCCATCCAAATACCGACCAATCACATGTCTTCCAACGATGTACAAATTAATCACATCGTGCATTTCAAATCGAATTCACAACCATTGCGAAAGGAATAACATCATCGCCATGCAACAAAAAGGATGCACCAAAGAGAGCAGAGGGTGCAAAAAACAGCTAATAATTGATTCAGTTATCGGCAATCAAGCGTTCTCCAAGCGAAGGAATCTTTACGCTGCGTACATAGACTACAAGAAAGCATTCGATTCCATACCTCACGAATGGCTCTTGACTATCTTGAATATTTACAAGGTGGATCCCAATATTGTTAAGTTCCTGAAAAACGCTATGTCAACCTGGCGTACTAGTCTTCAAATGAAAGCCGCAGATGGCTCCATTACGACAGGACCTATTCCAATAAGACGCGGAATTTTCCAAGGGGATTCGCTGAGCCCTCTGTGGTTCTGCATGGCTCTGAATCCCTTGTCTCATAGATTGAACTCTACGGACTACGGATTTGCCATCAAAAGCGGCAGTAGAACTATGATGAAACTGAATCATCTCCTTTACATGGACGATTTGAAACTCTTCGCATCTACCAAAAAACAAATGCAACAGATGCTGAAAATGGTGGAAGGATTTTCGGAAGACATTAAAATGAAGTTTGGATTAGAAAAATGTCGACTGCTCAACATAACGAGATGGAAAATAGAAGATGGTACGTTCAAACTCAGAGAAGGTGCAGAAATTGAAGCATTGAAGGAAGGAGACACATACAAGTATCTGGGCATAAAATAGGCAAGAAAAATCAATCAGATCCAGATGAAGAAAGAACTAACGGAGGAGTTCACCCGAAGATTGAGAAGGATAATGAGAACTGGCCTTTACAGCAAGAATCTGATAAAAGCTATCAATACCTACGCTTGCTCGGCGCTGAGCTACTCATTCGGTATCATCTCTTGGACCACCACCGATTTAGCAGCCTTACAAAGAAAAATAAGGACGATGCTCACTAAACACAATAAACATCACCCCAAAAGCTCAATAGAACGGACCGAGCTGCCACGACATCTTGGGGGTAGAGGAATTGTTGATTTGTCCAACCGTATGACCCAGGAAATTGAAGGACTTCGAAAATATTTTCTGAGCAAGGCTGCTTCGTCAGAACTCCATCGAGTAGTTTGTGTTGCTGATACTTCTACACCGTTAAAGCTACAGCAGGACCACTTGGAAACCGTCGAACACTCTGCAGAAAGTAAAATGCAGAAACTGATTGGCAAACCTTTGCATGGGAGGCACCAGAACGAGGTCAACCATGATTACGTCGACATTTCTGCGTCGAACTACTGGTTGACTTCCGGAAGGTTGTTTCCTGAGACAGAGGGCTTCATGCTTGCCATCCAGGATCAGGTGATTCCAACAAGGAACTACATGAAATATATCGCCAAGGATGCCTCAGTGGCGGATGATAGCTATCGTTATGGCTGTGCGACACATGAAACTATCCAGCACATCACCGGGGGATGTCAGAAGTTCGCGGGCACGGAGTACAAAAATAGACATGATGCCGTTGCGAAGATTCATCACCAAGAATTGGCACTAAAACACCAACTTCTAAGTTCGAAAAAGGTTTCTTATTACAATTACCATCCGGATGCTGTATTGGAAAATGAACATCACAAGCTCTATTGGGATCGCACGGTTCTCACAGACCGGAAAATAACCCACAATAGACCAGACCTCATATTGCTCAATAAGGATGAGGACACAGCACTTTTCATCGATGTGGCGATTCCAAATAATAACAATCTTCTAGATAGGCACGCTGAAAAAATTTCAAAGTACAGAGATCTCGAGGAGCAAACCAGGAGACAGTGGAAGCTGAAAGATGTCAAGACCATCCCTATTGTCATATCATCTACAGGCCTGATACCGAAGAAACTACTGGAGAACTTGAGGAAACTTCAGCTGGACGAAAATATCTCTAGAGTGATGCAGAAGGCGGTACTGCTGGGAACGGCGAGAACTGTACGCAAGTACATGGGAAATTCAGAGGAACACCGTCTGCTTCGACAGGAAGTGCGGACGGAGCAGGAATCCATCTTACAGCAGGGATCCGAGGAGCGACCTGAACCCGACCAACACCACGAGCCCGAAAACCTGGAAAGGGCTCCAACAGAGCTTAATCCTTTTGATATCTGAGATATCTTTGATAAGTGAATTTTCCTCTGAAGAGGAGTGTGAAAGCCGCAAGGCTAAAGTCATAAAGCTCTGTTTTATAATAGGCAGTGATTTCTCTGAATTTCAGGATTTTCATAATTTTCAATAGAGAATTACTCAATTTTTTCGGAACGTTACTGTAACCATTTCTATACTTATATATCTGCAGTATTTTCTTCGATTGAGACCATTTCAAATTTTAACGTATGATTTCATAATTGTGATTCAAAATTTCCAACAATTATAAAATTTCAATTCTGACTTTATTCATTTTATTTACCTTTGGCATTCATAAGACTGTTTTTCCATTTAATGCTTGTGGACTTTGAGTAGTTGAACATCTACACGGTTCTTCAAAATTACATGCAGAATCAAAATAACCCAAAAACATTATTCCTCTTCAAGAATATTGATTTTTCGTGAGGTAATATGCTTTCGACGAATGAAATAGAATGTTCTCGAAACTCCAGGTAAAAACCTGATCGAAAGTTAATGCGTTTTCTCAAAATTCTGCATCCCTACTCTTTCACTAGATAACGTCATGTTCTGAAATTCTATTCAGTATTACTCTGTTCGCTCTTTTGAGAGGTTGAAAATCTCGGCGAATTCCTCAGTGTCTTCTCGATCATTGGCAAAATTGTGTGAATTTTTTCATTCAGAATATATATATATATATGCCGGTTCAGAACGTCTTCCGACGTTGTCCGACGCCCTGCCTCCATCTTCTTCTATCTTCCCAGTCCAGTTCTTGCAAGTTTCTTGTGCTCATAGCTTTAACGACGCCCTGTTTCCAACTGGTCTTTGGTCTTCCTCTCTTCCTACGTTCTGCGGGCTGCCAGTTCATTACCGTATCGATAAAATTTGAAAATGAGGTTAACTAATGATTGGTACGAGAAGTTGATGTAAGTAGTGTATATTCAGCATGACTTCGAATTAATTAGTGTAGAAAAAGTTGTTAACATCAAAATATTTTTCATTCAATCAAGTCTCCAGAGAATTTCAGGTTTCTTATATTTCCCACTAATCAATTTTTGAATCTGTTTGAATAGCCACTCTAACCCCGTACTAATTCAATACATTTGCAGAATTGATATTCTTTCCGTTAAAAATATTTCTCCACTCATCCTATTGTTTCAAAATTGTGATTCAATATTTTCAACCCTTCAATAATCAATTATACTCTTTCCCCGTTTTGTTTGCGTCTTGAGATATGAAACAGGCTTATTTCTTTCATTTTTGTGGACTTTGAGTAGCAGAAAATCATTTCGGTTCTTCAAAATTACATGCATATTCAAAATAACAAATAATCATGATACCGTTTCGCGAGAATAGAATTTCAGCAAAGTATTATTCTTTTGAAAAATAGGATAGAATGTTGTCGAAATTCTAGATTAAATTTGCATTATTGATTTCCTTTTCAATTGAGAACCTTCCAAATCCTATCGTTCGGTTTCTCGATTGTGATTCAATATTTTCAATATTTCAATTATCTTTTTTCTTTTTGCTCTTAGAAATGAAAGTTTTTTTTTCATTCATTCTTGTGATATTTGAATGGTTAACATAATTGCAGTTTTTAGAAATTACATGAAGAATCGAAATAACAAATGATCATGATACAGTTTCACGAATTTAGACTTTTAGCAAAGTATTGTTCTTTTGAAAAATATGATAGAATGTTCTCGAAATTCCAGGTAGAAACCTGACCGTTAGTTAATGCGTGCTCTCAAAATTCTGCATCCCTACTCTTTTAGTAGATAACGTTCTATTCAGTATAACACTGTTCACTCTTTTGAGAAGTTGAAAATTTCGGCGTATTCCTTAGTGTCTTCTAGATCATTGGCAAAGTTTTGTGAATCTTTTCATTCAGAATACCGTATCGATAAAATTTGAAAATGATGTTAACTAATGATTGGTACGAGAAGTTGATGTAAGTAGTGTATATTCAGCATGACTTCGAATTAGTTAGTGTAGAAAAAGTTGTTAACATCAAAATATTTTTCATTCAATCAAGTCTCCAGAGAATTTCAGGTTTCTTATATTTCCCACTAATCAATTTTTGAATCTTTTTGAATAGCCACTCTAACCCCGTACTAATTCAATACATTTGCAGAATTGATATTCTTTCCGTTAAAAATATTTCTCCACTCATCCTATTGTTTCAAAATTGTGATTCAATATTTTCAACCCTTCAATAATCAATTATACTCTTTCCCCGTTTTGTTTGCGTCTTGAGATATGAAACAGGCTTATTTCTTTCATTTTTGTGGACTTTGAGTAGCAGAAAATCATTTCGGTTCTTCAAAATTACATGCATATTCAAAATAACAAATAATCATGATACCGTTTCGCGAGAATAGAATTTCAGCAAAGTATTATTCTTTTGAAAAATAGGATAGAATGTTGTCGAAATTCTAGATTAAATTTGCATTATTGATTTCCTTTTCAATTGAGAACCTTCCAAATCCTATCGTTCGGTTTCTCAATTGTGATTCAATATTTTCAATATTTCAATTATCTTTTTTCTTTTTGCTCTTAGAAATGAAAGTTTTTTTTTCATTCATTCTTGTGATATTTGAATGGTTAACATAATTGCAGTTTTTAGAAATTACATGAAGAATCGAAATAACAAATGATCATGATACAGTTTCACGAATTTAGACTTTTAGCAAAGTATTGTTCTTTTGAAAAATATGATAGAATGTTCTCGAAATTCCAGGTAGAAACCTGACCGTTAGTTAATGCGTGCTCTCAAAATTCTGCATCCCTACTCTTTTAGTAGATAACGTTCTATTCAGTATAACACTGTTCGCTCTTTTGAGAAGTTGAAAATTTCGGCGTATTCCTAAGTGTCTTCTAGATCATTGGCAAAGTTTTGTGAATCTTTTCATTCAGAATACCGTATCGATAAAATTTGAAAATGATGTTGACTAATGATTGGTACGAGAAGTTGATGTAAGTAGTGTATATTCAGCATGACTTCGAATTAGTTAGTGTAGAAAAAGTTGTTAACATCAAAATATTTTTCATTTAATCAAGTCTCCAGAGAATTTCAGGTTTCTTATATTTCCCACTAATCAATTTTTGAATCTTTTTGAATAGCCACTCTAACCCCGTACTAATTCAATACATTTGCAGAATTGATATTCTTTCCGTTAAAAATATTTCTCCACTCATCCTATTGTTTCAAAATTGTGATTCAATATTTTCAACCCTTCAATAATCAATTATACTCTTTCCCCGTTTTGTTTGCGTCTTGAAATATGAAACAGGCTTATTTCTTTCATTTTTGTGGACTTTGAGTAGCAGAAAATCATTTCGGTTCTTCAAAATTACATGCATATTCAAAATAACAAATAATCATGATACCGTTTCGCGAGAATAGAATTTCAGCAAAGTATTATTCTTTTGAAAAATAGGAAAGAATGTTGTCGAAATTCTAGATTAAATTTGCATAATTGATTTCCTTTTCAATTGAGAATCTTCCAAAACCTATCGTTCGGTTTCTCAATTGTGATTCAATATTTTCAATTTTTCAATTATCTTTTTTCTTTTTGCTCTTAGAAATGAAAGTTTTTTTTTCATTCATTCTTGTGATATTTGAATGGTTAACATAATTGCAGTTTTTAGAAATTACATGAAGAATCGAAATAACAAATGATCATGATACAGTTTCACGAATTTAGACTTTTTGCAAAGTATTGTTCTTTTGAAAAATATGATAGAATGTTCTCGAAATTCCAGGTAGAAACCTGACCGTTAGTTAATGCGTGCTCTCAAAATTCTGCATCCCTACTCTTTTAGTAGATAACGTTCTATTCAGTATAACACTGTTCGCTCTTTTGAGAAGTTGAAAATTTCGGCGTATTCCTTAGTGTCTTCTAGATCATTGGCAAAGTTTTGTGAATCTTTTCATTCAGAATACCGTATCGATAAAATTTGAAAATGAAGTTAACTAATGATTGGTACGAGAAGCTGATGTAAGTAGTGTATATTCAGAATGACTTCGAATTAGTTAGTGTAGAAAAAGTTAATAACATCAAGATATTTTTCATTTAATCAAGTCTCCAGTGAATTTCAGGTTTCTTATATTTCTCACTAATCAATTTTTAAATTTTTTTGAATAGCCACTCTAACCTCGTACTAATTCAATACATTTGCTGAATTGATTCTTTTCGTTGAAAATATTTCTCCACTCATCGCATGGTTTCAAAATTGTGATTCAATGTTTTCAACCCTTCAATAATCAAATAAACTGTTTCTTCCTTTTGTTTGGGTTTTGAAATATAAAACAGGCTTATTTCTTTCATTTTTGTGGACTTTGACTAGCAGAAAATCATTTCGGTTCTTCAAAATTACATGCATATTCAAAATAAAAAACAATCATGATACCGTTTCGCGAGAATAGAATTTTAGCAAAGTATTATTCTTTTGAAAAATAGGATAGAATTTAATCGAAATTCTAGGTTAAATTTGCATTATTGATTTCCTTTTCAATTGAGAACATTCCAAAACCTATCGTTCGGTTTCTCAATTGTGATTCAATATTTTCAATATTTCAATTATCTTTTTTTCTTTTTGCTTATCCAAATATAAATTTTTTTTTCATTCATTCTTTTGATCTTTGAATATTTAACATGATTTCAGTTTCTTAAAATTACATGAAGAATCGAAATAACAAATAATCATGATACAGTTTCACGAATATAGACTTTTAGCAAAATATCATTATTTCGAAAAAAAAAAGATAGAATGTTCTCGAAACTTCAGGTAGAAACCTGACCGATAGTTAATGAGTTTTCTCAAAATTCGGCATCCCTACTCTTTTAGTAGATAAAGTTCTATTCAGTATAACTCTGTTCGCTCTTTTGAGAAGTTGAAAATTTTGTCGAAATCCTTAGTGTCTTCTAGATCATTGACAAAGTTTTGTGAATTTTTTCATTCAGAATACCGTATCGATAAAATTCGAAAATGAAGTTAACTAATAATTGGTACAAGGAGTTGATGTAAGTAGTGTATATTCAGCATAACATCGAAATATTTTTCATTTAATCAAGTCTCCATTGAATTTCAGGTTTCTTATATTTCCCACTAATCACTTTTTAAATTTTTTTGAATAGCCACTCTAACCCCGTACTAATTCAATACATTTGCAGAATTGATATTCTTTTCGTTGAAAATATTTCTCCACTTATCGTATTGTTTCAAAATTTTGATTCGATATTTTCAACCCTTCAATAATCAAATAAACTGTTTCTTCTTTTTGTTTGCGTTTTGAAATATAAAACAGGCTTATTTCTTTCATTTTTGTGGACTTTGACTAGCAGAAAATCATTTCGGTTCCTCAAAATTACATGCATATTCAAAATAACAAATAATCATGATACCGTTTCGTGAGAATTACATTACATTACTTAGATTATAAACTTTTAGCAGAGTATTAATCTTTCGAAAAATAAGATAGAATGTTCTCGGAATTCTAGGTTGAATTTGCATAAACGATTTCCTTTTCAATTGAGAACATATCGAAACTTATCCTATGGTTTCTTAATTGTGATTAGATATTTTCAACTTATTCAATATTTCAATTATCACTTTCTTTTCTCTTTTGGCTCTTCCAAATATAATTTTTTTTCATTCATTCGTGTGAACTCTGAATGGTTTACATTTTTTTAGTTTTTCAAAATTACATGCAGAATCAAAATAGCCAAGGATCATTATACTGTTTCACGAATATGGATTTTTTGCGAAATATTATTGTTTTGAAAATAAGATGGAATATCTTTTAATTTCCCAGTTGAATTTGCAGTTTCGTATCTTTTGAACTAAGGAACATCTAAAAATCTCAAGGTATGGTTTCTCAATTGTGATTCAGTATTTTCAACTCATTCAATATTTCAATTATCACTTCCTCCTTTTGCTCTTCCAAATATGAATTTTTTTTTCATTCATTCTTGTGATCTTTGAATAGTTAACATAATTTTAGTTTCTCAAAATTACAAGCAGAATCAAAATAACAAATAATCATGTTACAGTTTCACGAATTTAGACTTTTAGCAAAGTATTATTCTTTTGAAGAATATGATAGAATGTTCTTGAAATTCCAGGTAGAAACCTGATCGATAGTTAATGCGTTCTCTCAATATTCTTCATCCCTACTTTTTTACTAAATAAAGTTCAGAAATTTTATTCAGTATAATTCTTCCGAATAAAAATTTTTTTTTCATTCATTCTTGTGAACTTTGAATAGTTAACATAATTTCTGGTTTTCGAAATGACATGCAGAATTAAAATAACCAAAAATCATTATACTGTTTCACAAATATATATTTTTCGCGAAATATCATTTTTTTGAATATAAGATGGAATGTCCTCTAAATTCCCAGTTGAATTTGCAGTTTTGTATCTCTTAAACTCAGAAACATCTAAAAAACTCAAGGTATGGTTGCATAATTGTGATTCAATATTTTCAACAATTCTGATATTCCAATCATCACATTCTTCATCTTGTTTGCTTTTCTAACTATAGAGCTGTTTTCAATAGGATACATTTAAAAACATATTATAATGTCTCATAGTTCTTATTCAATCTGAATGACTGACTCTCCTCTGAACACGAGTTTTTGGACTGCTGCTTGATATCGAACTAATTGATAACGGTAGTGATATAATGAAGTAGATCATGGATTACCACTTCGAGGTCAAAAAATAGACGAGATCCGATCAAGTTTGCGACACCGATGATGAAATTCGATTCTCGCTGAATTCCTTATTTTTGTGCCTATCTCCTTTTTACGTACATCAATTTTTTGTTGCTCTTTGTATTGTTTGGCAGTCATGTACCTGTTGAGCCTAATATTAACCCATTCGTTATTTACAGGGAACGCCGGCGGGAGCAGGAAAAACAGTTGAGAGCCAGGATGCAAGAAAATACGGGAGGTACACCACTAGTGCTTCCCTCCCTCTTCGGAAATCCAGTTAAGGTGAGCTTTGAACCATTTATTACATATTTTTACAAATAACCACTGATGTGCTTTCGAAAAGTTTATTGTGTTTTTCGATGAGTCCTATCAGTTTCAAGTACCCTTAGTGATATATTCCAGGGTGTTAGTATTATCACCTTCTAGGAAGAACTGCTCACATCAGGATAAAAACAGAAAGAGCTGTTGATGTATTTACCGTCTGATCTCTCACCTTCTTGAAATGTGACCCAGTCTCACAACGGCCCCTTATGAAATCATCTTTCCGTGCATATTTCAATACCCAATCGAAAGTGTATTTTTCAGAATGTCAAAACAAATACCCACGTATTTCTCATGACCAATTTCCACACATTATATCGATCCATTTTCCACAAGCACGAAAGGTTCTGTGAAATGCAAAAAAAGAGATTCAGAACATCTTAGCGCCCATCAGATGGTATCCAATTTGAATATAAAATGGGCCTATGACCCACAATCCGGGATTGGGGATTCTTAAACGCACCTTTTTTAGTTTCGATCCGCCAGTCAGTATTTGTTCTATAATCTTTCCCTATAGATTAATCACAATATTTTAGAAGTGATATTTTATGTAGACATAATGATATGGATCTCTAAGCCCCAACATTATTTCCTGGAGTCCTCGCGTATAAATCCCCCCATTTTAATTTTTTCGACAACTTCGAAACTTTACAATATCATAACATCTTCGATAATGAAATGATAATTCAAAACTGTATGAGTCATTATAATTTTGAAAAATTATCCTAGTAGCCTTGCTTTAATCATCTTTCAACTGATCTCAATTTTTTTTAATTTTTCTCAGGTTCCTACAAATAAGAATGACCCGTTGGTGAAAAGAATTAACGGCGTACTGGGAGAGTATAGCAGGGCCAAGCATTTATTCGATGGGAAGAAGGTCTTGATCCAGCCTGGTTTCACCACTCTATATGCGGTGCAACCGAGAACACACATGCCACCCCATCAGCCAGCAAACAGGTAATTAAATGTAGAATTCACAAGACCCTTACTGACATTGAGATGTGTCTCAACAACGCTATTTTTCCAACTTATTTCAAATACTTGTCAGGATTGATCGGTAGAATGTCACTGCTTAATTTTTGTGACGAGCATTATGAAGATGTTATCCTTGACTTCAGTCAAGGAAGATTCAAATCATCTTGATGCACATTTTATCGTGCAACGCGTCATATCTCAATGTGCAGCCCTTTTTGAAATACCCAAACTTTTACTGAACTACTTTATATAAACAGAATACTAATCAATATTTTTCCTTGCAGACCAACTTCTGTTGAAGCCAGGCACGAGTTGATGAAGAAAAATAACCACCACCATCCTGGCTTTCATTTTATGCCCGAGAAGAAACCGATTCAACACAGGCCAGTCGACAGCAGGCCACACGAAAGCGGCCCTTCTCAGGGCCACCAGGTCAGGCAAATCAACAAAAACAACTACGAACATAGCGGAAACGGCGCATATCAACAAATGATGCGTCGTCCTATGGCCATGGGTCGTCCTACTGCTTATCGAATGACCCGTCCAGCCGGCCCCGTATCGAACCAACAAAGGCCCCTCGACATCAGACCCCACGAACGCGGCCCTTATCAGGGCCACAAGAATAGGCAAATTAACTACAACTATGCCGCCTACAAACAGAAAGTAAATGGTCTATCTCCACTAATAATGCGTCGTCCTATGACCATGGGTGATCCTAGTCATAATCAAGTGAGGCGTACAGCCGTTCCTGTACCGGTAAGTATGAAACACCAGTTCTTCTAAAAATTATGCCTCGCTGTGAAATACGAGCTGAAAGATTTTGGATTTATTTAAATTATTCTATTGCCTTCGTAATTCGACGTACAGCATGTATTATCCTCTCAGCATTTCCATCCAATAAACGTTCTGAGTGGTAAATAAGTGAACTCTTGTCAACTCCAGACTCTTTCAAAAATCGTAGTAAATTTCATTATCGAAACGAGGTATCCTTAATACTTACACATGATTTTTATTTTACAGGACAGAAAAACTCTACTTCACCAGAGTCCAGCTTCCTCGAACTTCGAAGTAGACAGGGCTCTGAAGGAAATGATCATTATGAAAGCAAAATTTTCGCCTATTGTTCCCATTTCGGGGTTGGATATTAACAAAAAAAAATTTATCTTCCATCATCCTAAAGCAACGGTGAGTTTTATAAGATATTTTTTTCCTATTTCAATCCTACATTTTTTTCATATTGATAGGGCGAAAAAGAAACCACACATCGATCAACACTAATTCCTTTTTTCAATTTCAGCTATCAGAGATGCCCCTTTGTAAAGGTTCCTCTACCCCGAGTAAGTACAAATAATTTATCTCCACATTTACGCTCCCAACATTCAACTCATCTGAGAAACTAAAATTTCTTTCGAAACCAAATTTCTCTGATTTGTCTTTGCAATGAAATTTCAACGTATACACACAGACTTCATTTCAAATCTTGAGTCAAAATTCAGGGACGTCGAACGGAACATGAAAATCGCCAATCACGTGATAAAATTGAAATACAATATCACAGGAAGCCTGAATGGAAATCCGCGAACGGGCAGTTTTCAGCCGATGTGATGGTTCTAAATAACCTGATTTTCATTCGAAAACTTGTTCGTTTTCACTTGCGAAAATTTTAGGGAATTCGATTTTTTGGCGGGGTCTTTCAGCTTGTTGAAACTTTTTGTTTCGTTAAGGTCCATTTTTTCATATATGATGAGATTTTAAGGAATCTGAACTATTGAATTTCTTTATCATTTGGCCGACGTTTCGGACATTATTCAGCTTTTTCTCAAGGCTACAATGTAAATTGATATGAAATGTATTGTCGAAGTATTGCACATAATGCTGCTCAGAACTTTAACTAGGAAAACTTCTGATCACCTATGAGGTAATTGGTTGCGAGAATAGATCTAGACCTTGCTGGCTTTCACCAAAATTCGAAATTTTCATCTAGTAACCATTATTTTTCCTTTTCAGAACAGAATGAAAAACTTTCCGATCAAACCTTGCACAACATCTCTGGGACATCAGCGTAAGTAACTCTCCGTCAAACGCTTTCGAACCGCATTCCAAACCGTAGATTCGCATTCAACTAATCCTTAATTTCTCCTCCAGCGATCTCAGAATACAATTGGCGTTGTCCGATATCAGCGACGACGAGGAATAAGATCATTCTGTAGTGAAAAGAACGCTGTCTAACATAACGGCGATACCACCCGCCAATCACATGGACGTCATCCCGCAAATCCTGAAGGACTATCTTGAGAGAGTCAGCGCCCAAAGCAGCAGATTTTTCAGTGCCCATACTCTGTTATAATTATTCAAATGAATAAATAAGCCAAAAATTATATTTTTTCATTCTTGAAACCATCTAACAATTCAAATTTTCAAAAAAATAAAATAGCGATTATGTTAATTTCATAACAAATATTTTTATGAAGTATGTTCACAACAGAAAATAACTGAAAATTTTTGTTTTTGAAAAATAAGTACCCGCTCAGTGAGATAATTTTCCTTTTTTGTATTCAATCAACTTGTTCACTTCCTCGAAATCAACACTTCCCGTAAGTTCATTTTCTATAGAAGAGCGTACCGAAGAATTATTTGGAGTATTCTTGAATTTTTTCGGAACCTTTCTCTTACCTCTTTCTCTTTCAATACATTCGCAGGAATAATTTCTTTTATTAAAACCATTTCTCCACTCATCGTATGGTTTCAAAATTTTGATATAATAATTTCAACTCTTTCAGTATTTTAACTGAGGTTACTTTATTTGAGGTTGCTCAAAACACCTCTTTAAATGGAGAATATTCTCGAATCAAATATATAACGTTGAAACGGATTAATTGGGTTATTCACGAGAGTTACATATATAGCATCATTGATTTTTTATAGAACTTTCTGAGCTCTACAAAAAAGGAGTTGATAATTTTTCTTTATCTCTCATATCGTCTATCTGAGCTGAATTTGCATTATCGATTCTGTTTTCAATTGTAGTGATATAATTAATAATATAAAACAAAAAAATAAATATCATAGACTATATAAGAGGCATTTACTAAGTTGTTACTATGAAAGATTCAATGAATTAAGATCCAAAATTAAAAAAGATATTAGAACTGCTTATAAAAAATATTTGATGAATGTAGAAGTAGAACTTCAAGAAAACCCTAAAAAGTTTTGGAATTTTATCAATAACAAAAAAGATATCACTAGGATACCAGGTGAGATGGAGTATGGGGGTGAAATCTTATCAGACGGTTCACAAATAGTAAATGCATTTGCAGATCACTTCTCTAAAAATTATACAAGGCAGGAACCGGGTTGTTTAGATAATGTTTGCAATGCTGATCGTGGTGGGTTTTTCCATATAAGTCAGATAACTGTGGAAGATATTGAAGAGGCTATTCAAAATTTGAAACCAAAAAAAAGTATGGGTCCTGATAATTTACCGGCATGTGTAATTAGGCAGTGTGCAGATATTTTTGCGAAACCATTTTTCATATTATTTAATTTATCCTTGAAAACAGCTAGTTTTCCGACATGTCTTAAAACAGCCTTCATATGCCCAGTATATAAAACGGGTGAAAAAGAAAAAATAGTGAATTACCGGCCTATTTATATCATTTCAAATATTGCAAAAGTGTTTGAATCGGTCTTATATAAATATATTATGTTTCACGTGAAGAACAAAATCCCAGTTCAACAGCATGGTTTCACTGCTGGTAGGTCTACATCATCAAACTTGATCGAGTTTGTTGAATATTCCTTGAATGCCTTTTCTAATCATTCTCAAGTAGATGTGCTTTATCTGGATGCAGTTAAAGCCTTCGATAGGGTACCCCATGACATTATATTGTTTAAGCTTCTGCATATACACAATTTTTCACCTCATTTGGTTTCTTTTTTTGGTTCTTATTTGGGTGGGAGAACTCAGTGTGTGAGGATAAATCAATTTTTTTCTGAAAACTTCGAAGCCACATCAGGGGTACCACAGGGTTCAAACCTTGGGCCCTTGTTGTTCCTTCTTTATATCAATGATATTGTTGATGTTGTGACTTTCTCTGAGATGAGTCTCTATGCTGATGATGTGAAGTTATATAGGATTATTAGAAATCCTAATGATGCAGAGGAACTGAGGTCTGATTTGGATAGGGTTGTGGCCTGGGCTAAAAGAAATAAACTGACATTTAACAGTGCGAAATGTTATCTTGTAACATTTTCTAGAAAAAAGGTGGACCTTATCTATAATTATGCTGTGGACGGTGATCCCTTGACTAGACTCGAGAAAATCAAAGATTTAGGTGTATCATTTGATAGATCTTTAACCTTTAATGATCATATTGATGAAGTAGTTAAAAATTCTTATAAGATGCTTGGGTTCATTTTGAGGAACACTAGAGAGTTCACAAACTTTAGAACATTAAAAATCCTATTTGATTCATATGTTATATCTAGACTTGAGTATTGTTCGGTTGTTTGGAATCCTAGTTATTTGTGTCAACAAAGAAAGATTGAAGGTGTAATCAAGAAATTTCTTAATAATGTTAACTTTATATTACGTAAGAGTAAAAATAGTTTTAACAATAATTTAAAAAATTATAATTTAATAACACTAGAAAATAGAAGATTTATTGCTGAAATAGTTTACCTACATAAAACTATCACAAATGAAAATACTGCTACACTTGATAAATTACTTTTCTCAGTACCGAGGATCAATGTGAGATCTCATTCTACATTCTATTTACCTTGCCCTAGAACAAATTATATGAAATTTTCTCCAATACATTCAATGTGTGATAAGTACAATAGGGTTCAGGATGTATGTGATTTGTTTTCGCACTCAACATCTCAAATAAAGCGAAAACTGTATGACTACTTCTATGATTCAATAATTGCAACTTGAGAGTTCAAACTTGATTTCAATTTTTTTTTTTTTTTTTGTTTCATTCTTTTGTTGATGATTTCAATTATGTATTGTATATTCAAGAACCGTAATGGTTAAAATTGAATCGGATTGATAATTATTAGTGTACAATTGTTATTAGTAATAGCCGACTCAAGAATCGGAAACTAGAATACTTGTATTGTGGAATCTGTATGAGTTGTATCAATAAATAAATAAATAAATTGAGAACATTTCAAAACTTATCGTATGGTTTTATAGTCCTGATTCAATATTTTCAACTCTTTCCATATTTGAATGATCGCTTTATTCTTTCTGTTTGCTCTTCTGAATTCAAATCAATATAAAAAATGTTAATAATAATAATACAAATAATATAATCGTCAGGGCATGTCTGGAGCCGGCGCTGGACATGACAGCATGCGGGACGTCGGTGGCAGGATGTTGAGGAAGCGGGCTCCTGCTGCAGAAGAAGCTACAGCTCCAAAGCAACAACAGCAACCAACGAGTCCAATTCAATTGCTGACTCGAACCGCTGAAGGTGCTGCGCAGGATATTCAGCCAGTGCTTACCCAAGCGGGGTTAGTTAGAAAGCGCATGAAGTGGACAACGTCCATGAATGAAACTATTGTGCGCATATATAACTCCATCACGGGACTAGGGCAGAACACGAACAACTATAGGAAAAGGCTCCATGAGGAATACTGCAACGCCTACCCAAATATAAATGTCACTGAACAACGGGTGGCAGACCAGTACCGCGTAATTCTGAGAAATGAACTAATACCAATGGCCAGAATCGACGCAATTAAACAAGAACTTCAGCGTCCGCCAGTAACAGAGAGCGACACCAACATCTCTGATGAGATTCACATGCCTGGGCAACAACAGCCAGAAGAAATTGACGCTGAAAGTCCATCTTGCAACCCAAGTGAGGCAGAACACTAGGACGATAGGGAAGAGCTCCACCGACAAATTGACTCTGAGATGAGGAGATATTTTGCCGAATTGGAAGGAACAGATCCTCTTCATCGAATAGCACCTCCCCGACTCAATACATCCAAGAATATGTCACTCATAATCGACATCTTGAATAAGGACGTTTTACCTGAGTACCTACAGAATGGCAGTTCATTGGAATATCTTCATCTAGTTTTTTACTGTGCAGCGCTAACGACGGCTAAAATCATAGGGGCAAAAATTCGCCGAACGAACAACGATGGTCCAAAATTACACAAATTATATGCGCCACCATGGCAGAAACGTCTTCAACACAAAACAAAGAGACTAATAAGAGGCATTGGACGACTGACGGAGTACGTGAACGGAAATCGCGGAAGGAAGGTTGTGAAAGCTGCCAAAGAAATCATGGATAGAAACAGAACACACACAGAACGAGAGACTGAGAATGCTTCAGCTCACCACTGCCTCGACACTCTGAAGCAAAAGCTAAGTCTGTATGCAGAACGCCTGAGAAGATATAAAAGCAATTATAGCCGGAAAAGAGACAACAATTCATTCGAAAAGTCGGAAGAAACTTTCTACCGGTCACTCACATCGTCTGATGGAGAAAATGGAAAGTTACCACCAAAAGAAGCCATTGAACAATTCTGGACCGAACAATTATCAACGAAACCTCAGTTCAATGGAGATACCGGATGAATTGAAGATGAAAAGTCTGAAGCTGTAAAATATGAGCCGATACAACATGACATAATCACAATTGAAGAAGTAAAATCAGCTATCAGAGGACTACACAACTGGAAAACACCTGGGCCTGATGGATTACAGAACTTCTGTATCAAGAAACTTTGGATCATGCATGACAAATTGACCTCCGCAATAAATGATGTCACTGAAAATCCTGAAAGAATGCCAATATTCCTTACACATGGCACAACGTACCTGTTACCTAAAGGCCAAAGGAATACAGAAGACCCATCCAAATACCGACCAATCACATGTCTTCCAACGATGTACAAATTAATCACATCGTGCATTTCAAATCGAATTCACAACCATTGCGAAAGGAATAACATCATCGCCATGCAACAAAAAGGATGCACCAAAGAGAGCAGAGGGTGCAAAAAACAGCTAATAATTGATTCAGTTATCGGCAATCAAGCGTTCTCCAAGCGAAGGAATCTTTACGCTGCGTACATAGACTACAAGAAAGCATTCGATTCCATACCTCACGAATGGCTCTTGACTATCTTGAATATTTACAAGGTGGATCCCAATATTGTTAAGTTCCTGAAAAACGCTATGTCAACCTGGCGTACTAGTCTTCAAATGAAAGCCGCAGATGGCTCCATTACGACAGGACCTATTCCAATAAGACGCGGAATTTTCCAAGAGGATTCGCTGAGCCCTCTGTGGTTCTGCATGGCTCTGAATCCCTTGTCTCATAGATTGAACTCTACGGACTACGGATTTGCCATCAAAAGCGGCAGTAGAACTATGATGAAACTGAATCATCTCCTTTACATGGACGATTTGAAACTCTTCGCATCTACCAAAAAACAAATGCAACAGATGCTGAAAATGGTGGAAGGATTTTCGGAAGACATCAAAATGAAGTTTGGATTAGAAAAATGTCGACTGCTCAACATAACGAGATGGAAAATAGAAGATGGTACGTTCAAACTCAGAGAAGGTGCAGAAATTGAAGCATTGAAGGAAGGAGACACATACAAGTATCTGGGCATAAAATAGGCAAGAAAAATCAATCAGATCCAGATGAAGAAAGAACTAACGGAGGAGTTCACCCGAAGATTGAGAAGGATAATGAGAACTGGCCTTTACAGCAAGAATCTGATAAAAGCTATCAATACCTACGCTTGCTCGGCGCTGAGCTACTCATTCGGTATCATCTCTTGGACCACCACCGATTTAGCAGCCTTACAAAGAAAAATAAGGACGATGCTCACTAAACACAATAAACATCACCCCAAAAGCTCAATAGAACGGACCGAGCTGCCACGACATCTTGGGGGTAGAGGAATTGTTGATTTGTCCAACCGTATGACCCAGGAAATTGAAGGACTTCGAAAATATTTTCTGAGCAAGGCTGCTTCGTCAGAACTCCATCGAGTAGTTTGTGTTGCTGATACTTCTACACCGTTAAAGCTACAGCAGGACCACTTGGAAACCGTCGAACACTCTGCAGAAAGTAAAATGCAGAAACTGATTGGCAAACCTTTGCATGGGAGGCACCAGAACGAGGTCAACCATGATTACGTCGACATTTCTGCGTCGAACTACTGGTTGACTTCCGGAAGGTTGTTTCCTGAGACAGAGGGCTTCATGCTTGCCATCCAGGATCAGGTGATTCCAACAAGGAACTACATGAAATATATCGCCAAGGATGCCTCAGTGGCGGATGAAAGCTATCGTTTTGGCTGTGCGACACATGAAACTATCCAGCACATCACCGGGGGATGTCAGAAGTTCGCGGGCACGGAGTACAAAAATAGACATGATGCCGTTGCGAAGATTCTTCACCAAGAATTGGCACTAAAACACCAACTTCTAAGTTCGAAAAAGGTTTCTTATTACAATTACCATCCGGATGCTGTATTGGAAAATGAACATCACAAGCTCTATTGGGATCGCACGGTTCTCACAGACCGGAAAATAACCCACAATAGACCAGACCTCATATTGCTCAATAAGGATGAGGACACAGCACTTTTCATCGATGTGGCGATTCCAAATAATAACAATCTTCTAGATAGGCACGCTGAAAAAATTTCAAAGTACAGAGATCTCGAGGAGCAAACCAGGAGACAGTGGAAGCTGAAAGATGTCAAGACCATCCCTATTGTCATATCATCTACAGGCCTGATACCGAAGAAACTACTGGAGAACTTGAGGAAACTTCAGCTGGACGAAAATATCTCTAGAGTGATGCAGAAGGCGGTACTGCTGGGAACGGCGAGAACTGTACGCAAGTACATGGGAAATTCAGAGGAACACCGTCTGCTCCGACAGGAAGTGCGGACGGAGCAGGAATCCAACTTACAGCAGGGATCCGAGGAGCGACCTGAACCCGACCAACACCACGAGCCCGAAAACCTGGAAAGGGCTCCAACAGAGCTTAATCCTTTTGATATCTGAGATATCTGGGATAAGTGAATTTTCCTCTGAAGAGGAGTGTGAAAGCCGCAAGGCTAAAGTCATAAAGCTCTGTTTTATAATAGGCAGTGATTTCTCTGAATTTCAGGATTTTCATAATTTTCAATAGAGAATTACTCAATTTTTTCGGAACGTTACTGTAACCATTTCTATACTTATATATCTGCAGTATTTTCTTCGATTGAGACCATTTCAAATTTTAACGTATGATTTCATAATTGTGATTCAAAATTTCCAACAATTATAAAATTTCAATTCTGACTTTATTCATTTTATTTACCTTTGGCATTCATAAGACTGTTTTTCCATTTAATGCTTGTGGACTTTGAGTAGTTGAACATCTACACGGTTCTTCAAAATTACATGCAGAATCAAAATAACCCAAAAACATTATTCCTCTTCAAGAATATTGATTTTTCGTGAGGTAATATGCTTTCGACGAATGAAATAGAATGTTCTCGAAACTCCAGGTAAAAACCTGATCGAAAGTTAATGCGTTTTCTCAAAATTCTGCATCCCTACTCTTTCACTAGATAACGTCATGTTCTGAAATTCTATTCAGTATAACTCTGTTCGCTCTTTTGAGAGGTTGAAAATCTCGGCGAATTCCTCAGTGTCTTCTCGATCATTGGCAAAATTGTGTGAATTTTTTCATTCAGAATACCGTATCGATAAAATTTGAAAATGAGGTTAACTAATGATTGGTACGAGAAGTTGATGTAAGTAGTGTATATTCAGCATGACTTCGAATTAATTAGTGTAGAAAAAGTTGTTAACATCAAAATATTTTTCATTCAATCAAGTCTCCAGAGAATTTCAGGTTTCTTATATTTATATTTATTTTTATCTTTTTTCTTTTTGCTCTTAGAAATGAAAGTTTTTTTTTCATTCATTCTTGTGATATTTGAATGGTTAACATAATTGCAGTTTTTAGAAATTACATGAAGAATCGAAATAACAAATGATCATGATACAGTTTCACGAATTTAGACTTTTAGCAAAGTATTGTTCTTTTGAAAAATATGATAGAATGTTCTCGCAATTCCAGGTAGAAACCTGACCGTTAGTTAATGCGTGCTCTCAAAATTCTGCATCCCTACTCTTTTAGTAGATAACGTTCTATTCAGTATAACACTGTTCGCTCTTTTGAGAAGTTGAAAATTTCGGCGTATTCCTTAGTGTCTTCTAGATCATTGGCAAAGTTTTGTGAATCTTTTCATTCAGAATACCGTATCGATAAAATTTGAAAATGATGTTAACTAATGATTGGTACGAGAAGTTGATGTAAGTAGTGTATATTCAGCATGACTTCGAATTAGTTAGTGTAGAAAAAGTTGTTAACATCAAAATATTTTTCATTCAATCAAGTCTCCAGAGAATTTCAGGTTTCTTATATTTCCCACTAATCAATTTTTGAATCTTTTTGAATACCCACTCTAACCCCGTACTAATTCAATACATTTGCAGAATTGATATTCTTTCCGTTAAAAATATTTCTCCACTCATCCTATTGTTTCAAAATTGTGATTCAATATTTTCAACCCTTCAATAATCAATTATACTCTTTCCCCGTTTTGTTTGCGTCTTGAGATATGAAACAGGCTTATTTCTTTCATTTTTGTGGACTTTGAGTAGCAGAAAATCATTTCGTTTCTTCAAAATTACATGCATATTCAAAATAACAAATAATCATGATACCGTTTCGCGAGAATAGAATTTCAGCAAAGTATTATTCTTTTGAAAAATAGGAAAGAATGTTGTCGAAATTCTAGATTAAATTTGCATAATTGATTTCCTTTTCAATTGAGAATCTTCCAAAACCTATCGTTCGGTTTCTCAATTGTGATTCAATATTTTCAATATTTCAATTATCTTTTTTCTTTTTGCTCTTAGAAATGAAAGTTTTTTTTTCATTCATTCTTGTGATATTTGAATGGTTAACATAATTGCAGTTTTTAGAAATTACATGAAGAATCGAAATAACAAATGATCATGATACAGTTTCACGAATTTAGACTTTTAGCAAAGTATTGTTCTTTTGAAAAATATGATAGAATGTTCTCGAAATTCCAGGTAGAAACCTGACCGTTAGTTAATGCGTGCTCTCAAAATTCTGCATCCCTACTCTTTTAGTAGATAACGTTCTATTCAGTATAACACTGTTCGCTCTTTTGAGAAGTTGAAAATTTCCGCGTATTCCTTAGTGTCTTCTAGATCATTGGCAAAGTTTTGTGAATCTTTTCATTCGGAATACCGTATCGATAAAATTTGAAAATGAAGTTAACTAATGATTGGTACGAGAAGCTGATGTAAGTAGTGTATATTCAGAATGACTTCGAATTAGTTAGTGTAGAAAAAGTTAATAACATCAGGATATTTTTCATTTAATCAAGTCTCCAGTGAATTTCAGGTTTCTTATATTTCTCACTAATCAATTTTTAAATTTTTTTGAATAGCCACTCTAACCTCGTACTAATTCAATACATTTGCTGAATTGATTCTTTTCGTTGAAAATATTTCTCCACTCATCGCATGGTTTCAAAATTGTGATTCAATGTTTTCAACCCTTCAATAATCAAATAAACTGTTTCTTCCTTTTGTTTGGGTTTTGAAATATAAAACAGGCTTATTTCTTTCATTTTTGTGGACTTTGACTAGCAGAAAATCATTTCGGTTCTTCAAAATTACATGCATATTCAAAATAACAAACAATCATGATACCGTTTCGCGAGAATAGAATTTTAGCAAAGTATTATTCTTTTGAAAAATAGGATAGAATTTACTCGAAATTCTAGGTTAAATTTGCATTATTGATTTCCTTTTCAATTGAGAACATTCCAAAACCTATCGTTCGGTTTCTCAATTGTGATTCAATATTTTCAATATTTCAATTATCTTTTTTTCTTTTTGCTTATCCAAATATAAATTTTTTTTTCATTCATTCTTTTGATCTTTGAATATTTAACATGATTTCAGTTTCTTAAAATTACATGAAGAATCGAAATAACAAATAATCATGATACAGTTTCACGAATATAGACTTTTAGCAAAATATCATTATTTCGAAAAAAAAAAGATAGAATGTTCTCGAAACTCCAGGTAGAAACCTGACCGATAGTTAATGAGTTTTCTCAAAATTCGGCATCCCTACTCTTTTAGTAGATAAAGTTCTATTCAGTATAACTCTGTTCGCTCTTTTGAGAAGTTGAAAATTTTGTCGAAATCCTTAGTGTCTTGTAGATCATTGACAAAGTTTTGTGAATTTTTTCATTCAGAATACCGTATCGATAAAATTCGAAAATGAAGTTAATTGGTACAAGGAGTTGATGTAAGTAGTGTATATTCAGTATAACATCGAAATATTTTTCATTTAATCAAGTCTCCATTGAATTTCAGGTTTCTTATATTTCCCACTAATCACTTTTTAAATTTTTTTGAATAGTCACTCTAACCCCGTACTAATTCAATACATTTGCAGAATTGATATTCTTTTCGTTGAAAATATTTCTCCACTTATCGTATTGTTTCAAAATTTTGATTCGATATTTTCAACCCTTCAATAATCAAATAAACTGTTTCTTCTTTTTGTTTGCGTTTTGAAATATAAAACAGGCTTATTTCTTTCATTTTTGTGGACTTTGACTAGCAGAAAATCATTTCGGTTCCTCAAAATTACATGCATATTCAAAATAACAAATAATCATGATACCGTTTCGTGAGAATTACATTACATTACTTAGATTATAAACTTTTAGCAGAGTATTAATCTTTCGAAAAATAAGATAGAATGTTCTCGGAATTCTAGGTTGAATTTGCATAAACGATTTCCTTTTCAATTGAGAACATATCGAAACTTATCCTATGGTTTCTTAATTGTGATTAGATATTTTAAACTTATTCAATATTTCAATTATCACTTTCTTTTCTCTTTTGGCTCTTCCAAATATAATTTTTTTTCATTCATTTGTGTGAACTTTGAATGGTTTACATTTTTTTAGTTTTTCAAAATTACATGCAGAATCAAAATAGCCAAGGATCATTATACTGTTTCACGAATATGGATTTTTTGCGAAATATTATTGTTTTGAAAATAAGATGGAATATCTTTTAATTTCCCAGTTGAATTTGCAGTTTCGTATCTTTTGAACTAAGGAACATCTAAAAATCTCAAGGTATGGTTTCTCAATTGTGATTCAGTATTTTCAACTCATTCAATATTTCAATTATCACTTCCTCCTTTTGCTCTTCCAAATATGAATTTTTTTTTCATTCATTCTTGTGATCTTTGAATAGTTAACATAATTTTAGTTTCTCAAAATTACAAGCAGAATCAAAATAACAAATAATCATGTTACAGTTTCACGAATTTAGACTTTTAGCAAAGTATTATTCTTTTGAAGAATATGATAGAATGTTCTTGAAATTCCAGGTAGAAACCTGATCGATAGTTAATGCGTTCTCTCAATATTCTGCATCCCTACTTTTTTACTAAATAAAGTTCAGAAATTTTATTCAGTATAATTCTTCCGAATAAAAATTTTTTTTTCATTCATTCTTGTGAACTTTGAATAGTTAACATAATTTCTGGTTTTCGAAATGACATGCAGAATTAAAATAACCAAAAATCATTATACTGTTTCACAAATATATATTTTTCGCGAAATATCATTTTTTTGAATATAAGATGGAATGTCCTCTAAATTCCCAGTTGAATTTGCAGTTTTGTATCTCTTAAACTCAGAAACATCTAAAAAACTCAAGGTATGGTTGCATAATTGTGATTCAATATTTTCAACAATTCTGATATTCCAATCATCACATTCTTCATCTTGTTTGCTTTTCTAACTATAGAGCTGTTTTCAATAGGATACATTTAAAAACATATTATAATGTCTCATAGTTCTTATTCAATCTGAATGACTGACTCTCCTCTGAACACGAGTTTTTGGACTGCTGCTTGATATCGAACTAATTGATAACGGTAGTGATATAATGAAGTAGATCATGGATTACCACTTCCAGGTCAAAAAATAGACGAGATCCGATCAAGTTTGCGACACCGATGATGAAATTCGATTCTCGCTGAATTCCTTATTTTTGTGCCTATCTCCTTTTTACGTACATCAATTTTTTGTTGCTCTTTGTATTGTTTGGCAGTCATGTACCTGTTGAGCCTAATATTAACCCATTCGTTATTTACAGGGAACGCCGGCGGGAGCAGGAAAAACAGTTGAGAGCCAGGATGCAAGAAAATACGGGAGGTACACCACTAGTGCTTCCCTCCCTCTTCGGAAATCCAGTTAAGGTGAGCTTTGAACCATTTATTACATATTTTTACAAATAACCACTGATGTGCTTTCGAAAAGTTTATTGTGTTTTTCGATGAGTCCTATCAGTTTCAAGTACCCTTAGTGATATATTCCAGGGTGTTAGTATTATCACCTTCTAGGAAGAACTGCTCACATCAGGATAAAAACAGAAAGAGCTGTTGATGTATTTACCGTCTGATCTCTCACCTTCTTGAAATGTGACCCAGTCTCACAACGGCCCCTTATGAAATCATCTTTCCGTGCATATTTCAATACCCAATCGAAAGTGTATTTTTCAGAATGTCAAAACAAATACCCACGTATTTCTCATGACCAATTTCCACACATTATATCGATCCATTTTCCACAAGCACGAAAGGTTCTGTGAAATGCAAAAAAAGAGATTCAGAACATCTTAGCGCCCATCAGATGGTATCCAATTTGAATATAAAATGGGCCTATGACCCACAATCCGGGATTGGGGATTCTTAAACGCACCTTTTTTAGTTTCGATCCGCCAGTCAGTATTTGTTCTATCATCTTTCCCTATAGATTAATCACAATATTTTAGAAGTGATATTTTATGTAGACATAATGATATGGATCTCTAAGCCCCAACATTATTTCCTGGAGTCCTCGCGTATAAATCCCCCCATTTTAATTTTTTCGACAACTTCGAAACTTTACAATATCATAACATCTTCGATAATGAAATGATAATTCAAAACTGTATGAGTCATTATAATTTTGAAAAATTATCCTAGTAGCCTTGCTTTAATCATCTTTCAACTGATCTCAATTTTTTTTAATTTTTCTCATGTTCCTACAAATAAGAATGACCCGTTGGTGAAAAGAATTAACGGCGTACTGGGAGAGTATAGCAGGGCCAAGCATTTATTCGATGGGAAGAAGGTCTTGATCCAGCCTGGTTTCACAACTCTATATGCGGTGCAACCGAGAACACACATGCCACCCCATCAGCCAGCAAACAGGTAATTAAATGTAGAATTCACAAGACCCTTACTGACATTGAGATGTGTCTCAACAACGCTATTTTTCCAACTTATTTCAAATACTTGTCAGGATTGATCGGTAGAATGTCACTGCTTAATTTTTGTGACGAGCATTATGAAGATGTTATCCTTGACTTCAGTCAAGGAAGATTCAAATCATCTTGATGCACATTTTATCGTGCAACGCGTCATATCTCAATGTGCAGCCCTTTTTGAAATACCCAAACTTTTACTGAACTACTTTATATAAACAGAATACTAATCAATATTTTTCCTTGCAGACCAACTTCTGTTGAAGCCAGGCACGAGTTGATGAAGAAAAATAACCACCACCATCCTGGCTTTCATTTTATGCCCGAGAAGAAACCGATTCAACACAGGCCAGTCGACAGCAGGCCACACGAAAGCGGCCCTTCTCAGGGCCACCAGGTCAGGCAAATCAACAAAAACAACTACGAACATAGCGGAAACGGCGCATATCAACAAATGATGCGTCGTCCTATGGCCATGGGTCGTCCTACTGCTTATCGAATGACCCGTCCAGCCGGCCCCGTATCGAACCAACAAAGGCCCTTCGACATCAGACCCCACGAACGCGGCCCTTATCAGGGCCACAAGAATAGGCAAATTAACTACAACTATGCCGCCTACAAACAGAAAGTAAATGGTCTATCTCCACTAATAATGCGTCGTCCTATGACCATGGGTGATCCTAGTCATAATCAAGTGAGGCGTACAGCCGTTCCTGTACCGGTAAGTATGAAACACCAGTTCTTCTAAAAATTATGCCTCGCTGTGAAATACGAGCTGAAAGATTTTGGATTTATTTAAATTATTCTATTGCCTTCGTAATTCGACGTACAGCATGTATTATCCTCTCAGCATTTCCATCCAATAAACGTTCTGAGTGGTAAATAAGTGAACTCTTGTCAACTCCAGACTCTTTCAAAAATCGTAGTAAATTTCATTATCGAAACGAGGTATCCTTAATACTTACACATGATTTTTATTTTACAGGACAGAAAAACTCTACTTCACCAGAGTCCAGCTTCCTCGAACTTCGAAGTAGACAGGGCTCTGAAGGAAATGATCATTATGAAAGCAAAACTTTCGCCTATTGTTCCCATTTCGGGGTTGGATATTAACGAAAAAAAATTTATCTTCCATCATCCTAAGGCAACGGTGAGTTTGATAAGATATTTTTTTCCTATTTCAATATTACATTTTTTTCATATTGATAGGGAGAAAAAGAAACCACACATCGATCAACACTAATTCCTTTTTTCAATTTCAGCTATCAGAGATGCCCCTTTGTAAAGGTTCCTCTACCCCGAGTAAGTACAAATAATTTATCTCCACATTTACGCTCCCAACATTCAACTCATCTGAGAAACTAAAATTTCTTTCGAAACCAAATTTCTCTGATTTGTCTTCGCAATGAAATTTCAACGTATACACACAGACTTCATTTCAAATCTTGAGTCAAAATTCAGGGACGTCGAACGGAACATGAAAATCGCCAATCACGTGATAAAATTGAAATACAATATCACAGGAAGCCTGAATGGAAATCCGCGAACGGGCAGTTTTCAGCCGATGTGATGGTTCTAAATAACCTGATTTTCATTCGAAAACTTGTTCGTTTTCACTTGCGAAAATTTTAGGGAATTCGATTTTTTGGCGGGGTCTTTCAGCTTGTTGAAACTTTTTGTTTCGTTAAGGTCCATTTTTTCATATATGATGAGATTTTAAGGAATCTGAACTATTGAATTTCTTTATCATTTGGCCGACGTTTCGGACATTATTCAGCTTTTTCTCAAGGCTACAATGTAAATTGATATGAAATGTATTGTCGAAGTATTGCACATAATGCTGCTCAGAACTTTAACTAGGAAAACTTCTGATCACCTATGAGGTAATTGGTTGCGAGAATAGATCTAGACCTTGCTGGCTTTCACCAAAATTCGAAATTTTTATCTAGTAACCATTATTTTTCCTTTTCAGAACAGAATGAAAAACTTTCCGATCAAACCTTGCACAACATCTCTGGGACATCAGCGTAAGTAACTCTCCGTCAAACGCTTTCGAACCGCATTCCAAACCGTAGATTCGCATTCAACTAATCCTTAATTTCTCCTCCAGCGATCTCAGAATACAATTGGCGTTGTCCGATATCAGCGACGACGAGGAATAAGACCATTCTGTAGTGAAAAGAACGCTGTCTAACATAACGGCGATACCACCCGCCAATCACATGGACGTCATCCCGCAAATCCTGAAGGACTATCTTGAGAGAGTCAGCGCCCAAAGCAGCAGATTTTTCAGTGCCCATACTCTGTTATAATTATTCAAATAAATAAATAAGCCAAAAATTATATTTTTTCATTCTTGAAACCATCTAACAATTCAAATTTTCAAAAAAATAAAATAGCGATTATGTTAATTTCATAACAAATATTTTTATGAAGTATGTTCACAACAGAAAATAACTGAAAATTTTTGTTTTTGAAAAATAAGTACCCGCTCAGTGAGATAATTTTCCTTTTTTGTATTCAATCAACTTGTTCACTTCCTCGAAATCAACACTTCCCGTAAGTTCATTTTCTATAGAAGAGCGTACCGAAGAATTATTTGGAGTATTCTTGAATTTTTTCGGAACCTTTCTCTTACCTCTTTCTCTTTCAATACATTCGCAGGAATAATTTCTTTTATTAAAACCATTTCTCCACTCATCGTATGGTTTCAAAATTTTGATATAATAATTTCAACTCTTTCAGTATTTTAACTGAGGTTACTTTATTTGAGGTTGCTCAAAACACCTCTTTAAATGGAGAATATTCTCGAATCAAATATATAACGTTGAAACGGATTAATTGGGTTATTCACGAGAGTTACATATATAGCATCATTGATTTTTTATAGAACTTTCTGAGCTCTACAAAAGAGGAGTTGATAATTTTTCTTTATCTCTCATATCGTCTATCTGAGCTGAATTTGCATTATCGATTCTGTTTTCAATTGTAGTGATATAATTAATAATATAAAACAAAAAAATAAATATCATAGACTATATAAGAGGCATTTACTAAGTTGTTACTATGAAAGATTCAATGAATTAAGATCCAAAATTAAAAAAGATATTAGAACTGCTTATAAAAAATATTTGATGAATGTAGAAGTAGAACTTCAAGAAAACCCTAAAAAGTTTTGGAATTTTATCAATAACAAAAAAGATATCACTAGGATACCAGGTGAGATGGAGTATGGGGGTGAAATCTTATCAGACGGTTCACAAATAGTAAATGCATTTGCAGATCACTTCTCTAAAAATTATACAAGGCAGGAACCGGGTTGTTTAGATAATGTTTGCAATGCTGATCGTGGTGGGTTTTTCCATATAAGTCAGATAACTGTGGAAGATATTGAAGAGGCTATTCAAAATTTGAAACCAAAAAAAAGTATGGGTCCTGATAATTTACCGGCATGTGTAATTAGGCAGTGTGCAGATATTTTTGCGAAACCATTTTTCATATTATTTAATTTATCCTTGAAAACAGCTAGTTTTCCGACATGTCTTAAAACAGCCTTCATATGCCCAGTATATAAAACGGGTGAAAAAGAAAAAATAGTGAATTACCGGCCTATTTCTATCATTTCAAATATTGCAAAAGTGTTTGAATCGGTCTTATATAAATATATTATGTTTCACGTGAAGAACAAAATCCCAGTTCAACAGCATGGTTTCACTGCTGGTAGGTCTACATCATCAAACTTGATCGAGTTTGTTGAATATTCCTTGAATGCCTTTTCTAATCATTCTCAAGTAGATGTGCTTTATCTGGATGCAGTTAAAGCCTTCGATAGGGTACCCCATGACATTATATTGTTTAAGCTTCTGCATATACACAATTTTTCACCTCATTTGGTTTCTTTTTTTGGTTCTTATTTGGGTGGGAGAACTCAGTGTGTGAGGATAAATCAATTTTTTTCTGAAAACTTCGAAGCCACATCAGGGGTACCACAGGGTTCAAACCTTGGGCCCTTGTTGTTCCTTCTTTATATCAATGATATTGTTGATGTTGTGACTTTCTCTGAGATGAGTCTCTATGCTGATGATGTGAAGTTATATAGGATTATTAGAAATCCTAATGATGCAGAGGAACTGAGGTCTGATTTGGATAGGGTTGTGGCCTGGGCTAAAAGAAATAAACTGACATTTAACAGTGCGAAATGTTATCTTGTAACATTTTCTAGAAAAAAGGTGGACCTTATCTATAATTATGCTGTGGACGGTGATCCCTTGACTAGACTCGAGAAAATCAAAGATTTAGGTGTATCATTTGATAGATCTTTAACCTTTAATGATCATATTGATGAAGTAGTTAAAAATTCTTATAAGATGCTTGGGTTCATTTTGAGGAACACTAGAGAGTTCACAAACTTTAGAACATTAAAAATCCTATTTGATTCATATGTTATATCTAGACTTGAGTATTGTTCGGTTGTTTGGAATCCTAGTTATTTGTGTCAACAAAGAAAGATTGAAGGAGTAATCAAGAAATTTCTTAATAATGTTAACTTTATATTACGTAAGAGTAAAAATAGTTTCAACAATAATTTAAAAAATTATAATTTAATAACACTAGAAAATAGAAGATTTATTGCTGAAATAGTTTACCTACATAAAACTATCACAAATGAAAATACTGCTACACTTGATAAATTACTTTTCTCAGTACCGAGGATCAATGTGAGATCTCATTCTACATTCTATTTACCTTGCCCTAGAACAAATTATATGAAATTTTCTCCAATACATTCAATGTGTGATAAGTACAATAGGGTTCAGGATGTATGTGATTTGTTTTCGCACTCAACATCTCAAATAAAGCGAAAACTGTATGACTACTTCTATGATTCAATAATTGCAACTTGAGAGTTCAAACTTGATTTCAATTTTTTTTTTTTTTTTTGTTTCATTCTTTTGTTGATGATTTCAATTATGTATTGTATATTCAAGAACCGTAATGGTTAAAATTGAATCGGATTGATAATTATTAGTGTACAATTGTTATTAGTAATAGCCGACTCAAGAATCGGAAACTAGAATACTTGTATTGTGGAATCTGTATGAGTTGTATCAATAAATAAATAAATAAATTGAGAACATTTCAAAACTTATCGTATGGTTTTATAGTCCTGATTCAATATTTTCAACTCTTTCCATATTTGAATGATCGCTTTATTCTTTCTGTTTGCTCTTCTGAATTCAAATCAATATAAAAAATGTTAATAATAATAATACAAATAATATAATCGTCAGGGCATGTCTGGGGCCGGCGCTGGACATGACAGCATGCGGGACGTCGGTGGCAGGATGTTGAGGAAGCGGGCTCCTGCTGCAGAAGAAGCTACAGCTCCAAAGCAACAACAGCAACCAACGAGTCCAATTCAATTGCTGACTCGAACCGCTGAAGGTGCTGCGCAGGATATTCAGCCAGTGCTTACCCAAGCGGGGTTAGTTAGAAAGCGCATGAAGTGGACAACGTCCATGAATGAAACTATTGTGCGCATATATAACTCCATCACGGGACTAGGGCAGAACACGAACAACTATAGGAAAAGGCTCCATGAGGAATTCTGCAACGCCTACCCAAATATAAATGTCACTGAACAACGGGTGGCAGACCAGTACCGCGTAATTCTGAGAAATGAACTAATACCAATGGCCAGAATCGACGCAATTAAACAAGAACTTCAGCGTCCGCCAGTAACAGAGAGCGACACCAACATCTCTGATGAGATTCACATGCCTGGGCAACAACAGCCAGAAGAAATTGACGCTGAAAGTCCATCTTGCAACCCAAGTGAGGCAGAACACTAGGACGATAGGGAAGAGCTCCACCGACAAATTGACTCTGAGATGAGGAGATATTTTGCCGAATTGGAAGGAACAGATCCTCTTCATCGAATAGCACCTCCCCGACTCAATACATCCAAGAATATGTCACTCATAATCGACATCTTGAATAAGGACGTTTTACCTGAGTACCTACAGAATGGCAGTTCATTGGAATATCTTCATCTAGTTTTTTACTGTGCATCGCTAACGACGGCTAAAATCATAGGGGCAAAAATTCGCCGAACGAACAACGATGGTCCAAAATTACACAAATTATATGCGCCACCATGGCAGAAACGTCTTCAACACAAAACAGAGAGACTAATAAGAGACATTGAACGACTGACGGAGTACGTGAACGGAAATCGCGGAAGGAAGGTTGTGAAAGCTGCCAAAGAAATCATGGATAGAAACAGAACACACACAGAACGAGAGACTGAGAATGCTTCAGCTCACCACTGCCTCGACACTCTGAAGCAAAAGCTAAGTCTGTATGCAGAACGCCTGAGAAGATATAAAAGCAATTATAGCCGGAAAAGAGACAACAATTCATTCGAAAAGTCGGAAGAAACTTTCTACCGGTCACTCACATCGTCTGATGGAGAAAATGGAAAGTTACCACCAAAAGAAGCCATTGAACAATTCTGGACCGAACAATTATCAACGAAACCTCAGTTCAATGGAGATACCGGATGAATTGAAGATGAAAAGTCTGAAGCTGTAAAATATGAGCCGATACAACATGACATAATCACAATTGAAGAAGTAAAATCAGCTATCAGAGGACTACACAACTGGAAAACACCTGGGCCTGATGGATTACAGAACTTCTGTATCAAGAAACTTTGGATCATGCATGACAAATTGACCTCCGCAATAAATGATGTCACTGAAAATCCTGAAAGAATGCCAATATTCCTTACACATGGCACAACGTACCTGTTACCTAAAGGCCAAAGGAATACAGAAGACCCATCCAAATACCGACCAATCACATGTCTTCCAACGATGTACAAATTAATCACATCGTGCATTTCAAATCGAATTCACAACCATTGCGAAAGGAATAACATCATCGCCATGCAACAAAAAGGATGCACCAAAGAGAGCAGAGGGTGCAAAAAACAGCTAATAATTGATTCAGTTATCGGCAATCAAGCGTTCTCCAAGCGAAGGAATCTTTACGCTGCGTACATAGACTACAAGAAAGCATTCGATTCCATACCTCACGAATGGCTCTTGACTATCTTGAATATTTACAAGGTGGATCCCAATATTGTTAAGTTCCTGAAAAACGCTATGTCAACCTGGCGTACTAGTCTTCAAATGAAAGCCGCAGATGGCTCCATTACGACAGGACCTATTCCAATAAGACGCGGAATTTTCCAAGAGGATTCGCTGAGCCCTCTGTGGTTCTGCATGGCTCTGAATCCCTTGTCTCATAGATTGAACTCTACGGACTACGGATTTGCCATCAAAAGCGGCAGTAGAACTATGATGAAACTGAATCATCTCCTTTACATGGACGATTTGAAACTCTTCGCATCTACCAAAAAACAAATGCAACAGATGCTGAAAATGGTGGAAGGATTTTCGGAAGACATCAAAATGAAGTTTGGATTAGAAAAATGTCGACTGCTCAACATAACGAGATGGAAAATAGAAGATGGTACGTTCAAACTCAGAGAAGGTGCAGAAATTGAAGCATTGAAGGAAGGAGACACATACAAGTATCTGGGCATAAAATAGGCAAGAAAAATCAATCAGATCCAGATGAAGAAAGAACTAACGGAGGAGTTCACCCGAAGATTGAGAAGGATAATGAGAACTGGCCTTTACAGCAAGAATCTGATAAAAGCTATCAATACCTACGCTTGCTCGGCGCTGAGCTACTCATTCGGTATCATCTCTTGGACCACCACCGATTTAGCAGCCTTACAAAGAAAAATAAGGACGATGCTCACTAAACACAATAAACATCACCCCAAAAGCTCAATAGAACGGACCGAGCTGCCACGACATCTTGGGGGTAGAGGAATTGTTGATTTGTCCAACCGTATGACCCAGGAAATTGAAGGACTTCGAAAATATTTTCTGAGCAAGGCTGCTTCGTCAGAACTCCATCGAGTAGTTTGTGTTGCTGATACTTCTACACCGTTAAAGCTACAGCAGGACCACTTGGAAACCGTCGAACACTCTGCAGAAAGTAAAATGCAGAAACTGATTGGCAAACCTTTGCATGGGAGGCACCAGAACGAGGTCAACCATGATTACGTCGACATTTCTGCGTCGAACTACTGGTTGACTTCCGGAAGGTTGTTTCCTGAGACAGAGGGCTTCATGCTTGCCATCCAGGATCAGGTGATTCCAACAAGGAACTACATGAAATATATCGCCAAGGATGCCTCAGTGGCGGATGAAAGCTATCGTTATGGCTGTGCGACACATGAAACTATCCAGCACATCACCGGGGGATGTCAGAAGTTCGCGGGCACGGAGTACAAAAATAGACATGATGCCGTTGCGAAGATTCTTCACCAAGAATTGGCACTAAAACACCAACTTCTAAGTTCGAAAAAGGTTTCTTATTACAATTACCATCCGGATGCTGTATTGGAAAATGAACATCACAAGCTCTATTGGGATCGCACGGTTCTCACAGACCGGAAAATAACCCACAATAGACCAGACCTCATATTGCTCAATAAGGATGAGGACACAGCACTTTTCATCGATGTGGCGATTCCAAATAATAACAATCTTCTAGATAGGCACGCTGAAAAAATTTCAAAGTACAGAGATCTCGAGGAGCAAACCAGGAGACAGTGGAAGCTGAAAGATGTCAAGACCATCCCTATTGTCATATCATCTACAGGCCTGATACCGAAGAAACTACTGGAGAACTTGAGGAAACTTCAGCTGGACGAAAATATCTCTAGAGTGATGCAGAAGGCGGTACTGCTGGGAACGGCGAGAACTGTACGCAAGTACATGGGAAATTCAGAGGAACACCGTCTGCTCCGACAGGAAGTGCGGACGGAGCAGGAATCCAACTTACAGCAGGGATCCGAGGAGCGACCTGAACCCGACCAACACCACGAGCCCGAAAACCTGGAAAGGGCTCCAACAGAGCTTAATCCTTTTGATATCTGAGATATCTGGGATAAGTGAATTTTCCTCTGAAGAGGAGTGTGAAAGCCGCAAGGCTAAAGTCATAAAGCTCTGTTTTATAATAGGCAGTGATTTCTCTGAATTTCAGGATTTTCATAATTTTCAATAGAGAATTACTCAATTTTTTCGGAACGTTACTGTAACCATTTCTATACTTATATATCTGCAGTATTTTCTTCGATTGAGACCATTTCAAATTTTAACGTATGATTTCATAATTGTGATTCAAAATTTCCAACAATTATAAAATTTCAATTCTGACTTTATTCATTTTATTTACCTTTGGCATTCATAAGACTGTTTTTCCATTTAATGCTTGTGGACTTTGAGTAGTTGAACATCTACACGGTTCTTCAAAATTACATGCAGAATCAAAATAACCCAAAAACATTATTCCTCTTCAAGAATATTGATTTTTCGTGAGGTAATATGCTTTCGACGAATGAAATAGAATGTTCTCGAAACTCCAGGTAAAAACCTGATCGAAAGTTAATGCGTTTTCTCAAAATTCTGCATCCCTACTCTTTCACTAGATAACGTCATGTTCTGAAATTCTATTCAGTATAACTCTGTTCGCTCTTTTGAGAGGTTGAAAATCTCGGCGAATTCCTCAGTGTCTTCTCGATCATTGGCAAAATTGTGTGAATTTTTTCATTCAGAATACCGTATCGATAAAATTTGAAAATGAGGTTAACTAATGATTGGTACGAGAAGTTGATGTAAGTAGTGTATATTCAGCATGACTTCGAATTAATTAGTGTAGAAAAAGTTGTTAACATCAAAATATTTTTCATTCAATCAAGTCTCCAGAGAATTTCAGGTTTCTTATATTTCCCACTAATCAATTTTTGAATCTGTTTGAATAGCCACTCTAACCCCGTACTAATTCAATACATTTGCAGAATTGATATTCTTTCCGTTAAAAATATTTCTCCACTCATCCTATTGTTTCAAAATTGTGATTCAATATTTTCAACCCTTCAATAATCAATTATACTCTTTCCCCGTTTTGTTTGCGTCTTGAGATATGAAACAGGCTTATTTCTTTCATTTTTGTGGACTTTGAGTAGCAGAAAATCATTTCGGTTCTTCAAAATTACATGCATATTCAAAATAACAAATAATCATGATACCGTTTCGCGAGAATAGAATTTCAGCAAAGTATTATTCTTTTGAAAAATAGGATAGAATGTTTTCGAAATTCTAGATTAAATTTGCATTATTGATTTCCTTTTCAATTGAGAACCTTCCAAATCCTATCGTTCGGTTTCTCAATTGTGATTCAATATTTCAATTATCTTTTTTCTTTTTGCTCTTAGAAATGAAAGTTTTTTTTTCATTCATTCTTGTGATATTTGAATGGTTAACATAATTGCAGTTTCTAGAAATTACATGAAGAATCGAAATAACAAATGATCATGATACAGTTTCACGAATTTAGACTTTTAGCAAAGTATTGTTCTTTTGAAAAATATGATAGAATGTTCTCGAAATTCCAGGTAGAAACCTGACCGTTAGTTAATGCGTGCTCTCAAAATTCTGCATCCCTACTCTTTTAGTAGATAACGTTCTATTCACTATAACACTGTTCGCTCTTTTGAGAAGTTGAAAATTTCGGCGTATTCCTTAGTGTCTTCTAGATCATTGGCAAAGTTTTGTGAATCTTTTCATTCAGAATACCGTATCGATAAAATTTGAAAATGATGTTAACTAATGATTGGTACGAGAAGTTGATGTAAGTAGTGTATATTCAGCATGACTTCGAATTAGTTAGTGTAGAAAAAGTTGTTAACATCAAAATATTTTTCATTCAATCAAGTCTCCAGAGAATTTCAGGTTTCTTATATTTCCCACTAATCAATTTTTGAATCTTTTTGAATAGCCACTCTAACCCCGTACTAATTCAATACATTTGCAGAATTGATATTCTTTCCGTTAAAAATATTTCTCCACTCATCCTATTGTTTCAAAATTGTGATTCAATATTTTCAACCCTTCAATAATCAATTATACTCTTTCCCCGTTTTGTTTGCGTCTTCAGATATGAAACAGGCTTATTTCTTTCATTTTTGTGGACTTTGAGTAGCAGAAAATCATTTCGGTTCTTCAAAATTACATGCATATTCAAAATAACAAATAATCATGATACCGTTTCGCGAGAATAGAATTTCAGCAAAGTATTATTCTTTTGAAAAATAGGATAGAATGTTGTCGAAATTCTAGATTAAATTTGCATTATTGATTTCCTTTTCAATTGAGAACCTTCCAAATCCTATCGTTCGGTTTCTCAATTGTGATTCAATATTTCAATTATCTTTTTTCTTTTTGCTCTTAGAAATGAAAGTTTTTTTTTCATTCATTCTTGTGATATTTGAATGGTTAACATAATTGCAGTTTTTAGAAATTACATGAAGAATCGAAATAACAAATGATCATGATACAGTTTCACGAATTTAGACTTTTAGCAAAGTATTGTTCTTTTGAAAAATATGATAGAATGTTCTCGAAATTCCAGGTAGAAACCTGACCGTTAGTTAATGCGTGCTCTCAAAATTCTGCATCCCTACTCTTTTAGTAGATAACGTTCTATTCACTATAACACTGTTCGCTCTTTTGAGAAGTTGAAAATTTCGGCGTATTCCTTAGTGTCTTCTAGATCATTGGCAAAGTTTTGTGAATCTTTTCATTCAGAATACCGTATCGATAAAATTTGAAAATGATGTTAACTAATGATTGGTACGAGAAGTTGATGTAAGTAGTGTATATTCAGCATGACTTCGAATTAGTTAGTGTAGAAAAAGTTGTTAACATCAAAATATTTTTCATTCAATCAAGTCTCCAGAGAATTTCAGGTTTCTTATATTTCCCACTAATCAATTTTTGAATCTTTTTGAATAGCCACTCTAACCCCGTACTAATTCAATACATTTGCAGAATTGATATTCTTTCCGTTAAAAATATTTCTCCACTCATCCTATTGTTTCAAAATTGTGATTCAATATTTTCAACCCTTCAATAATCAATTATACTCTTTCCCCGTTTTGTTTGCGTCTTCAGATATGAAACAGGCTTATTTCTTTCATTTTTGTGGACTTTGAGTAGCAGAAAATCATTTCGGTTCTTCAAAATTACATGCATATTCAAAATAACATATAATCATGATACCGTTTCGCGAGAATAGAATTTCAGCAAAGTATTATTCTTTTGAAAAATAGGATAGAATGTTGTCGAAATTCTAGATTAAATTTGCATTATTGATTTCCTTTTCAATTGAGAACCTTCCAAATCCTATCGTTCGGTTTCTCAATTGTGATTCAATATTTTCAATATTTCAATTATCTTTTTTCTTTTTGCTCTTAGAAATGAAAGTTTTTTTTTCATTCATTCTTGTGATATTTGAATGGTTAACATAATTGCAGTTTTTAGAAATTACATGAAGAATCGAAATAACAAATGATCATGATACAGTTTCACGAATTTAGACTTTTAGCAAAGTATTGTTCTTTTGAAAAATATGATAGAATGTTCTCGAAATTCCAGGTAGAAACCTGACCGTTAGTTAATGCGTGCTCTCAAAATTCTGCATCCCTACTCTTTTAGTAGATAACGTTCTATTCAGTATAACACTGTTCGCTCTTTTGAGAAGTTGAAAATTTCGGCGTATTCCTTAGTGTCTTCTAGATCATTGGCAAAGTTTTGTGAATCTTTTCATTCAGAATACCGTATCGATAAAATTTGAAAATGATGTAAACTAATGATTGGTACGAGAAGTTGATGTAAGTAGTGTATATTCAGCATGACTTCGAATTAGTTAGTGTAGAAAAAGTTGTTAACATCAAAATATTTTTCATTTAATCAAGTCTCCAGAGAATTTCAGGTTTCTTATATTTCCCACTAATCAATTTTTGAATCTTTTTGAATAGCCACTCTAACCCCGTACTAATTCAATACATTTGCAGAATTGATATTCTTTCCGTTAAAAATATTTCTCCACTCATCCTATTGTTTCAAAATTGTGATTCAATATTTTCAACCCTTCAATAATCAATTATACTCTTTCCCCGTTTTGTTTGCGTCTTGAGATATGAAACAGGCTTATTTCTTTCATTTTTGTGGACTTTGAGAAGCAGAAAATCATTTCGGTTCTTCAAAATTACATGCATATTCAAAATAACAAACAATCATGATACCGTTTCGCGAGAATAGAATTTTAGCAAAGTATTATTCTTTTGAAAAATAGGATAGAATTTACTCGAAATTCTAGGTTAAATTTGCATTATTGATTTCCTTTTCAATTGAGAACATTCCAAAACCTATCGTTCGGTTTCTCAATTGTGATTCAATATTTTCAATATTTCAATTATCTTTTTTTCTTTTTGCTTATCCAAATATAAATTTTTTTTTCATTCATTCTTTTGATCTTTGAATATTTAACATGATTTCAGTTTCTTAAAATTACATGAAGAATCGAAATAACAAATAATCATGATACAGTTTCACGAATATAGACTTTTAGCAAAATAGCATTATTTCGAAATAAAAAAGATAGAATGTTCTCGAAACTCCAGGTAGAAACCTGACCGATAGTTAATGAGTTTTCTCAAAATTCGGCATCCCTACTCTTTTAGTAGATAAAGTTCTATTCAGTATAACTCTGTTCGCTCTTCTGAGAAGTTGAAAATTTTGTCGAAATCCTTAGTGTCTTCTAGATCATTGACAAAGTTTTGTGAATTTTTTCATTCAGAATACCGTATCGATAAAATTCGAAAATGAAGTTAACTAATAATTGGTACAAGGAGTTGATGTAAGTAGTGTATATTCAGCATAACATCGAAATATTTTTCATTTAATCAAGTCTCCATTGAATTTCAGGTTTCTTATATTTCTCACTAATCACTTTTTAAATTTTTTTGAATAGCCACTCTAACCCCGTACTTATTCAATACATTTGCAGAATTGATATTCTTTTCGTTGAAAATATTTCTCCACTTATCGTATTGTTTCAAAATTTTGATTCGATATTTTCAACCCTTCAATAATCAAATGAACTGTTTCTTCTTTTTGTTTGCGTTTTGAAATATAAAACAGGCTTATTTCTTTCATTTTTGTGGACTTTGACTAGCAGAAAATCATTTCGGTTCCTCAAAATTACATGCATATTCAAAATAACAAATAATCATGATACCGTTTCGTGAGAATTACATTACATTACTTAGATTATAAACTTTTAGCAGAGTATTAATCTTTCGAAAAATAAGATAGAATGTTCTCGGAATTCTAGGTTGAATTTGCATAAACGATTTCCTTTTCAATTGAGAACATATCGAAACTTATCCTTTGGTTTCTTAATTGTGATTAGATATTTTCAACTTATTCAATATTTCAATTATCACTTTCTTTTCTCTTTTGGCTCTTCCAAATATAATTTTTTTTCATTCATTTGTGTGAACTTTGAATGGTTTACATTTTTTTAGTTTTTCAAAATTACATGCAGAATCAAAATAGCCAAGGATCATTATACTGTTTCACGAATATGGATTTTTTGCGAAATATTATTGTTTTGAAAATAAGATGGAATATCTTTTAATTTCCCAGTTGAATTTGCAGTTTCGTATCTTTTGAACTAAGGAACATCTAAAAATCTCAAGGTATGGTTTCTCAATTGTGATTCAGTATTTTCAACTCATTCAATATTTCAATTATCACTTCCTCCTTTTGCTCTTCCAAATATGAATTTTTTTTTCATTCATTCTTGTGATCTTTGAATAGTTAACATAATTTTAGTTTCTCAAAATTACGAGCAGAATCAAAATAACAAATAATCATGTTACAGTTTCACGAATTTAGACTTTTAGCAAAGTATTATTCTTTTGAAGAATATGATAGAATGTTCTTGAAATTCCAGGTAGAAACCTGATCGATAGTTAATGCGTTCTCTCAATATTCTGCATCCCTACTTTTTTACTAAATAAAGTTCAGAAATTTTATTCAGTATAATTCTTCCGAATGAAAATTTTTTTTTCATTCATTCTTGTGAACTTTGAATAGTTAACATAATTTCTGGTTTTCGAAATGACATGCAGAATTAAAATAACCAAAAATCATTATACTGTTTCACAAATATATATTTTTCGCGAAATATCATTTTTTTGAATATAAGATGGAATGTCCTCTAAATTCCCAGTTGAATTTGCAGTTTTGTATCTCTTAAACTCAGAAACATCTAAAAAACTCAAGGTATGGTTGCATAATTGTGATTCAATATTTTCAACAATTCTGATATTCCAATCATCACATTCTTCATCTTGTTTGCTTTTCTAACTATAGAGCTGTTTTCAATAGGATACATTTAAAAACATATCATAATGTCTCATAGTTCTTATTCAATCTGAATGACTGACTCTCCTCTGAACACGAGTTTTTGGACTGCTGCTTGATATCGAACTAATTGATAACGGTAGTGATATAATGAAGTAGATCATGGATTACCACTTCGAGGTCAAAAAATAGACGAGATCCGATCAAGTTTGCGACACCGATGATGAAATTCGATTCTCGCTGAATTCCTTATTTTTGTGCCTATCTCCTTTTTACGTACATCAATGTTTTGTTGCTCTTTGTATTGTTTGGCAGTCATGTACCTGTTGAGCCTAATATTAACCCATTCGTTATTTACAGGGAACGCCGGCGGGAGCAGGAAAAACAGTTGAGAGCCAGGATGCAAGAAAATACGGGAGGTACACCACTAGTGCTTCCCCCCCTCTTCGGAAATCCAGTTAAGGTGAGCCTTGAACCATTTATTACATATTTTTACAAATAACCACTGATGTGCTTTCGAAAAGTTTATTGTGTTTTTCGATGAGTCCTATCAGTTTCAAGTACCCTTAGTGATATATTCCAGGGTGTTAGTATTATCACCTTCTAGGAAGAACTGCTCACATCAGGATAAAAACAGAAAGAGCTGTTGATGTATTTACCGTCTGATCTCTCACCTTCTTGAAATGTGACCCAGTCTCACAACGGCCCCTTATGAAATCATCTTTCCGTGCATATTTCAATACCCAATCGAAAGTGTATTTTTCAGAATGTCAAAACAAATACCCACGTATTTCTCATGACCAATTTCCACACATTATATCGATCCATTTTCCACAAGCACGAAAGTTTCTGTGAAATGCAAAAAAAGAGATTCAGAACATCTTAGCGCCCATCAGATGGTATCCAATTTGAATATAAAATGGGCCTATGACCCACAATCCGGGATTGGGGATTCTTAAACGCACCTTTTTTAGTTTCGATCCGCCAGTCAGTATTTGTTCTATCATCTTTCCCTATAGATTAATCACAATATTTTAGAAGTGATATTTTATGTAGACATAATGATATGGATCTCTAAGCCCCAACATTATTTCCTGGAGTCCTCGCGTATAAATCCCCCCATTTTAATTTTTTCGACAACTTCGAAACTTTACAATATCATAACATCTTCGATAATGAAATGATAATTCAAAACTGTATGAGTCATTATAATTTTGAAAAATTATCCTAGTAGCCTTGCTTTAATCATCTTTCAACTGATCTCAATTTTTTTTAATTTTTCTCAGGTTCCTACAAATAAGAATGACCCGTTGGTGAAAAGAATTAACGGCGTACTGGGAGAGTATAGCAGGGCCAAGCATTTATTCGATGGGAAGAAGGTCTTGATCCAGCCTGGTTTCACCACTCTATATGCGGTGCAACCGAGAACACACATGCCACCCCATCAGCCAGCAAACAGGTAATTAAATGTAGAATTCACAAGACCCTTACTGACATTGAGATGTGTCTCAACAACGCTATTTTTCCAACTTATTTCAAATACTTGTCAGGATTGATCGGTAGAATGTCACTGCTTAATTTTTGTGACGAGCATTATGAAGATGTTATCCTTGACTTCAGTCAAGGAAGATTCAAATCATCTTGATGCACATTTTATCGTGCAACGCGTCATATCTCAATGTGCAGCCCTTTTTGAAATACCCAAACTTTTACTGAACTACTTTATATAAACAGAATACTAATCAATATTTTTCCTTGCAGACCAACTTCTGTTGAAGCCAGGCACGAGTTGATGAAGAAAAATAACCACCACCATCCTGGCTTTCATTTTATGCCCGAGAAGAAACCGATTCAACACAGGCCAGTCGACAGCAGGCCACACGAAAGCGGCCCTTTTCAGGGCCACCAGGTCAGGCAAATCAACAAAAACAACTACGAACATAGCGGAAACGGCGCATATCAACAAATGATGCGTCGTCCTATGGCCATGGGTCGTCCTACTGCTTATCGAATGACCCGTCCAGCCGGCCCCGTATCGAACCAACAAAGGCCCTTCGACATCAGACCCCACGAACGCGGCCCTTATCAGGGCCACAAGAATAGGCAAATTAACTTCAACTATGCCGCCTACAAACAGAAAGTAAATGGTCTATCTCCACTAATAATGCGTCGTCCTATGACCATGGGTGATCCTAGTCATAATCAAGTGAGGCGTACAGCCGTTCCTGTACCGGTAAGTATGAAACACCAGTTCTTCTAAAAATTATGCCTCGCTGTGAAATACGAGCTGAAAGATTTTGGATTTATTTAAATTATTCTATTGCCTTCGTAATTCGACGTACAGCATGTATTATCCTCTCAGCATTTCCATCCAATAAACGTTCTGAGTGGTAAATAAGTGAACTCTTGTCAACTCCAGACTCTTTCAAAAATCGTAGTAAATTTCATTATCGAAACGAGGTATCCTTAATACTTACACATGATTTTTATTTTACAGGACAGAAAAACTCTACTTCACCAGAGTCCAGCTTCCTCGAACTTCGAAGTAGACAGGGCTCTGAAGGAAATGATCATTATGAAAGCAAAACTTTCGCCTATTGTTCCCATTTCGGGGTTGGATATTAACAAAAAAAAATTTATCTTCCATCATCCTAAGGCAACGGTGAGTTTGATAAGATATTTTTTTCCTATTTCAATATTACATTTTTTTCATATTGATAGGGAGAAAAAGAAACCACACATCGATCAACACTAATTCCTTTTTTCAATTTCAGCTATCAGAGATGCCCCTTTGTAAAGGTTCCTCTACCCCGAGTAAGTACAAATAATTTATCTCCACATTTACGTTCCCAACATTCAACTCATCTGAGAAACTAAAATTTCTTTCGAAACCAAATTTCTCTGATTTGTCTTTGCAATGAAATTTCAACGTATACACACAGACTTCATTTCAAATCTTGAGTCAAAATTCAGGGACGTCGAACGGAACATGAAAATCGCCAATCACGTGATAAAATTGAAATACAATATCACAGGAAGCCTGAATGGAAATCCGCGAACGGGCAGTTTTCAGCCGATGTGATGGTTCTAAATAACCTGATTTTCATTCGAAAACTTGTTCGTTTTCACTTGCGAAAATTTTAGGGAATTCGATTTTTTGGCGGGGTCTTTCAGCTTGTTGAAACTTTTTGTTTCGTTAAGGTCCATTTTTTCATATATGATGAGATTTTAAGGAATCTGAACTATTGAATTTCTTTATCATTTGGCCGACGTTTCGGACATTATTCAGCTTTTTCTCAAGGCTACAATGTAAATTGATATGAAATGTATTGTCGAAGTATTGCACATAATGCTGCTCAGAACTTTAACTAGGAAAACTTCTGATCACCTATGAGGTAATTGGTTGCGAGAATAGATCTAGACCTTGCTGGCTTTCACCAAAATTCGAAATTTTTATCTAGTAACCATTATTTTTCCTTTTCAGAACAGAATGAAAAACTTTCCGATCAAACCTTGCACAACATCTCTGGGACATCAGCGTAAGTAACTCTCCGTCAAACGCTTTCGAACCGCATTCCAAACCGTAGATTCGCATTCAACTAATCCTTAATTTCTCCTCCAGCGATCTCAGAATACAATTGGCGTTGTCCGATATCAGCGACGACGAGGAATAAGACCATTCTGTAGTGAAAAGAACGCTGTCTAACATAACGGCGATACCACCCGCCAATCACATGGACGTCATCCCGCAAATCCTGAAGGACTATCTTGAGAGAGTCAGCGCCCAAAGCAGCAGATTTTTCAGTGCCCATACTCTGTTATAATTATTCAAATAAATAAATAAGCCAAAAATTATATTTTTTCATTCTTGAAACCATCTAACAATTCAAATTTTCAAAAAAATAAAATAGCGATTATGTTAATTTCATAACAAATATTTTTATGAAGTATGTTCACAACAGAAAATAACTGAAAATTTTTGTTTTTGAAAAATAAGTACCCGCTCAGTGAGATAATTTTCCTTTTTTGTATTCAATCAACTTGTTCACTTCCTCGAAATCAACACTTCCCGTAAGTTCATTTTCTATAGAAGAGCGTACCGAAGAATTATTTGGAGTATTCTTGAATTTTTTCGGAACCTTTCTCTTACCTCTTTCTCTTTCAATACATTCGCAGGAATAATTTCTTTTATTAAAACCACTTCTCCACTCATCGTATGGTTTCAAAATTTTGATATAATAATTTCAACTCTTTCAGTATTTTAACTGAGGTTACTTTATTTGAGGTTGCTCAAAACACCTCTTTAAATGGAGAATATTCTCGAATCAAATATATAACGTTGAAACGGATTAATTGGGTTATTCACGAGAGTTACATATATAGCATCATTGATTTTTTATAGAACTTTCTGAGCTCTACAAAAGAGGAGTTGATAATTTTTCTTTATCTCTCATATCGTCTATCTGAGCTGAATTTGCATTATCGATTCTGTTTTCAATTGTAGTGATATAATTAATAATATAAAACAAAAAAATAAATATCATAGACTATATAAGAGGCATTTACTAAGTTGTTACTATGAAAGATTCAATGAATTAAGATCCAAAATTAAAAAAGATATTAGAACTGCTTATAAAAAATATTTGATGAATGTAGAAGTAGAACTTCAAGAAAACCCTAAAAAGTTTTGGAATTTTATCAATAACAAAAAAGATATCACTAGGATACCAGGTGAGATGGAGTATGGGGGTGAAATCTTATCAGACGGTTCACAAATAGTAAATGCATTTGCAGATCACTTCTCTAAAAATTATACAAGGCAGGAACCGGGTTGTTTAGATAATGTTTGCAATGCTGATCGTGGTGGGTTTTTCCATATAAGTCAGATAACTGTGGAAGATATTGAAGAGGCTATTCAAAATTTGAAACCAAAAAAAAGTATGGGTCCTGATAATTTACCGGCATGTGTAATTAGGCAGTGTGCAGATATTTTTGCGAAACCATTTTTCATATTATTTAATTTATCCTTGAAAACAGCTAGTTTTCCGACATGTCTTAAAACAGCCTTCATATGCCGAGTATATAAAACGGGTGAAAAAGAAAAAATAGTGAATTACCGGCCTATTTCTATCATTTCAAATATTGCAAAAGTGTTTGAATCGGTCTTACATAAATATATTATGTTTCACGTGAAGAACAAAATCCCAGTTCAACAGCATGGTTTCACTGCTGGTAGGTCTACATCATCAAACTTGATCGAGTTTGTTGAATATTCCTTGAATGCCTTTTCTAATCATTCTCAAGTAGATGTGCTTTATCTGGATGCAGTTAAAGCCTTCGATAGGGTACCCCATGACATTATATTGTTTAAGCTTCTGCATATACACAATTTTTCACTTCATTTGGTTTCTTTTTTTGGTTCTTATTTGGGTGGGAGAACTCAGTGTGTGAGGATAAATCAATTTTTTTCTGAAAACTTCGAAGCCACATCAGGGGTACCACAGGGTTCAAACCTTGGGCCCTTGTTGTTCCTTCTTTATATCAATGATATTGTTGATGTTGTGACTTTCTCTGAGATGAGTCTCTATGCTGATGATGTGAAGTTATATAGGATTATTAGAAATCCTAATGATGCAGAGGAACTGAGGTCTGATTTGGATAGGGTTGTGGCCTGGGCTAAAAGAAATAAACTGACATTTAACAGTGCGAAATGTTATCTTGTAACATTTTCTAGAAAAAAGGTGGACCTTATCTATAATTATGCTGTGGACGGTGATCCCTTGACTAGACTCGAGAAAATCAAAGATTTAGGTGTATCATTTGATAGATCTTTAACCTTTAATGATCATATTGATGAAGTAGTTAAAAATTCTTATAAGATGCTTGGGTTCATTTTGAGGAACACTAGAGAGTTCACAAACTTTAGAACATTAAAAATCCTATTTGATTCATATGTTATATCTAGACTTGAGTATTGTTCGGTTGTTTGGAATCCTAGTTATTTGTGTCAACAAAGAAAGATTGAAGGTGTAATCAAGAAATTTCTTAATAATGTTAACTTTATATTACGTAAGAGTAAAAATAGTTTTAACAATAATTTAAAAAATTATAATTTAATAACACTAGAAAATAGAAGATTTATTGCTGAAATAGTTTACCTACATAAAACTATCACAAATAAAAATACTGACAGTGCTACACTTGATAAATTACTTTTCTCAGTACCGAGGATTAATGTGAGATCTCATTCTACATTCTATTTACCTTGCCCTAGAACAAATTATATGAAATTTTCTCCAATACATTCAATGTGTGATAAGTACAATAGGGTTCAGGATGTATGTGATTTGTTTCCGCACTCAACATCTCAAATAAAGCGAAAACTGTATGACTACTTCTATGATTCAATAATTGCAACTTGAGAGTTCAAACTTGATTTCAATTTTTTTTTTTTTTTTTGTTTCATTCTTTTGTTGATGATTTCAATTATGTATTGTATATTCAAGAACCGTAATGGTTAAAATTGAATCGGATTGATAATTATTAGTGTACAATTGTTATTAGTAATAGCCGACTCAAGAATCGGAAACTAGAATACTTGTATTGTGGAATCTGTATGAGTTGTATCAATAAATAAATAAATAAATTGAGAACATTTCAAAACTTATCGTATGGTTTTATAGTCCTGATTCAATATTTTCAACTCTTTCCATATTTGAATGATCGCTTTATTCTTTCTGTTTGCTCTTCTGAATTCAAATCAATATAAAAAATGTTAATAATAATAATACAAATAATATAATAGTCAGGGCATGTCTGGAGCCGGCGCTGGACATGACAGCATGCGGGACGTCGGTGGCAGGATGTTGAGGAAGCGGGCTCCTGCTGCAGAAGAAGCTACAGCTCCAAAGCAACAACAGCAACCAACGAGTCCAATTCAATTGCCGACTCGAACCGCTGAAGGTGCTGCGCAGGATATTCAGCCAGTGCTTACCCAAGCGGGGTTAGTTAGAAAGCGCATGAAGTGGACAACGTCCATGAATGAAACTATTGTGCGCATATATAACTCCATCACGGGACTAGGGCAGAACACGAACAACTATAGGAAAAGGCTCCATGAGGAATTCTGCAACGCCTACCCAATTATAAATGTCACTGAACAACGGGTGGCAGACCAGTACCGCGTAATTCAGAGAAATGAACTAATACCAATGGCCAGAATCGACGCAATTAAACAAGAACTTCAGCGTCCGCCAGTAACAGAGAGCGACACCAACATCTCTGATGAGATTCACATGCCTGGGCAACAACAGCCAGAAGAAATTGACGCTGAAAGTCCATCTTGCAACCCAAGTGAGGCAGAACACCAGGACGATAGGGAAGAGCTCCACCGACAAATTGACTCTGAGATGAGGAGATATTTTGCCGAATTGGAAGGAAAAGATCCTCTTCATCGAATAGCACCTCCCCGACTCAATACATCCAAGAATATGTCACTCATAATCGACATCTTGAATAAGGACGTTTTACCTGAGTACCTACAGAATGGCAGTTCATTGGAATATCTTCATCTAGTTTTTTACTGTGCAGCGCTAACGACGGCTAAAATCATAGGGGCAAAAATTCGCCGAACGAACAACGATGGTCCAAAATTACACAAATTATATGCGCCACCATGGCAGAAACGTCTTCAACACAAAACAGAGAGACTAATAAGAGACATTGGACGACTGACGGAGTACGTGAACGGAAATCGCGGAAGGAAGGTTGTGAAAGCTGCCAAAGAAATCATGGATAGAAACAGAACACACACAGAACGAGAGACTGAGAATGCTTCAGCTCACCACTGCCTCGACACTCTGAAGCAAAAGCTAAGTCTGTATGCAGAACGCCTGAGAAGATATAAAAGCAATTATAGCCGGAAAAGAGACAACAATTCATTCGAAAAGTCGGAAGAAACTTTCTACCGGTCACTCACATCGTCTGATGGAGAAAATGGAAAGTTACCACCAAAAGAAGCCATTGAACAATTCTGGACCGAACAATTATCAACGAAACCTCAGTTCAATAGAGATACCGGATGAATTGAAGATGAAAAGTCTGAAGCTGTAAAATATGAGCCGATACAACATGACATAATCACAATTGAAGAAGTAAAATCAGCTATCAGAGGACTACACAACTGGAAAACACCTGGGCCTGATGGATTACAGAACTTCTGTATCAAGAAACTTTGGATCATGCATGACAAATTGACCTCCGCAATAAATGATGTCACTGAAAATCCTGAAAGAATGCCAATATTCCTTACACATGGCACAACGTACCTGTTACCTAAAGGCCAAAGGAATACAGAAGACCCATCCAAATACCGACCAATCACATGTCTTCCAACGATGTACAAATTAATTACATCGTGCATTTCAAATCGAATTCACAACCATTGCGAAAGGAATAACATCATCGCCATGCAACAAAAAGGATGCACCAAAGAGAGCAGAGGGTGCAAAAAACAGCTAATAATTGATTCAGTTATCGGCAATCAAGCGTTCTCCAAGCGAAGGAATCTTTACGCTGCGTACATAGACTACAAGAAAGCATTCGATTCCATACCTCACGAATGGCTCTTGACTATCTTGAATATTTACAAGGTGGATCCCAATATTGTTAAGTTCCTGAAAAACGCTATGTCAACCTGGCGTACTAGTCTTCAAATGAAAGCCGCAGATGGCTCCATTACGACAGGACCTATTCCAATAAGACGCGGAATTTTCCAAGGGGATTCGCTGAGCCCTCTGTGGTTCTGCATGGCTCTGAATCCCTTGTCTCATAGATTGAACTCTACGGACTACGGATTTGCCATCAAAAGCGGCAGTAGAACTATGATGAAACTGAATCATCTCCTTTACATGGACGATTTGAAACTCTTCGCATCTACCAAAAAACAAATGCAACAGATGCTGAAAATGGTGGAAGGATTTTCGGAAGACATCAAAATGAAGTTTGGATTAGAAAAATGTCGACTGCTCAACATAACGAGATGGAAAATAGAAGATGGTACGTTCAAACTCAGAGAAGGTGCAGAAATTGAAGCATTGAAGGAAGGAGACACATACAAGTATCTGGGCATAAAATAGGCAAGAAAAATCAATCAGATCCAGATGAAGAAAGAACTAACGGAGGAGTTCACCCGAAGATTGAGAAGGATAATGAGAACTGGCCTTTACAGCAAGAATCTGATAAAAGCTATCAATACCTACGCTTGCTCGGCGCTGAGCTACTCATTCGGTATCATCTCTTGGACCACCACCGATTTAGCAGCCTTACAAAGAAAAATAAGGACGATGCTCACTAAACACAATAAACATCACCCCAAAAGCTCAATAGAACGGACCGAGCTGCCACGACATCTTGGGGGTAGAGGAATTGTTGATTTGTCCAACCGTATGACCCAGGAAATTGAAGGACTTCGAAAATATTTTCTGAGCAAGGCTGCTTCGTCAGAACTCCATCGAGTAGTTTGTGTTGCTGATACTTCTACACCGTTAAAGCTACAGCAGGACCACTTGGAAACCGTCGAACACTCTGCAGAAAGTAAAATGCAGAAACTGATTGGCAAACCTTTGCATGGGAGGCACCAGAACGAGGTCAACCATGATTACGTCGACATTTCTGCGTCGAACTACTGGTTGACTTCCGGAAGGTTGTTTCCTGAGACAGAGGGCTTCATGCTTGCCATCCAGGATCAGGTGATTCCAACAAGGAACTACATGAAATATATCGCCAAGGATGCCTCAGTGGCGGATGAAAGCTATCGTTATGGCTGTGCGACACATGAAACTATCCAGCACATCACCGGGGGATGTCAGAAGTTCGCGGGCACGGAGTACAAAAATAGACATGATGCCGTTGCGAAGATTCTTCACCAAGAATTGGCACTAAAACACCAACTTCTAAGTTCGAAAAAGGTTTCTTATTACAATTACCATCCGGATGCTGTATTGGAAAATGAACATCACAAGCTCTATTGGGATCGCACGGTTCTCACAGACCGGAAAATAACCCACAATAGACCAGACCTCATATTGCTCAATAAGGATGAGGACACAGCACTTTTCATCGATGTGGCGATTCCAAATAATAACAATCTTCTAGATAGGCACGCTGAAAAAATTTCCAAGTACAGAGATCTCGAGGAGCAAACCAGGAGACAGTGGAAGCTGAAAGATGTCAAGACCATCCCTATTGTCATATCATCTACAGGCCTGATACCGAAGAAACTACTGGAGAACTTGAGGAAACTTCAGCTGGACGAAAATATCTCTAGAGTGATGCAGAAGGCGGTACTGCTGGGAACGGCGAGAACTGTACGCAAGTACATGGGAAATTCAGAGGAACACCGTCTGCTCCGACAGGAAGTGCGGACGGAGCAGGAATCCAACTTACAGCAGGGATCCGAGGAGCGACCTGAACCCGACCAACACCACGAGCCCGAAAACCTGGAAAGGGCTCCAACAGAGCTTAATCCTTTTGATATCTGAGATATCTGGGATAAGTGAATTTTCCTCTGAAGAGGAGTGTGAAAGCCGCAAGGCTAAAGTCATAAAGCTCTGTTTTATAATAGGCAGTGATTTCTCTGAATTTCAGGATTTTCATAATTTTCAATAGAGAATTACTCAATTTTTTCGGAACGTTACTGTAACCATTTCTATACTTATATATCTGCAGTATTTTCTTCGATTGAGACCATTTCAAATTTTAACGTATGATTTCATAATTGTGATTCAAAATTTCCAACAATTATAAAATTTCAATTCTGACTTTATTCATTTTATTTACCTTTGGTATTCATAAGACTGTTTTTCCATTTAATGCTTGTGGACTTTGAGTAGTTGAACATCTACACGGTTCTTCAAAATTACATGCAGAATCAAAATAACCCAAAAACATTATTCCTCTTCAAGAATATTGATTTTTCGTGAGGTAATATGCTTTCGACGAATGAAATAGAATGTTCTCGAAACTCCAGGTAAAAACCTGATCGAAAGTTAATGCGTTTTCTCAAAATTCTGCATCCCTACTCTTTCACTAGATAACGTCATGTTCTGAAATTCTATTCAGTATAACTCTGTTCGCTCTTTTGAGAGGTTGAAAATCTCGGCGAATTCCTCAGTGTCTTCTCGATCATTGGCAAAATTGTGTGAATTTTTTCATTCAGAATACCGTATCGATAAAATTTGAAAATGAGGTTAACTAATGATTGGTACGAGAAGTTGATGTAAGTAGTGTATATTCAGCATGACTTCGAATTAATTAGTGTAGAAAAAGTTGTTAACATCAAAATATTTTTCCTTTTCAATTGAGAATCTTCCAAAACCTATCGTTCGGTTTCTCAATTGTGATTCAATATTTTCAATATTTCAATTATCTTTTTTCTTTTTGCTCTTAGAAATGAAAGTTTTTTTTTCATTCATTCTTGTGATATTTGAATGGTTAACATAATTGCAGTTTTTAGAAATTACATGAAGAATCGAAATAACAAATGATCATGATACAGTTTCACGAATTTAGACTTTTAGCAAAGTATTGTTCTTTTGAAAAATATGATAGAATGTTCTCGAAATTCCAGGTAGAAACCTGACCGTTAGTTAATGCGTGCTCTCAAAATTCTGCATCCCTACTCTTTTAGTAGATAACGTTCTATTCAGTATAACACTGTTCGCTCTTTTGAGAAGTTGAAAATTTCGGCGTATTCCTTAGTGTCTTCTAGATCATTGGCAAAGTTTTGTGAATCTTTTCATTCAGAATACCGTATCGATAAAATTTGAAAATGAAGTTAACTAATGATTGGTACGAGAAGCTGATGTAAGTAGTGTATATTCAGAATGACTTCGAATTAGTTAGTGTAGAAAAAGTTAATAACATCAAGATATTTTTCATTTAATCAAGTCTCCAGTGAATTTCAGGTTTCTTATATTTCTCACTAATCAATTTTTAAATTTTTTTGAATAGCCACTCTAACCTCGTACTAATTCAATACATTTGCTGAATTGATTCTTTTCGTTGAAAATATTTCTCCACTCATCGCATGGTTTCAAAATTGTGATTCAATGTTTTCAACCCTTCAATAATCAAATAAACTGTTTCTTCCTTTTGTTTGGGTTTTGAAATATAAAACAGGCTTATTTCTTTCATTTTTGTGGACTTTGACTAGCAGAAAATCATTTCGGTTCTTCAAAATTACATGCATATTCAAAATAACAAACAATCATGATACCGTTTCGCGAGAATAGAATTTTAGCAAAGTATTATTCTTTTGAAAAATAGGATAGAATTTACTCGAAATTCTAGGTTAAATTTGCATTATTGATTTCCTTTTCAATTGAGAACATTCCAAAACCTATCGTTCGGTTTCTCAATTGTGATTCAATATTTTCAATATTTCAATTATCTTTTTTTCTTTTTGCTTATCCAAATATAAATTTTTTTTTCATTCATTCTTTTGATCTTTGAATATTTAACATGATTTCAGTTTCTTAAAATTACATGAAGAATCGAAATAACAAATAATCATGATACAGTTTCACGAATATAGACTTTTAGCAAAATAGCATTATTTCGAAATAAAAAAGATAGAATGTTCTCGAAACTCCAGGTAGAAACCTGACCGATAGTTAATGAGTTTTCTCAAAATTCGGCATCCCTACTCTTTTAGTAGATAAAGTTCTATTCAGTATAACTCTGTTCGCTCTTCTGAGAAGTTGAAAATTTTGTCGAAATCCTTAGTGTCTTCTAGATCATTGACAAAGTTTTGTGAATTTTTTCATTCAGAATACCGTATCGATAAAATTCGAAAATGAAGTTAACTAATAATTGGTACAAGGAGTTGGTGTAAGTAGTGTATATTCAGCATAACATCGAAATATTTTTCATTTAATCAAGTCTCCATTGAATTTCAGGTTTCTTATATTTCCCACTAATCACTTTTTAAATTTTTTTGAATAGCCACTCTAACCCCGTACTAATTCAATACATTTGCAGAATTGATATTCTTTTCGTTGAAAATATTTCTCCACTTATCGTATTGTTTCAAAATTTTGATTCGATATTTTCAACCCTTCAATAATCAAATAAACTGTTTCTTCTTTTTGTTTGCGTTTTGAAATATAAAACAGGCTTATTTCTTTCATTTTTGTGGACTTTGACTAGCAGAAAATCATTTCGGTTCCTCAAAATTACATGCATATTCAAAATAACAAATAATCATGATACCGTTTCGTGAGAATTACATTACATTACTTAGATTATAAACTTTTAGCAGAGTATTAATCTTTCGAAAAATAAGATAGAATGTTCTCGGAATTCTAGGTTGAATTTGCATAAACGATTTCCTTTTCAATTGAGAACATATCGAAACTTATCCTATGGTTTCTTAATTGTGATTAGATATTTTCAACTTATTCAATATTTCAATTATCACTTTCTTTTCTCTTTTGGCTCTTCCAAATATAATTTTTTTTCATTCATTCGTGTGAACTTTGAATGGTTTACATTTTTTTAGTTTTTCAGAATTACATGCAGAATCAAAATAGCCAAGGATCATTATACTGTTTCACGAATATGGATTTTTTGCGAAATATTATTGTTTTGAAAATAAGATGGAATATCTTTTAATTTCCCAGTTGAATTTGCAGTTTCGTATCTTTTGAACTAAGGAACATCTAAAAATCTCAAGGTATGGTTTCTCAATTGTGATTCAGTATTTTCAACTCATTCAATATTTCAATTATCACTTCCTCCTTTTGCTCTTCCAAATATGAATTTTTTTTTCATTCATTCTTGTGATCTTTGAATAGTTAACATAATTTTAGTTTCTCAAAATTACAAGCAGAATCAAAATAACAAATAATCATGTTACAGTTTCACGAATTTAGACTTTTAGCAAAGTATTATTCTTTTGAAGAATATGATAGAATGTTCATGAAATACCAGGTAGAAACCTGATCGATAGTTAATGCGTTCTCTCAATATTCTGCATCCCTACTTTTTTACTAAATGAAGTTCAGAAATTTTATTCAGTATAATTCTTCCGAATAAAAATTTTTTTTTCATTCATTCTTGTGAACTTTGAATAGTTAACATAATTTCTGGTTTTCGAAATGACATGCAGAATTAAAATAACCAAAAATCATTATACTGTTTCACAAATATATATTTTTCGCGAAATATCATTTTTTTGAATATAAGATGGAATGTCCTCTAAATACCCAGTTGAATTTGCAGTTTTGTATCTCTTAAACTCAGAAATATCTAAAAAACTCAAGGTATGGTTGCATAATTGTGATTCAATATTTTCAACAATTCTGATATTCCAATCATCACATTCTTCATCTTGTTTGCTTTTCTAACTATAGAGCTGTTTTCAATAGGATACATTTAAAAACATATCATAATGTCTCATAGTTCTTATTCAATCTGAATGACTGACTCTCCTCTGAACACGAGTTTTTGGACTGCTGCTTGATATCGAACTAATTGATAACGGTAGTGATATAATGAAGTAGATCATGGATTACCACTTCGAGGTCAAAAAATAGACGAGATCCGATCAAGTTTGCGACACCGATGATGAAATTCGATTCTCGCTGAATTCCTTATTTTTGTGCCTATCTCCTTTTTACGTACATCAATTTTTTGTTGCTCTTTGTATTGTTTGGCAGTCATGTACCTGTTGAGCCTAATATTAACCCATTCGTTATTTACAGGGAAAGCCGGCGGGAGCAGGAAAAACAATTGAGAGCCAGGATGCAAGAAAATACGGGAGGTACACCACTAGTGCTTCCCCCCCTCTTCGGAAATCCAGTTAAGGTGAGCTTTGAACCATTTATTACATATTTTTACAAATAACCACTGATGTGCTTTCGAAAAGTTTATTGTGTTTTTCGATGAGTCCTATCAGTTTCAAGTACCCTTAGTGATATATTCCAGGGTGTTAGTATTATCACCTTCTAGGAAGAACTGCTCACATCAGGATAAAAACAGAAAGAGCTGTTGATGTATTTACCGTCTGATCTCTCACCTTCTTGAAATGTGACCCAGTCTCACAACGGCCCCTTATGAAATCATCTTTCCGTGCATATTTCAATACCCAATCGAAAGTGTATTTTTCAGAATGTCAAAACAAATACCCACGTATTTCTCATGACCAATTTCCACACATTATATCGATCCATTTTCCACAAGCACGAAAGGTTCTGTGAAATGCAAAAAAAGAGATTCAGAACATCTTAGCGCCCATCAGATGGTATCCAATTTGAATATAAAATGGGCCTATGACCCACAATCCGGGATTGGGGATTCTTAAACGCACCTTTTTTAGTTTCGATCCGCCAGTCAGTATTTGTTCTATCATCTTTCCCTATAGATTAATCACAATATTTTAGAAGTGATATTTTATGTAGACATAATGATATGGATCTCTAAGCCCCAACATTATTTCCTGGAGTCCTCGCGTATAAATCCCCCCATTTTAATTTTTTCGACAACTTCGAAACATTACAATATCATAACATCTTCGATAATGAAATGATAATTCAAAACTGTATGAGTCATTATAATTTTGAAAAATTATCCTAGTAGCCTTGCTTTAATCATCTTTCAACTGATCTCAATTTTTTTTTATTTTTCTCAGGTTCCTACAAATAAGAATGACCCGTTGGTGAAAAGAATTAACGGCGTACTGGGAGAGTATAGCAGGGCCAAGCATTTATTCGATGGGAAGAAGGTCTTGATCCAGCCTGGTTTCACCACTCTATATGCGGTGCAACCGAGAACACACATGCCACCCCATCAGCCAGCAAACAGGTAATTAAATGTAGAATTCACAAGACCCTTACTGACATTGAGATGTGTCTCAACAACGCTATTTTTCCAACTTATTTCAAATACTTGTCAGGATTGATCGGTAGAATGTCACTGCTTAATTTTTGTGACGAGCATTATGAAGATGTTATCCTTGACTTCAGTCAAGGAAGATTCAAATCATCTTGATGCACATTTTATCGTGCAACGCGTCATATCTCAATGTGCAGCCCTTTTTGAAATACCCAAACTTTTACTGAACTACTTTATATAAACAGAATACTAATCAATATTTTTCCTTGCAGACCAACTTCTGTTGAAGCCAGGCACGAGTTGATGAAGAAAAATAACCACCACCATCCTGGCTTTCATTTTATGCCCGAGAAGAAACCGATTCAACACAGGCCAGTCGACAGCAGGCCACACGAAAGCGGCCCTTTTCAGGGCCACCAGGTCAGGCAAATCAACAAAAACAACTACGAACATAGCGGAAACGGCGCATATCAACAAATGATGCGTCGTCCTATGGCCATGGGTCGTCCTACTGCTTATCGAATGACCCGTCCAGCCGGCCCCGTATCGAACCAACAAAGGCCCTTCGACATCAGACCCCACGAACGCGGCCCTTATCAGGGCCACAAGAATAGGCAAATTAACTACAACTATGCCGCCTACAAACAGAAAGTAAATGGTCTATCTCCACTAATAATGCGTCGTCCTATGACCATGGGTGATCCTAGTCATAATCAAGTGAGGCGTACAGCCGTTCCTGTACCGGTAAGTATGAAACACCAGTTCTTCTAAAAATTATGCCTCGCTGTGAAATACGAGCTGAAAGATTTTGGATTTATTTAAATTATTCTATTGCCTTCGTAATTCGACGTACAGCATGTATTATCCTCTCAGCATTTCCATCCAATAAACGTTCTGAGTGGTAAATAAGTGAACTCTTGTCAACTCCAGACTCTTTCAAAAATCGTAGTAAATTTCATTATCGAAACGAGGTATCCTTAATACTTACACATGATTTTTATTTTACAGGACAGAAAAACTCTACTTCACCAGAGTCCAGCTTCCTCGAACTTCGAAGTAGACAGGGCTCTGAAGGAAATGATCATTATGAAAGCAAAACTTTCGCCTATTGTTCCCATTTCGGGGTTGGATATTAACAAAAAAAAATTTATCTTCCATCATCCTAAGGCAACGGTGAGTTTGATAAGATATTTTTTTCCTATTTCAATATTACATTTTTTTCATATTGATAGGGAGAAAAAGAAACCACACATCGATCAACACTAATTCCTTTTTTCAATTTCAGCTATCAGAGATGCCCCTTTGTAAAGGTTCCTCTACCCCGAGTAAGTACAAATAATTTATCTCCACATTTACGCTCCCAACATTCAACTCATCTGAGAAACTAAAATTTCTTTCGAAACCAAATTTCTCTGATTTGTCTTTGCAATGAAATTTCAACGTATACACACAGACTTCATTTCAAATCTTGAGTCAAAATTCAGGGACGTCGAACGGAACATGAAAATCGCCAATCACGTGATAAAATTGAAATACAATATCACAGGAAGCCTGAATGGAAATCCGCGAACGGGCAGTTTTCAGCCGATGTGATGGTTCTAAATAACCTGATTTTCATTCGAAAACTTGTTCGTTTTCACTTGCGAAAATTTTAGGGAATTCGATTTTTTGGCGGGGTCTTTCAGCTTGTTGAAACTTTTTGTTTCGTTAAGGTCCATTTTTTCATATATGATGAGATTTTAAGGAATCTGAACTATTGAATTTCTTTATCATTTGGCCGACGTTTCGGACATTATTCAGCTTTTTCTCAAGGCTACAATGTAAATTGATATGAAATGTATTGTCGAAGTATTGCACATAATGCTGCTCAGAACTTTAACTAGGAAAACTTCTGATCACCTATGAGGTAATTGGTTGCGAGAATAGATCTAGACCTTGCTGGCTTTCACCAAAATTCGAAATTTTTATCTAGTAACCATTATTTTTCCTTTTCAGAACAGAATGAAAAACTTTCCGATCAAACCTTGCACAACATCTCTGGGACATCAGCGTAAGTAACTCTCCGTCAAACGCTTTCGAACCGCATTCCAAACCGTAGATTCGCATTCAACTAATCCTTAATTTCTCCTCCAGCGATCTCAGAATACAATTGGCGTTGTCCGATATCAGCGACGACGAGGAATAAGACCATTCTGTAGTGAAAAGAACGCTGTCTAACATAACGGCGATACCACCCGCCAATCACATGGACGTCATCCCGCAAATCCTGAAGGACTATCTTGAGAGAGTCAGCGCCCAAAGCAGCAGATTTTTCAGTGCCCATACTCTGTTATAATTATTCAAATAAATAAATAAGCCAAAAATTATATTTTTTCATTCTTGAAACCATCTAACAATTCAAATTTTCAAAAAAATAAAATAGCGATTATGTTAATTTCATAACAAATATTTTTATGAAGTATGTTCACAACAGAAAATAACTGAAAATTTTTGTTTTTGAAAAATAAGTACCCGCTCAGTGAGATAATTTTCCTTTTTTGTATTCAATCAACTTGTTCACTTCCTCGAAATCAACACTTCCCGTAAGTTCATTTTCTATAGAAGAGCGTACCGAAGAATTATTTGGAGTATTCTTGAATTTTTTCGGAACCTTTCTCTTACCTCTTTCTCTTTCAATACATTCGCAGGAATAATTTCTTTTATTAAAACCATTTCTCCACTCATCGTATGGTTTCAAAATTTTGATATAATAATTTCAACTCTTTCAGTATTTTAACTGAGGTTACTTTATTTGAGGTTGCTCAAAACACCTCTTTAAATGGAGAATATTCTCGAATCAAATATATAACGTTGAAACGGATTAATTGGGTTATTCACGAGAGTTACATATATAGCATCATTGATTTTTTATAGAACTTTCTGAGCTCTACAAAAGAGGAGTTGATAATTTTTCTTTATCTCTCATATCGTCTATCTGAGCTGAATTTGCATTATCGATTCTGTTTTCAATTGTAGTGATATAATTAATAATATAAAACAAAAAAATAAATATCATAGACTATATAAGAGGCATTTACTAAGTTGTTACTATGAAAGATTCAATGAATTAAGATCCAAAATTAAAAAAGATATTAGAACTGCTTATAAAAAATATTTGATGAATGTAGAAGTAGAACTTCAAGAAAACCCTAAAAAGTTTTGGAATTTTATCAATAACAAAAAAGATATCACTAGGATACCAGGTGAGATGGAGTATGGGGGTGAAATCTTATCAGACGGTTCACAAATAGTAAATGCATTTGCAGATCACTTCTCTAAAAATTATACAAGGCAGGAACCGGGTTGTTTAGATAATGTTTGCAATGCTGATCGTGGTGGGTTTTTCCATATAAGTCAGATAACTGTGGAAGATATTGAAGAGGCTATTCAAAATTTGAAACCAAAAAAAAGTATGGGTCCTGATAATTTACCGGCATGTGTAATTAGGCAGTGTGCAGATATTTTTGCGAAACCATTTTTCATATTATTTAATTTATCCTTGAAAACAGCTAGTTTTCCGACATGTCTTAAAACAGCCTTCATATGCCGAGTATATAAAACGGGTGAAAAAGAAAAAATAGTGAATTACCGGCCTATTTCTATCATTTCAAATATTGCAAAAGTGTTTGAATCGGTCTTATATAAATATATTATGTTTCACGTGAAGAACAAAATCCCAGTTCAACAGCATGGTTTCACTGCTGGTAGGTCTACATCATCAAACTTGATCGAGTTTGTTGAATATTCCTTGAATGCCTTTTCTAATCATTCTCAAGTAGATGTGCTTTATCTGGATGCAGTTAAAGCCTTCGATAGGGTACCCCATGACATTATATTGTTTAAGCTTCTGCATATACACAATTTTTCACCTCATTTGGTTTCTTTTTTTGGTTCTTATTTGGGTGGGAGAACTCAGTGTGTGAGGATAAATCAATTTTTTTCTGAAAACTTCGAAGCCACATCAGGGGTACCACAGGGTTCAAACCTTGGGCCCTTGTTGTTCCTTCTTTATATCAATGATATTGTTGATGTTGTGACTTTCTCTGAGATGAGTCTCTATGCTGATGATGTGAAGTTATATAGGATTATTAGAAATCCTAATGATGCAGAGGAACTGAGGTCTGATTTGGATAGGGTTGTGGCCTGGGCTAAAAGAAATAAACTGACATTTAACAGTGCGAAATGTTATCTTGTAACATTTTCTAGAAAAAAGGTGGACCTTATCTATAATTATGCTGTGGACGGTGATCCCTTGACTAGACTCGAGAAAATCAAAGATTTAGGTGTATCATTTGATAGATCTTTAACCTTTAATGATCATATTGATGAAGTAGTTAAAAATTCTTATAAGATGCTTGGGTTCATTTTGAGGAACACTAGAGAGTTCACAAACTTTAGAACATTAAAAATCCTATTTGATTCATATGTTATATCTAGACTTGAGTATTGTTCGGTTGTTTGGAATCCTAGTTATTTGTGTCAACAAAGAAAGATTGAAGGTGTAATCAAGAAATTTCTTAATAATGTTAACTTTATATTACGTAAGAGTAAAAATAGTTGTAACAATAATTTAAAAAATTATAATTTAATAACACTAGAAAATAGAAGATTTATTGCTGAAATAGTTTACCTACATAAAACTATCACAAATGAAAATACTGACAGTGCTACACTTGATAAATTACTTTTCTCAGTACCGAGGATTAATGTCAGATCTCATTATACATTCTATTTACCTTTCCCTAGAACAAATTATATGAAATTTTCTCCAATACATTCAATGTGTGATAAGTACAATAGGGTTCAGGATGTATGTGATTTGTTTTCGCACTCAACATCTCAAATAAAGCGAAAACTGTATGACTACTTCTATGATTCAATAATTGCAACTTGAGAGTTCAAACTTGATTTCAATTTTTTTTTTTTTTTTTTTCATTCTTTTGTTGATGATTTCAATTATGTATTGTATATTCAAGAACCGTAATGGTTAAAATTGAATCGGATTGATAATTATTAGTGTACAATTGTTATTAGTAATAGCCGACTCAAGAATCGGAAACTAGAATACTTGTATTGTGGAATCTGTATGAGTTGTATCAATAAATAAATAAATAAATTGAGAACATTTCAAAACTTATCGTATGGTTTTATAGTCCTGATTCAATATTTTCAACTCTTTCCATATTTGAATGATCGCTTTATTCTTTCTGTTTGCTCTTCTGAATTCAAATCAATATAAAAAATGTTAATAATAATAATACAAATAATATAATCGTCAGGGCATGTCTGGAGCCGGCGCTGGACATGACAGCATGCGGGACGTCGGTGGCAGGATGTTGAGGAAGCGGGCTCCTGCTGCAGAAGAAGCTACAGCTCCAAAGCAACAACAGCAACCAACGAGTCCAATTCAATTGCCGACTCGAACCGCTGAAGGTGCTGCGCAGGATATTCAGCCAGTGCTTACCCAAGCGGGGTTAGTTAGAAAGCGCATGAAGTGGACAACGATCATGAATGAAACTATTGTGCGCATATATAACTCCATCACGGGACTAGGGCAGAACACGAACAACTATAGGAAAAGGCTCCATGAGGAATTCTGCAACGCCTACCCAAATATAAATGTCACTGAACAACGGGTGGCAGACCAGTACCGCGTAAATCTGAGAAATGAACTAATACCAATGGCCAGAATCGACGCAATTAAACAAGAACTTCAGCGTCCGCCAGTAACAGAGAGCGACACCAACATCTCTGATGAGAATCACATGCCTGGGCAACAACAGCCAGAAGAAATTGACGCTGAAAGTCCATCTTGCAACCCAAGTGAGGCAGAACACCAGGACGATAGGGAAGAGCTCCACCGACAAATTGACTCTGAGATGAGGAGATATTTTGCCGAATTGGAAGGAACAGATCCTCTTCATCGAATAGCACCTCCCCGACTCAATACATCCAAGAATATGTCACTCATAATCGACATCTTGAATAAGGACGTTTTACCTGAGTACCTACAGAATGGCAGTTCATTGGAATATCTTCATCTAGTTTTTAACTGTGCAGTGCTAACGACGGCTAAAATCATAGGGGCAAAAATTCGCCGAACGAACAACGATGGTCCAAAATTACACAAATTATATGCGCCACCATGGCAGAAACGTCTTCAACACAAAACAGAGAGACTAATAAGAGACATTGGACGACTGACGGAGTACGTGAACGGAAATCGCGGAAGGAAGGTTGTGAAAGCTGCCAAAGAAATCATGGATAGAAACAGAACACACACAGAACGAGAGACTGAGAATGCTTCAGCTCACCACTGCCTCGGCACTCTGAAGCAAAAGCTAAGTCTGTATGCAGAACGCCTGAGAAGATATAAAAGCAATTATAGCCGGAAAAGAGACAACAATTCATTCTAAAAGTCGGAAGAAACTTTCTACCGGTCACTCACATCGTCTGATGGAGAAAATGGAAAGTTACCACCAAAAGAAGCCATTGAACAATTCTGGACCGAACAATTATCAACGAAACCTCAGTTCAATGGAGATACCGGATGAATTGAAGATGAAAAGTCTGAAGCTGTAAAATATGAGCCGATACAACATGACATAATCACAATTGAAGAAGTAAAATCAGCTATCAGAGGACTACACAACTGGAAAACACCTGGGCCTGATGGATTACAGAACTTCTGTATCAAGAAACTTTGGATCATGCACGACAAATTGACCTCCGCAATAAATGATGTCATTGAAAATCCTGAAAGAATGCCAATATTCCTTACACATGGCACAACGTACCTGTTACCTAAAGGCCAAAGGAATACAGAAGACCCATCCAAATACCGACCAATCACATGTCTTCCAACGATGTACAAATTAATCACATCGTGCATTTCAAATCGAATTCACAACCATTGCGAAAGGAATAACATCATCGCCATGCAACAAAAAGGATGCACCAAAGAGAGCAGAGGGTGCAAAAAACAGCTAATAATTGATTCAGTTATCGGCAATCAAGCGTTCTCCAAGCAAAGGAATCTTTACGCTGCGTACATAGACTACAAGAAAGCATTCGATTCCATACCTCACGAATGGCTCTTGACTATCTTGAATATTTACAAGGTGGATCCCAATATTGTTAAGTTCCTGAAAAACGCTATGTCAACCTGGCGTACTAGTCTTCAAATGAAAGCCGCAGATGGCTCCATTACGACAGGACCTATTCCAATAAGACGCGGAATTTTCCAAGGGGATTCGCTGAGCCCTCTGTGGTTCTGCATGGCTCTGAATCCCTTGTCTCATAGATTGAACTCTACGGACTACGGATTTGCCATCAAGAGCGGCAGTAGAACTATGATGAAACTGAATCATCTCCTTTACATGGACGATTTGAAACTCTTCGCATCTACCAAAAAACAAATGCAACAGATGCTGAAAATGGTGGAAGGATTTTCGGAAGACATCAAAATGAAGTTTGGATTAGAAAAATGTCGACTGCTCAACATAACGAGATGGAAAATAGAAGATGGTACGTTCAAACTCAGAGAAGGTGCAGAAATTGAAGCATTGAAGGAAGGAGACACATACAAGTATCTGGGCATAAAATGGGCAAGAAAAATCAATCAGATCCAGATGAAGAAAGAACTAACGGAGGAGTTCACCCGAAGATTGAGAAGGATAATGAGAACTGGCCTTTACAGCAAGAATCTGATAAAAGCTATCAATACCTACGCTTGCTCGGCGCTGAGCTACTCATTCGGTATCATCTCTTGGACCACCACCGATTTAGCAGCCTTACAAAGAAAAATAAGGACGATGCTCACTAAACACAATAAACATCACCCCAAAAGCTCAATAGAACGGACCGAGCTGCCACGACATCTTGGGGATAGAGGAATTGTTGATTTGTCCAACCGTATGACCCAGGAAATTGAAGGACTTCGAAAATATTTTCTGAGCAAGGCTGCTTCGTCAGAACTCCATCGAGTAGTTTGTTTTGCTGATACTTCTACACCGTTAAAGCTACAGCAGGACCACTTGGAAACCGTCGAACACTCTGCAGAAAGTAAAATGCAGAAACTGATTGGCAAACCTTTGCATGGGAGGCACCAGAACGAGGTCAACCATGATTACGTCGACATTTTTGCGTCGAACTACTGGTTGACTTCCGGAAGGTTGTTTCCTGAGACAGAGGGCTTCATGCTTGCCATCCAGGATCAGGTGATTCCAACAAGGAACTACATGAAATATATCGCCAAGGATGCCTCAGTGGCGGATGATAGCTATCGTTATGGCTGTGCGACACATGAAACTATCCAGCACATCACCGGGGGATGTCAGAAGTTCGCGGGCACGGAGTACAAAAATAGACATGATGCCGTTGCGAAGATTCTTCACCAAGAATTGGCACTAAAACACCAACTTCTAAGTTCGAAAAAGGTTTCTTATTACAATTACCATCCGGATGCTGTATTGGAAAATGAACATCACAAGCTCTATTGGGATCGCACGGTTCTCACAGACCGGAAAATAACCCACAATAGACCAGACCTCATATTGCTCAATAAGGATGAGGACACAGCACTTTTCATCGATGTGGCGATTCCAAATAATAACAATCTTCTAGATAGGCACGCTGAAAAAATTTCAAAGTACAGAGATCTCGAGGAGCAAACCAGGAGACAGTGGAAGCTGAAAGATGTCAAGACCATCCCTATTGTCATATCATCTACAGGCCTGATACCGAAGAAACTACTGGAGAACTTGAGGAAACTTCAGCTGGACGAAAATATCTCTAGAGTGATGCAGAAGGCGGTACTGCTGGGAACGGCGAGAACTGTACGCAAGTACATGGGAAATTCAGAGGAACACCGTCTGCTCCGACAGGAAGTGCGGACGGAGCAGGAATCCAACTTACAGCAGGGATCCGAGGAGCGACCTGAACCCGACCAACACCACGAGCCCGAAAACCTGGAAAGAGCTCCAACAGAGCTTAATCCTTTTGATATCTGAGATATCTGGGATAAGTGAATTTTCCTCTGAAGAGGAGTGTGAAAGCCGCAAGGCTAAAGTCATAAAGCTCTGTTTTATAATAGGCAGTGATTTCTCTGAATTTCAGGATTTTCATAATTTTCAATAGAGAATTACTCAATTTTTTCGGAACGTTACTGTAACCATTTCTATACTTATATATCTGCAGTATTTTCTTCGATTGAGACCATTTCAAATTTTAACGTATGATTTCATAATTGTGATTCAAAATTTCCAACAATTATAAAATTTCAATTCTGACTTTATTCATTTTATTTACCTTTGGCATTCATAAGACTGTTTTTCCATTTAATGCTTGTGGACTTTGAGTAGTTGAACATCTACACGGTTCTTCAAAATTACATGCAGAATCAAAATAACCCAAAAACATTATTTCTCTTCAAGAATATTGATTTTTCGTGAGGTAATATGCTTTCGACGAATGAAATAGAATGTTCTCGAAACTCCAGGTAAAAACCTGATCGAAAGTTAATGCGTTTTCTCAAAATTCTGCATCCCTACTCTTTCACTAGATAACGTCATGTTCTGAAATTCTATTCAGTATAACTCTGTTCGCTCTTTTGAGAGGTTGAAAATCTCGGCGGATTCCTCAGTGTCTTCTCGATCATTGGCAAAATTGTGTGAATTTTTTCATTCAGAATACCGTATCGATAAAATTTGAAAATGAGGTTAACTAATGATTGGTACGAGAAGTTGATGTAAGTAGTGTATATTCAGCATGACTTCGAATTAATTAGTGTAGAAAAAGTTGTTAACATCAAAATATTTTTCATTCAATCAAGTCTCCAGAGAATTTCAGGTTTCTTATATTTCCCACTAATCAATTTTTGAATCTGTTTGAATAGCCACTCTAACCCCGTACTAATTCAATTCATTTGCAGAATTGATATTCTTTCCGTTAAAAATATTTCTCCACTCATCCTATTGTTTCAAAATTGTGATTCAATATTTTCAACCCTTCAATAATCAATTATACTCTTTTCCCGTTTTGTTTGCGTCTTGAGATATGAAACAGGCTTATTTCTTTCATTTTTGTGGACTTTGAGTAGCAGAAAATCATTTCGGTTCTTCAAAATTACATGCATATTCAAAATAACAAATAATCATGATACCGTTTCGCGAGAATAGAATTTCAGCAAAGTATTATTCTTTTGAAAAATAGGATAGAATGTTGTCGAAATTCTAGATTAAATTTGCATTATTGATTTCCTTTTCAATTGAGAACCTTCCAAATCCTATCGTTCGGTTTCTCAATTGTGATTCAATATTTTCAATATTTCAATTATCTTTTTTCTTTTTGCTCTTAGAAATGAAAGTTTTTTTTTCATTCATTCTTGTGATATTTGAATGGTTAACATAATTGCAGTTTTTAGAAATTACATGAAGAATCGAAATAACAAATGATCATGATACAGTTTCACGAATTTAGACTTTTAGAAAAGTATTGTTCTTTTGAAAAATATGATAGAATGTTCTCGAAATTCCAGGTAGAAACCTGACCGTTAGTTAATGCGTGCTCTCAAAATTCTGCATCCCTACTCTTTTAGTAGATAACGTTCTATTCAGTATAACACTGTTCGCTCTTTTGAGAAGTTGAAAATTTCGGCGTATTCCTTAGTGTCTTCTAGATCATTGGCAAAGTTTTGTGAATCTTTTCATTCAGAATACCGTATCGATAAAATTTGAAAATGATGTTAACTAATGATTGGTACGAGAAGTTGATGTAAGTAGTGTATATTCAGCATGACTTCGAATTAGTTAGTGTAGAAAAAGTTGTTAACATCAAAATATTTTTCATTTAATCAAGTCTCCAGAGAATTTCAGGTTTCTTATATTTCCCACTAATCAATTTTTGAATCTTTTTGAATAGCCACTCTAACCCCGTACTAATTCAATACATTTGCAGAATTGATATTCTTTCCGTTAAAAATATTTCTCCACTCATCCTATTGTTTCAAAATTGTGATTCAATATTTTCAACCCTTCAATAATCAATTATACTCTTTCCCCGTTTTGTTTGCGTCTTGAGATATGAAACAGGCTTATTTCTTTCATTTTTGTGGACTTTGAGTAGCAGAAAATCATTTCGGTTCTTCAAAATTACATGCATATTCAAAATAACAAATAATCATGATACCGTTTCGCGAGAATAGAATTTCAGCAAAGTATTATTCTTTTGAAAAATAGGAAAGAATGTTGTCGAAATTCTAGATTAAATTTGCATAATTGATTTCCTTTTCAATTGAGAATCTTCCAAAACCTATCGTTCGGTTTCTCAATTGTGATTCAATATTTTCAATTTTTCAATTATCTTTTTTCTTTTTGCTCTTAGAAATGAAAGTTTTTTTTTCATTCATTCTTGTGATATTTGAATGGTTAACATAATTGCAGTTTTTAGAAATTACATGAAGAATCGAAATAACAAATGATCATGATACAGTTTCACGAATTTAGACTTTTAGCAAAGTATTGTTCTTTTGAAATTTATGATAGAATGTTCTCGAAATTCCAGGTAGAAACCTGACCGTTAGTTAATGCGTGCTCTCAAAATTCTGCATCCCTACTCTTTTAGTAGATAACGTTCTATTCAGTATAACACTGTTCGCTCTATTGAGAAGTTGAAAATTTCGGCGTATTCCTTAGTGTCTTCTAGATCATTGGCAAAGTTTTGTGAATCTTTTCATTCAGAATACCGTATCGATAAAATTTGAAAATTAAGTTAACTAATGATTGGTACGAGAAGCTGATGTAAGTAGTGTATATTCAGAATGACTTCGAATTAGTTAGTGTAGAAAAAGTTAATAACATCAAGATATTTTTCATTTAATCAAGTCTCCAGTGAATTTCAGGTTTCTTATATTTCTCACTAATCAATTTTTAAATTTTTTTGAATAGCCACTCTAACCTCGTACTAATTCAATACATTTGCTGAATTGATTCTTTTCGTTGAAAATATTTCTCCACTCATCGCATGGTTTCAAAATTGTGATTCAATGTTTTCAACCCTTCAATAATCAAATAAACTGTTTCTTCCTTTTGTTTGGGTTTTGAAATATAAAACAGGCTTATTTCTTTCATTTTTGTGGACTTTGACTAGCAGAAAATCATTTCGGTTCTTCAAAATTACATGCATATTCAAAATAAAAAACAATCATGATACCGTTTCGCGAGAATAGAATTTTAGCAAAGTATTATTCTTTTGAAAAATAGGATAGAATTTAATCGAAATTCTAGGTTAAATTTGCATTATTGATTTCCTTTTCAATTGAGAACATTCCAAAACCTATCGTTCGGTTTCTCAATTGTGATTCAATATTTTCAATATTTCAATTATCTTTTTTTCTTTTTGCTTATCCAAATATAAATTTTTTTTTCATTCATTCTTTTGATCTTTGAATATTTAACATGATTTCAGTTTCTTAAAATTACATGAAGAATCGAAATAACAAATAATCATGATACAGTTTCACGAATATAGACTTTTAGCAAAATATCATTATTTCGAAAAAAAAAAGATAGAATGTTCTCGAAACTCCAGGTAGAAACCTGACCGATAGTTAATGAGTTTTCTCAAAATTCGGCATCCCTACTCTTTTAGTAGAGTTCTATTCAGTATAACTCTGTTCGCTCTTTTGAGAAGTTGAAAATTTTGTCGAAATCCTTAGTGTCTTCTAGATCATTGACAAAGTTTTGTGAATTTTTTCATTCAGAATACCGTATCGATAAAATTCGAAAATGAAGTTAACTAATAATTGGTACAAGGAGTTGATGTAAGTAGTGTATATTCAGCATAACATCGAAATATTTTTCATTTAATCAAGTCTCCATTGAATTTCAGGTTTCTTATATTTCCCACTAATCACTTTTTAAATTTTTTTGAATAGCCACTCTAATCCCGTACTAATTCAATACATTTGCAGAATTGATATTCTTTTCGTTGAAAATATTTCTCCACTTATCGTATTGTTTCAAAATTTTTATTCGATATTTTCAACCCTTCAATAATCAAATAAACTGTTTCTTCTTTTTGTTTGCGTTTTGAAATATAAAACAGGCTTATTTCTTTCATTTTTGTGGACTTTGACTAGCAGAAAATCATTTCGGTTCCTCAAAATTACATGCATATTCAAAATAACAAATAATCATGATACCGTTTCGTGAGAATTACATTACATTACTTAGATTATAAACTTTTAGCAGAGTATTAATCTTTCGAAAAATAAGATAGAATGTTCTCGGAATTCTAGGTTGAATTTGCATAAACGATTTCCTTTTCAATTGAGAACATATCGAAACTTATCCTATGGTTTCTTAATTGTGATTAGATATTTTCAACTTATTCAATATTTCAATTATCACTTTCTTTTCTCTTTTGGCTCTTCCAAATATAATTTTTTTTCATTCATTCGTGTGAACTCTGAATGGTTTACATTTTTTTAGTTTTTCAAAATTACATGCAGAATCAAAATAGCCAAGGATCATTATACTGTTTCACGAATATGGATTTTTTGCGAAATATTATTGTTTTGAAAATAAGATGGAATATCTTTTAATTTCCCAGTTGAATTTGCAGTTTCGTATCTTTTGAACTAAGGAACATCTAAAAATCTCAAGGTATGGTTTCTCAATTGTGATTCAGTATTTTCAACTCATTCAATATTTCAATTATCACTTCCTCCTTTTGCTCTTCCAAATATGAATTTTTTTTTCATTCATTCTTGTGATCTTTGAATAGTTAACATAATTTTAGTTTCTCAAAATTACAAGCAGAATCAAAATAACAAATAATCATGTTACAGTTTCACGAATTTAGACTTTTAGCAAAGTATTATTCTTTTGAAGAATATGATAGAATGTTCTTGAAATTCCAGGTAGAAACCTGATCGATAGTTAATGCGTTCTCTCAATATTCTTCATCCCTACTTTTTTACTAAATAAAGTTCAGAAATTTTATTCAGTATAATTCTTCCGAATAAAAATTTTTTTTTCATTCATTCTTGTGAACTTTGAATAGTTAACATAATTTCTGGTTTTCGAAATGACATGCAGAATTAAAATAACCAAAAATCATTATACTGTTTCACAAATATATATTTTTCGCGAAATATCATTTTTTTGAATATAAGATGGAATGTCCTCTAAATTCCCAGTTGAATTTGCAGTTTTGTATCTCTTAAACTCAGAAACATCTAAAAAACTCAAGGTATGGTTGCATAATTGTGATTCAATATTTTCAACAATTCTGATATTCCAATCATCACATTCTTCATCTTGTTTGCTTTTCTAACTATAGAGCTGTTTTCAATAGGATACATTTAAAAACATATTATAATGTCTCATAGTTCTTATTCAATCTGAATGACTGACTCTCCTCTGAACACGAGTTTTTGGACTGCTGCTTGATATCGAACTAATTGATAACGGTAGTGATATAATGAAGTAGATCATGGATTACCACTTCGAGGTCAAAAAATAGACGAGATCCGATCAAGTTTGCGACACCGATGATGAAATTCGATTCTCGCTGAATTCCTTATTTTTGTGCCTATCTCCTTTTTACGTACATCAATTTTTTGTTGCTCTTTGTATTGTTTGGCAGTCATGTACCTGTTGAGCCTAATATTAACCCATTCGTTATTTACAGGGAACGCCGGCGGGAGCAGGAAAAACAGTTGAGAGCCAGGATGCAAGAAAATACGGGAGGTACACCACTAGTGCTTCCCTCCCTCTTCGGAAATCCAGTTAAGGTGAGCTTTGAACCATTTATTACATATTTTTACAAATAACCACTGATGTGCTTTCGAAAAGTTTATTGTGTTTTTCGATGAGTCCTATCAGTTTCAAGTACCCTTAGTGATATATTCCAGGGTGTTAGTATTATCACCTTCTAGGAAGAACTGCTCACATCAGGATAAAAACAGAAAGAGCTGTTGATGTATTTACCGTCTGATCTCTCACCTTCTTGAAATGTGACCCAGTCTCACAACGGCCCCTTATGAAAACATCTTTCCGTGCATATTTCAATACCCAATCGAAAGTGTATTTTTCAGAATGTCAAAACAAATACCCACGTATTTCTCATGACCAATTTCCACACATTATATCGATCCATTTTCCACAAGCACGAAAGGTTCTGTGAAATGCAAAAAAAGAGATTCAGAACATCTTAGCGCCCATCAGATGGTATCCAATTTGAATATAAAATGGGCCTATGACCCACAATCCGGGATTGGGGATTCTTAAACGCACCTTTTTTAGTTTCGATCCGCCAGTCAGTATTTGTTCTATCATCTTTCCCTATAGATTAATCACAATATTTTAGAAGTGATATTTTATGTAGACATAATGATATGGATCTCTAAGCCCCAACATTATTTCCTGGAGTCCTCGCGTATAAATCCCCCCATTTTAATTTTTTCGACAACTTCGAAACTTTACAATATCATAACATCTTCGATAATGAAATGATAATTCAAAACTGTATGAGTCATTATAATTTTGAAAAATTATCCTAGTAGCCTTGCTTTAATCATCTTTCAACTGATCTCAATTTTTTTTAATTTTTCTCAGGTTCCTACAAATAAGAATGACCCGTTGGTGAAAAGAATTAACGGCGTACTGGGAGAGTATAGCAGGGCCAAGCATTTATTCGATGGGAAGAAGGTCTTGATCCAGCCTGGTTTCACCACTCTATATGCGGTGCAACCGAGAACACACATGCCACCCCATCAGCCAGCAAACAGGTAATTAAATGTAGAATTCACAAGACCCTTACTGACATTGAGATGTGTCTCAACAACGCTATTTTTCCAACTTATTTCAAATACTTGTCAGGATTGATCCGTAGAATGTCACTGCTTAATTTTTGTGACGAGCATTATGAAGATGTTATCCTTGACTTCAGTCAAGGAAGATTCAAATCATCTTGATGCACATTTTATCGTGCAACGCGTCATATCTCAATGTGCAGCCCTTTTTGAAATACCCAAACTTTTACTGAACTACTTTATATAAACAGAATACTAATCAATATTTTTCCTTGCAGACCAACTTCTGTTGAAGCCAGGCACGAGTTGATGAAGAAAAATAACCACCACCATCCTGGCTTTCATTTTATGCCCGAGAAGAAACCGATTCAACACAGGCCAGTCGACAGCAGGCCACACGAAAGCGGCCCTTTTCAGGGCCACCAGGTCAGGCAAATCAACAAAAACAACTACGAACATAGCGGAAACGGCGCATATCAACAAATGATGCGTCGTCCTATGGCCATGGGTCGTCCTACTGCTTATCGAATGACCCGTCCAGCCGGCCCCGTATCGAACCAACAAAGGCCCTTCGACATCAGACCCCACGAACGCGGCCCTTATCAGGGCCACAAGAATAGGCAAATTAACTACAACTATGCCGCCTACAAACAGAAAGTAATTGGTCTATCTCCACTAATAATGCGTCGTCCTATGACCATGGGTGATCCTAGTCATAATCAAGTGAGGCGTACAGCCGTTCCTGTACCGGTAAGTATGAAACACCAGTTCTTCTAAAAATTATGCCTCGCTGTGAAATACGAGCTGAAAGATTTTGGATTTATTTAAATTATTCTATTGCCTTCGTAATTCGACGTACAGCATGTATTATCCTCTCAGCATTTCCATCCAATAAACGTTCTGAGTGGTAAATAAGTGAACTCTTGTCAACTCCAGACTCTTTCAAAAATCGTAGTAAATTTCATTATCGAAACGAGGTATCCTTAATACTTACACATGATTTTTATTTTACAGGACAGAAAAACTCTACTTCACCAGAGTCCAGCTTCCTCGAACTTCGAAGTAGACAGGGCTCTGAAGGAAATGATCATTATGAAAGCAAAACTTTCGCCTATTGTTCCCATTTCGGGGTTGGATATTAACAAAAAAAAATTTATCTTCCATCATCCTAAGGCAACGGTGAGTTTGATAAGATATTTTTTTCCTATTTCAATATTACATTTTTTTCATATTGATAGGGAGAAAAAGAAACCACACATCGATCAACACTAATTCCTTTTTTCAATTTCAGCTATCAGAGATGCCCCTTTGTAAAGGTTCCTCTACCCCGAGTAAGTACAAATAATTTATCTCCACATTTACGCTCCCAACATTCAACTCATCTGAGAAACTAAAATTTCTTTCGAAACCAAATTTCTCTGATTTGTCTTTGCAATGAAATTTCAACGTATACACACAGACTTCATTTCAAATCTTGAGTCAAAATTCAGGGACGTCGAACGGAACATGAAAATCGCCAATCACGTGATAAAATTGAAATACAATATCACAGGAAGCCTGAATGGAAATCCGCGAACGGGCAGTTTTCAGCCGATGTGATGGTTCTAAATAACCTGATTTTCATTCGAAAACTTGTTCGTTTTCACTTGCGAAAATTTTAGGGAATTCGATTTTTTGGCGGGGTCTTTCAGTTTGTTGAAACTTTTTGTTTCGTTAAGGTCCATTTTTTCATATATGATGAGATTTTAAGGAATCTGAACTACTGAATTTCTTTATCATTTGGCCGACGTTTCGGACATTATTCAGCTTTTTCTCAAGGCTACAATGTAAATTGATATGAAATGTATTGTCGAAGTATTGCACATAATGCTGCTCAGAACTTTAACTAGGAAAACTTCTGATCACCTATGAGGTAATTGGTTGCGAGAATAGATCTAGACCTTGCTGGCTTTCACCAAAATTCGAAATTTTTATCTAGTAACCATTATTTTTCCTTTTCAGAACAGAATGAAAAACTTTCCGATCAAACCTTGCACAACATCTCTGGGACATCAGCGTAAGTAACTCTCCGTCAAACGCTTTCGAACCGCATTCCAAACCGTAGATTCGCATTCAACTAATCCTTAATTTCTCCTCCAGCGATCTCAGAATACAATTGGCGTTGTCCGATATCAGCGACGACGAGGAATAAGACCATTCTGTAGTGAAAAGAACGCTGTCTAACATAACGGCGATACCACCCGCCAATCACATGGACGTCATCCCGCAAATCCTGAAGGACTATCTTGAGAGAGTCAGCGCCCAAAGCAGCAGATTTTTCAGTGCCCATACTCTGTTATAATTATTCAAATAAATAAATAAGCCAAAAATTATATTTTTTCATTCTTGAAACCATCTAACAATTCAAATTTTCAAAAAAATAAAATAGCGATTATGTTAATTTCATAACAAATATTTTTATGAAGTATGTTCACAACAGAAAATAACTGAAAATTTTTGTTTTTGAAAAATAAGTACCCGCTCAGTGAGATAATTTTAATTTTTTGTATTCAATCAACTTGTTCACTTCCTCGAAATCAACACTTCCCGTAAGTTCATTTTCTATAGAAGAGCGTACCGAAGAATTATTTGGAGTATTCTTGAATTTTTTCGGAACCTTTCTCTTACCTCTTTCTCTTTCAATACATTCGCAGGAATAATTTCTTTTATTAAAACCATTTCTCCACTCATCGTATGGTTTCAAAATTTTGATATAATAATTTCAACTCTTTCAGTATTTTAACTGAGGTTACTTTATTTGAGGTTGCTCAAAACACCTCTTTAAATGGAGAATATTCTCGAATCAAATATATAACGTTGAAACGGATTAATTGGGTTATTCACGAGAGTTACATATATAGCATCATTGATTTTTTATAGAACTTTCTGAGCTCTACAAAAGAGGAGTTGATAATTTTTCTTTATCTCTCATATCGTCTATCTGAGCTGAATTTGCATTATCGATTCTGTTTTCAATTGTAGTGATATAATTAATAATATAAAACAAAAAAATAAATATCATAGACTATATAAGAGGCATTTACTAAGTTGTTACTATGAAAGATTCAATGAATTAAGATCCAAAATTAAAAAAGATATTAGAACTGCTTATAAAAAATATTTGATGAATGTAGAAGTAGAACTTCAAGAAAACCCTAAAAAGTTTTGGAATTTTATCAATAACAAAAAAGATATCACTAGGATACCAGGTGAGATGGAGTATGGGGGTGAAATCTTATCAGACGGTTCACAAATAGTAAATGCATTTGCAGATCACTTCTCTAAAAATTATACAAGGCAGGAACCGGGTTGTTTAGATAATGTTTGCAATGCTGATCGTGGTGGGTTTTTCCATATAAGTCAGATAACTGTGGAAGATATTGAAGAGGCTATTCAAAATTTGAAACCAAAAAAAAGTATGGGTCCTGATAATTTACCGGCATGTGTAATTAGGCAGTGTGCAGATATTTTTGCGAAACCATTTTTCATATTATTCAATTTATCCTTGAAAACAGCTAGTTTTCCGACATGTCTTAAAACAGCCTTCATATGCCCAGTATATAAAACGGGTGAAAAAGAAAAAATAGTGAATTACCGGCCTATTTCTATCATTTCAAATATTGCAAAAGTGTTTGAATCGGTCTTATATAAATATATTATGTTTCACGTGAAGAACAAAATCCCAGTTCAACAGCATGGTTTCACTGCTGGTAGGTCTACATCATCAAACTTGATCGAGTTTGTTGAATATTCCTTGAATGCCTTTTCTAATCATTCTCAAGTAGATGTGCTTTATCTGGATGCAGTTAAAGCCTTCGATAGGGTACCCCATGACATTATATTGTTTAAGCTTCTGCATATACACAATTTTTCACCTCATTTGGTTTCTTTTTTTGGTTCTTATTTGGGTGGGAGAACTCAGTGTGTGAGGATAAATCAATTTTTTTCTGAAAACTTCGAAGCCACATCAGGGGTACCACAGGGTTCAAACCTTGGGCCCTTGTTGTTCCTTCTTTATATCAATGATATTGTTGATGTTGTGACTTTCTCTGAGATGAGTCTCTATGCTGATGATGTGAAGTTATATAGGATTATTAGAAATATTAATGATGCAGAGGAACTGAGGTCTGATTTGGATAGGGTTGTGGCCTGGGCTAAAAGAAATAAACTGACATTTAACAGTGCGAAATGTTATCTTGTAACATTTTCCAGAAAAAAGGTGGACCTTATCTATAATTATGCTGTGGACGGTGATCCCTTGACTAGACTCGAGAAAATCAAAGATTTAGGTGTATCATTTGATAGATCTTTAACCTTTAATGATCATATTGATGAAGTAGTTAAAAATTCTTATAAGATGCTTGGGTTCATTTTGAGGAACACTAGAGAGTTCACAAACTTTAGAACATTAAAAATCCTATTTGATTCATATGTTATATCTAGACTTGAGTATTGTTCGGTTGTTTGGAATCCTAGTTATTTGTGTCAACAAAGAAAGATTGAAGGTGTAATCAAGAAATTTCTTAATAATGTTAACTTTATATTACGTAAGAGTAAAAATAGTTGTAACAATAATTTAAAAAATTATAATTTAATAACACTAGAAAATAGAAGATTTATTGCTGAAATAGTTTACCTACATAAAACTATCACAAATGAAAATACTGACAGTGCTACACTTGATAAATTACTTTTCTCAGTACCGAGGATTAATGTGAGATCTCATTATACATTCTATTTACCTTGCCCTAGAACAAATTATATGAAATTTTCTCCAATACATTCAATGTGTGATAAGTACAATAGGGTTCAGGATGTATGTGATTTGTTTTCGCACTCAACATCTCAAATAAAGCGAAAACTGTATGACTTCTTCTATGATTCAATAATTGCAACTTGAGAGTTCAAACTTGATTTCAATTTTTTTTTTTTTTTTTGTTTCATTCTTTTGTTGATGATTTCAATTATGTATTGTATATTCAAGAACCGTAATGGTTAAAATTGAATCGGATTGATAATTATTAGTGTACAATTGTTATTAGTAATAGCCGACTCAAGAATCGGAAACTAGAATACTTGTATTGTGGAATCTGTATGAGTTGTATCAATAAATAAATAAATAAATTGAGAACATTTCAAAACTTATCGTATGGTTTTATAGTCCTGATTCAATATTTTCAACTCTTTCCATATTTGAATGATCGCTTTATTCTTTCTGTTTGCTCTTCTGAATTCAAATCAATATAAAAAATGTTAATAATAATAATACAAATAATATAATCGTCAGGGCATGTCTGGAGCCGGCGCTGGACATGACAGCATGCGGGACGTCGGTGGCAGGATGTTGAGGAAGCGGGCTCCTGCTGCAGAAGAAGCTACAGCTCCAAAGCAACAACAGCAACCAACGAGTCCAATTCAATTGCCGACTCGAACCGCTGAAGGTGCTGCGCAGGATATTCAGCCAGTGCTTACCCAAGCGGGGTTAGTTAGAAAGCGCATGAAGTGGACAACGTCCATGAATGAAACTATTGTGCGCATATATAACTCCATCACGGGACTAGGGCAGAACACGAACAACTATAGGAAAAGGCTCCATGAGGAATTCTGCAACGCCTACCCAAATATAAATGTCACTGAACAACGGGTGGCAGACCAGTACCGCGTAATTCTGAGAAATGAACTAATACCAATGGCCAGAATCGACGCAATTAAACAAGAACTTAAGCGTCCGCCAGTAACAGAGAGCGACACCAACATCTCTGATGAGATTCACATGCCTGGGCAACAACAGCCAGAAGAAATTGACGCTGAAAGTCCATCTTGCAACCCAAGTGAGGCAGAACACCAGGACGATAGGGAAGAGCTCCACCGACAAATTGACTCTGAGATGAGGAGATATTTTGCCGAATTGGAAGGAACAGATCCTCTTCATCGAATAGCACCTCCCCGACTCAATACATCCAAGAATATGTCACTCATAATCGACATCTTGAATAAGGACGTTTTACCTGAGTACCTACAGAATGGCAGTTCATTGGAATATCTTCATCTAGTTTTTTACTGTGCAGCGCTAACGACGGCTAAAATCATAGGGGCAAAAATTCGCCGAACGAACAACGATGGTCCAAAATTACACAAATTATATGCGCCACCATGGCAGAAACGTCTTCAACACAAAACAGAGAGACTAATAAGAGACATTGGACGACTGACGGAGTACGTGAACGGAAATCGCGGAAGGAAGGTTGTGAAAGCTGCCAAAGAAATCATGGATAGAAACAGAACACACACAGAACGAGAGACTGAGAATGCTTCAGCTCACCACTGCCTCGACACTCTGAAGCAAAAGCTAAGTCTGTATGCAGAACGCCTGAGAAGATATAAAAGCAATTATAGCCAGAAAAGAGACAACAATTCATTCGAAAAGTCGGAAGAAACTTTCTACCGGTCACTCACATCGTCTGATGGAGAAAATGGAAAGTTACCACCAAAAGAAGCCATTGAACAATTCTGGACCGAACAATTATCAACGAAACCTCAGTTCAATGGAGATACCGGATGAATTGAAGATGAAAAGTCTGAAGCTGTAAAATATGAGCCGATACAACATGACATAATCACAATTGAAGAAGTAAAATCAGCTATCAGAGGACTACACAACTGGAAAACACCTGGGCCTGATGGATTACAGAACTTCTGTATCAAGAAACTTTGGATCATGCATGACAAATTGACCTCCGCAATAAATGATGTCATTGAAAATCCTGAAAGAATGCCAATATTCCTTACACATGGCACAACGTACCTGTTACCTAAAGGCCAAAGGAATACAGAAGACCCATCCAAATACCGACCAATCACATGTCTTCCAACGATGTACAAATTAATCACATCGTGCATTTCAAATCGAATTCACAACCATTGCGAAAGGAATAACATCATCGCCATGCAACAAAAAGGATGCACCAAAGAGAGCAGAGGGTGCAAAAAACAGCTAATAATTGATTCAGTTATCGGCAATCAAGCGTTCTCCAAGCGAAGGAATCTTTACGCTGCGTACATAGACTACAAGAAAGCATTCGATTCCATACCTCACGAATGGCTCTTGACTATCTTGAATATTTACAAGGTGGATCCCAATATTGTTAAGTTCCTGAAAAACGCTATGTCAACCTGGCGTACTAGTCTTCAAATGAAAGCCGCAGATGGCTCCATTACGACAGGACCTATTCCAATAAGACGCGGAATTTTCCAAGGGGATTCGCTGAGCCCTCTGTGGTTCTGCATGGCTCTGAATCCCTTGTCTCATAGATTGAACTCTACGGACTACGGATTTGCCATCAAAAGCGGCAGTAGAACTATGATGAAACTGAATCATCTCCTTTACATGGACGATTTGAAACTCTTCGCATCTACCAAAAAACAAATGCAACAGATGCTGAAAATGGTGGAAGGATTTTCGGAAGACATCAAAATGAAGTTTGGATTAGAAAAATGTCGACTGCTCAACATAACGAGATGGAAAATAGAAGATGGTACGTTCAAACTCAGAGAAGGTGCAGAAATTGAAGCATTGAAGGAAGGAGACACATACAAGTATCTGGGCATAAAATAGGCAAGAAAAATCAATCAGATCCAGATGAAGAAAGAACTAACGGAGGAGTTCACCCGAAGATTGAGAAGGATAATGAGAACTGGCCTTTACAGCAAGAATCTGATAAAAGCTATCAATACCTACGCTTGCTCGGCGCTGAGCTACTCATTCGGTATCATCTCTTGGACCACCACCGATTTAGCAGCCTTACAAAGAAAAATAAGGACGATGCTCACTAAACACAATAAACATCACCCCAAAAGCTCAATAGAACGGACCGAGCTGCCACGACATCTTGGGGGTAGAGGAATTGTTGATTTGTCCAACCGTATGACCCAGGAAATTGAAGGACTTCGAAAATATTTTCTGAGCAAGGCTGCTTCGTCAGAACTCCATCGAGTAGTTTGTGTTGCTGATACTTCTACACCGTTAAAGCTACAGCAGGACCACTTGGAAACCGTCGAACACTCTGCAGAAAGTAAAATGCAGAAACTGATTGGCAAACCTTTGCATGGGAGGCACCAGAACGAGGTCAACCATGATTACGTCGACATTTCTGCGTCGAACTACTGGTTGACTTCCGGAAGGTTGTTTCCTGAGACAGAGGGCTTCATGCTTGCCATCCAGGATCAGGTGATTCCAACAAGGAACTACATGAAATATATCGCCAAGGATGCCTCAGTGGCGGATGATAGCTATCGTTATGGCTGTGCGACACATGAAACTATCCAGCACATCACCGGGGGATGTCAGAAGTTCGCGGGCACGGAGTACAAAAATAGACATGATGCCGTTGCGAAGATTCTTCACCAAGAATTGGCACTAAAACACCAACTTCTAAGTTCGAAAAAGGTTTCTTATTACAATTACCATCCGGATGCTGTATTGGAAAATGAACATCACAAGCTCTATTGGGATCGCACGGTTCTCACAGACCGGAAAATAACCCACAATAGACCAGACCTCATATTGCTCAATAAGGATGAGGACACAGCACTTTTCATCGATGTGGCGATTCCAAATAATAACAATCTTCTAGATAGGCACGCTGAAAAAATTTCAAAGTACAGAGATCTCGAGGAGCAAACCAGGAGACAGTGGAAGCTGAAAGATGTCAAGACCATCCCTATTGTCATATCATCTACAGGCCTGATACCGAAGAAACTACTGGAGAACTTGAGGAAACTTCAGCTGGACGAAAATATCTCTAGAGTGATGCAGAAGGCGGTACTGCTGGGAACGGCGAGAACTGTACGCAAGTACATGGGAAATTCAGAGGAACACCGTCTGCTCCGACAGGAAGTGCGGACGGAGCAGGAATCCAACTTACAGCAGGGATCCGAGGAGCGACCTGAACCCGACCAACACCACGAGCCCGAAAACCTGGAAAGGGCTCCAACAGAGCTTAATCCTTTTGATATCTGAGATATCTGGGATAAGTGAATTTTCCTCTGAAGAGGAGTGTGAAAGCCGCAAGGCTAAAGTCATAAAGCTCTGTTTTATAATAGGCAGTGATTTCTCTGAATTTCAGGATTTTCATAATTTTCAATAGAGAATTACTCAATTTTTTCGGAACGTTACTGTAACCATTTCTATACTTATATATCTGCAGTATTTTCTTCGATTGAGACCATTTCAAATTTTAACGTATGATTTCATAATTGTGATTCAAAATTTCCAACAATTATAAAATTTCAATTCTGACTTTATTCATTTTATTTACCTTTGGCATTCATAAGACTGTTTTTCCATTTAATGCTTGTGGACTTTGAGTAGTTGAACATCTACACGGTTCTTCAAAATTACATGCAGAATCAAAATAACCCAAAAACATTATTCCTCTTCAAGAATATTGATTTTTCGTGAGGTAATATGCTTTCGACGAATGAAATAGAATGTTCTCGAAACTCCAGGTAAAAACCTGATCGAAAGTTAATGCGTTTTCTCAAAATTCTGCATCCCTACTCTTTCACTAGATAACGTCATGTTCTGAAATTCTATTCAGTATAACTCTGTTCGCTCTTTTGAGAAGTTGAAAATCTCGGCGAATTCCTCAGTGTCTTCTCGATCATTGGCAAAATTGTGTGAATTTTTTCATTCAGAATACCGTATCGATAAAATTTGAAAATGAGGTTAACTAATGATTGGTACGAGAAGTTGATGTAAGTAGTGTATATTCAGCATGACTTCGAATTAATTAGTGTAGAAAAAGTTGTTAACATCAAAATATTTTTCATTCAATCAAGTCTCCAGAGAATTTCAGGTTTCTTATATTTCCCACTAATCAATTTTTGAATCTGTTTGAATAGCCACTCTAACCCCGTACTAATTCAATACATTTGCAGAATTGATATTCTTTCCGTTAAAAATATTTCTCCACTCATCCTATTGTTTCAAAATTGTGATTCAATATTTTCAACCCTTCAATAATCAATTATACTCTTTCCCCGTTTTGTTTGCGTCTTGAGATATGAAACAGGCTTATTTCTTTCATTTTTGTGGACTTTGAGTAGCAGAAAATCATTTCGGTTCTTCAAAATTACATGCATATTCAAAATAACAAATAATCATGATACCGTTTCGCGAGAATAGAATTTCAGCAAAGTATTATTCTTTTGAAAAATAGGATAGAATGTTGTCGAAATTCTAGATTAAATTTGCATTATTGATTTCCTTTTCAATTGAGAACCTTCCAAATCCTATCGTTCGGTTTCTCAATTGTGATTCAATATTTTCAATATTTCAATTATCTTTTTTCTTTTTGCTCTTAGAAATGAAAGTTTTTTTTTCATTCATTCTTGTGATATTTGAATGGTTAACATAATTGCAGTTTTTAGAAATTACATGAAGAATCGAAATAACAAATGATCATGATACAGTTTCACGAATTTAGACTTTTAGCAAAGTATTGTTCTTTTGAAAAATATGATAGAATGTTCTCGAAATTCCAGGTAGAAACCTGACCGTTAGTTAATGCGTGCTCTCAAAATTCTGCATCCCTACTCTTTTAGTAGATAACGTTCTATTCAGTATAACACTGTTCGCTCTTTTGAGAAGATGAAAATTTCGGCGTATTCCTTAGTGTCTTCTAGATCATTGGCAAAGTTTTGTGAATCTTTTCATTCAGAATACCGTATCGATAAAATTTGAAAATGAAGTTAACTAATGATTGGTTCGAGAAGCTGATGTAAGTAGTGTATATTCAGAATGACTTCGAATTAGTTAGTGTAGAAAAAGTTAATAACATCAAGATATTTTTCATTTAATCAAGTCTCCAGTGAATTTCAGGTTTCTTATATTTCTCACTAATCAATTTTTAAATTTTTTTGAATAGCCACTCTAACCTCGTACTAATTCAATACATTTGCTGAATTGATTCTTTTCGTTGAAAATATTTCTCCACTCATCGCATGGTTTCAAAATTGTGATTCAATGTTTTCAACCCTTCAATAATCAAATAAACTGTTTCTTCCTTTTGTTTGGGTTTTGAAATATAAAACAGGCTTATTTCTTTCATTTTTGTGGACTTTGACTAGCAGAAAATCATTTCGGTTCTTCAAAATTACATGCATATTCAAAATAACAAACAATCATGATACCGTTTCGCGAGAATAGAATTTTAGCAAAGTATTATTCTTTTGAAAAATAGGATAGAATTTAATCGAAATTCTAGGTTAAATTTGCATTATTGATTTCCTTTTCAAATGAGAACATTCCAAAACCTATCGTTCGGTTTCTCAATTGTGAGTCAATATTTCAATTATCTTTTTTTCTTTTTGCTTATCCAAATATAAATTTTTTTTTCATTCATTCTTTTGATCTTTGAATATTTAACATGATTTCAGTTACTTAAAATTACATGAAGAATCGAAATAACAAATAATCATGATACAGTTTCACGAATATAGACTTTTAGCAAAATATCATTATTTCGAAAAAAAAAAATAGAATGTTCTCGAAACTCCAGGTAGAAACCTGACCGATAGTTAATGAGTTTTCTCAAAATTCGAAATCCCTACTCTTTTAGTAGATAAAGTTCTATTCAGTATAACTCTGTTCGCTCTTTTGAGAAGTTGAAAATTTTGGCGAAATCCTTAGTGTCTTCTAGATCATTGACAAAGTTTTGTGAATTTTTTCATTCAGAATACCGTATCGATAAAATTCGAAAATGAAGTTAACTAATAATTGGTACAAGGAGTTGATGTAAGTAGTGTATATTCAGCATAACATCGAAATATTTTTCATTTAATCAAGTCTCCATTGAATTTCAGGTTTCTTATATTTCCCACTAATCACTTTTTAAATTTTTTTGAATAGCCACTCTAATCCCGTACTAATTCAATACATTTGCAGAATTGATATTCTTTTCGTTGAAAATATTTCTCCACTTATCGTATTGTTTCAAAATTTTTATTCGATATTTTCAACCCTTCAATAATCAAATAAACTGTTTCTTCTTTTTGTTTGCGTTTTGAAATATAAAACAGGCTTATTTCTTTCATTTTTGTGGACTTTGACTAGCAGAAAATCATTTCGGTTCCTCAAAATTACATGCATATTCAAAATAACAAATAATCATGATACCGTTTCGTGAGAATTACATTACATTACTTAGATTATAAACTTTTAGCAGAGTATTAATCTTTCGAAAAATAAGATAGAATGTTCTCGGAATTCTAGGTTGAATTTGCATAAACGATTTCCTTTTCAATTGAGAACATATCGAAACTTATCCTATGGTTTCTTAATTGTGATTAGATATTTTCAACTTATTCAATATTTCAATTATCACTTTCTTTTCTCTTTTGGCTCTTCCAAATATAATTTTTTTTCATTCATTCGTGTGAACTTTGAATGGTTTACATTTTTTTAGTTTTTCAAAATTACATGCAGAATCAAAATAGCCAAGGATCATTATACTGTTTCACGAATATGGATTTTTTGCGAAATATTATTGTTTTGAAAATAAGATGGAATATCTTTTAATTTCCCAGTTGAATTTGCAGTTTCGTATCTTTTGAACTAAGGAACATCTAAAAATCTCAAGGTATGGTTTCTCAATTGTGATTCAGTATTTTCAACTCATTCAATATTTCAATTATCACTTCCTCCTTTTGCTCTTCCAAATATGAATTTTTTTTTCATTCATTCTTGTGATCTTTGAATAGTTAACATAATTTTAGTTTCTCAAAATTACAAGCAGAATCAAAATAACAAATAATCATGTTACAGTTTCACGAATTTAGACTTTTAGCAAAGTATTATTCTTTTGAAGAATATGATAGAATGTTCTTGAAATTCCAGGTAGAAACCTGATCGATAGTTAATGCGTTCTCTCAATATTCTGCATCCCTACTTTTTTACTAAATAAAGTTCAGAAATTTTATTCAGTATAATTCTTCCGAATAAAAATTTTTTTTTCATTCATTCTTGTGAACTTTGAATAGTTAACATAATTTCTGGTTTTCGAAATGACATGCAGAATTAAAATAACCAAAAATCATTATACTGTTTCACAAATATATATTTTTCGCGAAATATCATTTTTTTGAATATAAGATGGAATGTCCTCTAAATTCCCAGTTGAATTTGCAGTTTTGTATCTCTTAAACTCAGAAACATCTAAAAAACTCAAGGTATGGTTGCATAATTGTGATTCAATATTTTCAACAATTCTGATATTCCAATCATCACATTCTTCATCTTGTTTGCTTTTCTAACTATAGAGCTGTTTTCAATAGGATACATTTAAAAACATATCATAATGTCTCATAGTTCTTATTCAATCTGAATGACTGACTCTCCTCTGAACACGAGTTTTTGAACTGCTGCTTGATATCGAACTAATTGATAACGGTAGTGATATAATGAAGTAGATCATGGATTACCACTTCGAGGTCAAAAAATAGACGAGATCCGATCAAGTTTGCGACACCGATGATGAAATTCGATTCTCGCTGAATTCCTTATTTTTGTGCCTATCTCCTTTTTACGTACATCAATTTTTTGTGGCTCTTTGTATTGTTTGGCAGTCATGTACCTGTTGAGCCTAATATTAACCCACTCGTTATTTACAGGGAACGCCGGCGGGAGCAGGAAAAACAGTTGAGAGCCAGGATGCAAGAAAATACGGGAGGTACACCACTAGTGCTTCCCCCCCTCTTCGGAAATCCAGTTAAGGTGAGCTTTGAACCATTTATTACATATTTTTACAAATAACCACTGATGTGCTTTCGAAAAGTTTATTGTGTTTTTCGATGAGTCCTATCAGTTTCAAGTACCCTTAGTGATATATTCCAGGGTGTTAGTATTATCACCTTCTAGGAAGAACTGCTCACATCAGGATAAAAACAGAAAGAGCTGTTGATGTATTTACCGTCTGATCTCTCACCTTCTTGAAATGTGACCCAGTCTCACAAGGGCCCCTTATGAAATCATCTTTCCGTGCATATTTCAATACCCAATCGAAAGTGTATTTTTCAGAATGTCAAAACAAATACCCACGTATTTCTCATGACCAATTTCCACACATTATATCGATCCATTTTCCACAAGCACGAAAGGTTCTGTGAAATGCAAAAAAAGAGATTCAGAACATCTTAGCGCCCATCAGATGGTATCCAATTTGAATATAAAATGGGCCTATGACCCACAATCCGGGATTGGGGATTCTTAAACGCACCTTTTTTAGTTTCGATCCGCCAGTCAGTATTTGTTCTATCATCTTTCCCTATAGATTAATCACAATATTTTAGTAGTGATATTTTATGTAGACATAATGATATGGATCTCTAAGCCCCAACATTATTTCCTGGAGTCCTCGCGTATAAATCCCCCCATTTTAATTTTTTCGACAACTTCGAAACTTTACAATATCATAACATCTTCGATAATGAAATGATAATTCAAAACTGTATGAGTCATTATAATTTTGAAAAATTATCCTAGTAGCCTTGCTTTAATCATCTTTCAACTGATCTCAATTTTTTTTAATTTTTCTCAGGTTCCTACAAATAAGAATGACCCGTTGGTGAAAAGAATTAACGGCGTACTGGGAGAGTATAGCAGGGCCAAGCATTTATTCGATGGGAAGAAGGTCTTGATCCAGCCTGGTTTCACCACTCTATATGCGGTGCAACCGAGAACACACATACCACCCCATCAGCCAGCAAACAGGTAATTAAATGTAGAATTCACAAGACCCTTACTGACATTGAGATGTGTCTCAACAACGCTATTTTTCCAACTTATTTCAAATACTTGTCAGGATTGATCGGTAGAATGTCACTGCTTAATTTTTGTGACGAGCATTATGAAGATGTTATCCTTGACTTCAGTCAAGGAAGATTCAAATCATCTTGATGCACATTTTATCGTGCAACGCGTCATATCTCAATGTGCAGCCCTTTTTGAAATACCCAAACTTTTACTGAACTACTTTATATAAACAGAATACTAATCAATATTTTTCCTTGCAGACCAACTTCTGTTGAAGCCAGGCACGAGTTGATGAAGAAAAATAACCACCACCATCCTGGCTTTCATTTTATGCCCGAGAAGAAACCGATTCAACACAGGCCAGTCGACAGCAGGCCACACGAAAGCGGCCCTTTTCAGGGCCACCAGGTCAGGCAAATCAACAAAAACAACTACGAACATAGCGGAAACGGCGCATATCAACAAATGATGCGTCGTCCTATGGCCATGGGTCGTCCTACTGCTTATCGAATGACCCGTCCAGCCGGCCCCGTATCGAACCAACAAAGGCCCTTCGACATCAGACCCCACGAACGCGGCCCTTATCAGGGCCACAAGAATAGGCAAATTAACTACAACTATGCCGCCTACAAACAGAAAGTAAATGGTCTATCTCCACTAATAATGCGTCGTCCTATGACCATGGGTGATCCTAGTCATAATCAAGTGAGGCGTACAGCCGTTCCTGTAGCGGTAAGTATGAAACACCAGTTCTTCTAAAAATTATGCCTCGCTGTGAAATACGAGCTGAAAGATTTTGGATTTATTTAAATTATTCTATTGCCTTCGTAATTCGACGTACAGCATGTATTATCCTCTCAGCATTTCCATCCAATAAACGTTCTGAGTGGTAAATAAGTGAACTCTTGTCAACTCCTGACTCTTTCAAAAATCGTAGTGAATTTCATTATCGAAACGAGGTATCCTTAATACTTACACATGATTTTTATTTTACAGGACAGAAAAACTCTACTTCACCAGAGTCCAGCTTCCTCGAACTTCGAAGTAGACAGGGCTCTGAAGGAAATGATCATTATGAAAGCAAAACTTTCGCCTATTGTTCCCATTTCGGGGTTGGTTATTAACAAAAAAAAAATTATCTTCCATCATCCTAAGGCAACGGTGAGTTTGATAAGATATTTTTTTCCTATTTCAATCCTACATTTTTTTCATATTGATAGGGAGAAAAAGAAACCACACATCGATCAAAACTAATTCCTTTTTTCAATTTCAGCTATCAGAGATGCCCCTTTGTAAAGGTTCCTCTACCCCGAGTAAGTACAAATAATTTATCTCCACATTTACGCTCCCAACCATCAACTCATCTGAGAAACTAAAATTTCTTTCGAAACCAAATTTCTCTGATTTGTCTTTGCAATGAAATTTCAACGTATACACACAGACTTCATTTCAAATCTTGAGTCAAAATTCAGGGACGTCGAACGGAACATGAAAATCGCCAATCACGTGATAAAATTGAAATACAATATCACAGGAAGCCTGAATGGAAATCCGCGAACGGGCAGTTTTCAGCCGATGTGATGGTTCTAAATAACCTGATTTTCATTCGAAAACTTGTTCGTTTTCACTTGCGAAAATTTTAGGGAATTCGATTTTTTGGCGGGGTCTTTCAGCTTGTTGAAACTTTTTGTTTCGTTAAGGTCCATTTTTTCATATATGATGAGATTTTAAGGAATCTGAACTACTGAATTTCTTTATCATTTGGCCGACGTTTCGGACATTATTCAGCTTTTTCTCAAGGCTACAATGTAAATTGATATGAAATGTATTGTCGAAGTATTGCACATAATGCTGCTCAGAACTTTAACTAGGAAAACTTCTGATCACCTATGAGGTAATTGGTTGCGAGAATAGATCTAGACCTTGCTGGCTTTCACCAAAATTCGAAATTTTTATCTAGTAACCATTATTTTTCCTTTTCAGAACAGAATGAAAAACTTTCCGATCAAACCTTGCACAACATCTCTGGGACATCAGCGTAAGTAACTCTCCGTCAAACGCTTTCGAACCGCATTCCAAACCGTAGATTCGCATTCAACTAATCCTTAATTTCTCCTCCAGCGATCTCAGAATACAATTGGCGTTGTCCGATATCAGCGACGACGAGGAATAAGACCATTCTGTAGTGAAAAGAACGCTGTCTAACATAACGGCGATACCACCCGCCAATCACATGGACGTCATCCCGCAAATCCTGAAGGACTATCTTGAGAGAGTCAGCGCCCAAAGCAGTAGATTTTTCAGTGCCCATACTCTGTTATAATTATTCAAATAAATAAATAAGCCAAAAATTATATTTTTTCATTCTTGAAACCATCTAACAATTCAAATTTTCAAAAAAATAAAATAGCGATTATGTTAATTTCATAACAAATATTTTTATGAAGTATGTTCACAACAGAAAATAACTGAAAATTTTTGTTTTTGAAAAATAAGTACCCGCTCAGTGAGATAATTTTCCTTTTTTGTATTCAATCAACTTGTTCACTTCCTCGAAATCAACACTTCCCGTAAGTTCATTTTCTATAGAAGAGCGTACCGAAGAATTATTTGGAGTATTCTTGAATTTTTTCGGAACCTTTCTCTTACCTCTTTCTCTTTCAATACATTCGCAGGAATAATTTCTTTTATTAAAACCATTTCTCCACTCATCGTATGGTTTCAAAATTTTGATATAATAATTTCAACTCTTTCAGTATTTTAACTGAGGTTACTTTATTTGAGGTTGCTCAAAACACCTCTTTAAATGGAGAATATTCTCGAATCAAATATATAACGTTGAAACGGATTAATTGGGTTATTCACGAGAGTTACATATATAGCATCATTGATTTTTTATAGAACTTTCTGAGCTCTACAAAAGAGGAGTTGATAATTTTTCTTTATCTCTCATATCGTCTATCTGAGCTGAATTTGCATTATTGATTCTGTTTTCAATTGTAGTGATATAATTAATAATATAAAACAAAAAAATAAATATCATAGACTATATAAGAGGCATTTACTAAGTTGTTACTATGAAAGATTCAATGAATTAAGATACAAAATTAAAAAAGATATTAGAACTGCTTATAAAAAATATTTGATGAATGTAGAAGTAGAACTTCAAGAAAACCCTAAAAAGTTTTGGAATTTTATCAATAACAAAAAAGATATCACTAGGATACCAGGTGAGATGGAGTATGGGGGTGAAATCTTATCAGACGGTTCACAAATAGTAAATGCATTTGCAGATCACTTCTCTAAAAATTATACAAGGCAGGAACCGGGTTGTTTAGATAATGTTTGCAATGCTGATCGTGGTGGGTTTTTCCATATAAGTCAGATAACTGTGGAAGATATTGAAGAGGCTATTCAAAATTTGAAACCAAAAAAAAGTATGGGTCCTGATAATTTACCGGCATGTGTAATTAGGCAGTGTGCAGATATTTTTGCGAAACCATTTTTCATATTATTTAATTTATCCTTGAAAACAGCTAGTTTTCCGACATGTCTTAAAACAGCCTTCATATGCCCAGTATATAAAACGGGTGAAAAAGAAAAAATAGTGAATTACCGGCCTATTTCTATCATTTCAAATATTGCAAAAGTGTTTGAATCGGTCTTATATAAATATATTATGTTTCACGTGAAGAACAAAATCCCAGTTCAACAGCATGGTTTCACTGCTGGTAGGGGCATTCAAGGAATATTCAACAAACTCGATCAAGTTTGATGAATATTCCTTGAATGCCTTTTCTAATCATTCTCAAGTAGATGTGCTTTATCTGGATGCAGTTAAAGCCTTCGATAGGGTACCCCATGACATTATATTGTTTAAGCTTCTGCATATACACAATTTTTCACCTCATTTGGTTTCTTTTTTTGGTTCTTATTTGGGTGGGAGAACTCAGTGTGTGAGGATAAATCAATTTTTTTCTGAAAACTTCGAAGCCACATCAGGGGTACCACAGGGTTCAAACCTTGGGCCCTTGTTGTTCCTTCTTTATATCAATGATATTGTTGATGTTGTGACTTTCTCTGAGATGAGTCTCTATGCTGATGATGTGAAGTTATATAGGATTATTAGAAATCCTAATGATGCAGAGGAACTGAGGTCTGATTTGGATAGGGTTGTGGGTTGGGCTAAAAGAAATAAACTGACATTTAACAGTGCGAAATGTTATCTTGTAACATTTTCTAGAAAAAAGGTGGACCTTATCTATAATTATGCTGTGGACGGTGATCCCTTGACTAGACTCGAGAAAATCAAAGATTTAGGTGTATCATTTGATAGATCTTTAACCTTTAATGATCATATTGATGAAGTAGTTAAAAATTCTTATAAGATGCTTGGGTTCATTTTGAGGAACACTAGAGAGTTCACAAACTTTAGAACAATCAAAATCCTATTTGATTCATATGTTATATCTAGACTTGAGTATTGTTCGGTTGTTTGGAATCCTAGTTATTTGTGTCAACAAAGAAAGATTGAAGGTGTAATCAAGAAATTTCTTAATAATGTTAACTTTATATTACGTAAGAGTAAAAATAGTTTTAACAATAATTTAAAAAATTATAATTTAATAACACTAGAAAATAGAAGATTTATTGCTGAAATAGTTTACCTACATAAAACTATCACAAATGAAAATACTGACAGTGCTACACTTGATAAATTACTTTTCTCAGTACCGAGGATTAATGTGAGATCTCATTCTACATTCTATTTACCTTGCCCTAGAACAAATTATATGAAATTTTCTCCAATACATTCAATGTGTGATAAGTACAATAGGGTTCAGGATGTATGTGATTTGTTTTCGCACTCAACATCTCAAATAAAGCGAAAACTGTATGACTACTTCTATGATTCAATAATTGCAACTTGAGAGTTCAAACTTGATTTCAATTTTTTTTTTTTTTTTTTTTCATTCTTTTGTTGATGATTTCAATTATGTATTGTATATTCAAGAACCGTAATGGTTAAAATTGAATCGGATTGATAATTATTAGTGTACAATTGTTATTAGTAATAGCCGACTCAAGAATCGGAAACTAGAATACTTGTATTGTGGAATCTGTATGAGTTGTATCAATAAATAAATAAATAAATTGAGAACATTTCAAAACTTATCGTATGGTTTTATAGTCCTGATTAAATATTTTCAACTCTTTCCATATTTGAATGATCGCTTTATTCTTTCTGTTTGCTCTTCTGAATTCAAATCAATATAAAAAATGTTAATAATAATAATACAAATAATATAATCGTCAGGGCATGTCTGGAGCCGGCGCTGGACATGAGAGCATGCGGGACGTCGGTGGCAGGATGTTGAGGAAGCGGGCTCCTGCTGCAGAAGAAGCTACAGCTCCAAAGCAACAACAGCAACCAACGAGTCCAATTCAATTGCCGACTCGAACCGCTGAAGGTGCTGCGCAGGATATTCAGCCAGTGCTTACCCAAGCGGGGTTAGTTAGAAAGCGCATGAAGTGGACAACGTCCATGAATGAAACTATTGTGCGCATATATAACTCCATCACGGGACTAGGGCAGAACACGAACAACTATAGGAAAAGGCTCCATGAGGAATTCTGCAACGCCTACCCAAATATAAATGTCACTGAACAACGGGTGGCAGACCAGTACCGCGTAATTCTGAGAAATGAACTAATACCAATGGCTAGAATCGACGCAATTAAACAAGAACTTCAGCGTCCGCCAGTAACAGAGAGCGACACCAACATCTCTGATGAGATTCACATGCCTGGGCAACAACAGCCAGAAGAAATTGACGGTGAAAGTCCATCTTGCAACCCAAGTGAGGCAGAACACCAGGACGATAGGGAAGAGCTCCACCGACAAATTGACTCTGAGATGAGGAGATATTTTGCCGAATTGGAAGGAACAGATCCTCTTCATCGAATAGCACCTCCCCGACTCAATACATCCAAGAATATGTCACTCATAATCGACATCTTGAATAAGGACGTTTTACCTGAGTACCTACAGAATGGCAGTTCATTGGAATATCTTCATCTAGTTTTTTACTGTGCAGCGCTAACGACGGCTAAAATCATAGGGGCAAAAATTCGCCGAACGAACAACGATGGTCCAAAATTACACAAATTATATGCGCCACCATGGCAGAAACGTCTTCAGCACAAAACAGAGAGACTAATAAGAGACATTGGACGACTGACGGAGTACGTGAACGGAAATCGCGGAAGGAAGGTTGTGAAAGCTGCCAAAGAAATCATGGATAGAAACAGAACACACACAGAACGAGAGACTGAGAATGCTTCAGCTCACCACTGCCTCGACACTCTGAAGCAAAAGCTAAGTCTGTATGCAGAACGCCTGAGAAGATATAAAAGCAATTTTAGCCGGAAAAGAGACAACAATTCATTCGAAAAGTCGGAAGAAACTTTCTACCGGTCACTCACATCGTCTGATGGAGAAAATGGAAAGTTACCACCAAAAGAAGCCATTGAACAATTCTGGACCGAACAATTATCAACGAAACCTCAGTTCAATGGAGATACCGGATGAATTGAAGATGAAAAGTCTGAAGCTGTAAAATATGAGCCGATACAACATGACATAATCACAATTGAAGAAGTAAAATCAGCTATCAGAGGACTACACAACTGGAAAACACCTGGGCCTGATGGATTACAGAACTTCTGTATCAAGAAACTTTGGATCATGCATGACAAATTGACCTCCGCAATAAATGATGTCATTGAAAATCCTGAAAGAATGCCAATATTCCTTACACATGGCACAACGTACCTGTTACCTAAAGGCCAAAGGAATACAGAAGACCCATCCAAATACCAACCAATCACATGTCTTCCAACGATGTACAAATTAATCACATCGTGCATTTCAAATCGAATTCACAACCATTGCGAAAGGAATAACATCATCGCCATGCAACAAAAAGGATGCACCAAAGAGAGCAGAGGGTGCAAAAAACAGCTAATAATTGATTCAGTTATCGGCAATCAAGCGTTCTCCAAGCGAAGGAATCTTTACGCTGCGTACATAGACTACAAGAAAGAATTCGATTCCATACCTCACGAATGGCTCTTGACTATCTTGAATATTTACAAGGTGGATCCCAATATTGTTAAGTTCCTGAAAAACGCTATGTCAACCTGGCGTACTAGTCTTCAAATGAAAGCCTCAGATGGCTCCATTACGACAGGACCTATTCCAATAAGACGCGGAATTTTCCAAGGGGATTCGCTGAGCCCTCTGTGGTTCTGCATGGCTCTGAATCCCTTGTCTCATAGATTGAACTCTACGGACTACGGATTTGCCATCAAAAGCGGCAGTAGAACTATGATGAAACTGAATCATCTCCTTTACATGGACGATTTGAAACTCTTCGCATCTACCAAAAAACAAATGCAACAGATGCTGAAAATGGTGGAAGGATTTTCGGAAGACATCAAAATGAAGTTTGGATTAGAAAAATGTCGACTGCTCAACATAACGAGATGGAAAATAGAAGATGGTACGTTCAAACTCAGAGAACGTGCAGAAATTGAAGCATTGAAGGAAGGAGACACATACAAGTATCTGGGCATAAAATAGGCAAGAAAAATCAATCAGATCCAGATGAAGAAAGAACTAACGGAGGAGTTCACCCGAAGATTGAGAAGGATAATGAGAACTGGCCTTTACAGCAAGAATCTGATAAAAGCTATCAATACCTACGCTTGCTCGGCGCTGAGCTACTCATTCGGTATCATCTCTTGGACCACCACCGATTTAGCAGCCTTACAAAGAAAAATAAGGACGATGCTCACTAAACACAATAAACATCACCCCAAAAGCTCAATAGAACGGACCGAGCTGCCACGACATCTTGGGGGTAGAGGAATTGTTGATTTGTCCAACCGTATGACCCAGGAAATTGAAGGACTTCGAAAATATTTTCTGAGCAAGGCTGCTTCGTCAGAACTCCATCGAGTAGTTTGTGTTGCTGATACTTCTACACCGTTAAAGCTACAGCAGGACCACTTGGAAACCGTCGAACACTCTGCAGAAAGTAAAATGCAGAAACTGATTGGCAAACCTTTGCATGGGAGGCACCAGAACGAGGTCAACCATGATTACGTCGACATTTCTGCGTCGAACTACTGGTTGACTTCCGGAAGGTTGTTTCCTGAGACAGAGGGCTTCATGCTTGCCATCCAGGATCAGGTGATTCCAACAAGGAACTACATAAAATATATCGCCAAGGATGCCTCAGTGGCGGATGATAGCTATCGTTATGGCTGTGCGACACATGAAACTATCCAGCACATCACCGGGGGATGTCAGAAGTTCGCGGGCACGGAGTACAAAAATAGACATGATGCCGTTGCGAAGATTCTTCACCAAGAATTGGCACTAAAACACCAACTTCTAAGTTCGAAAAAGGTTTCTTATTACAATTACCATCCGGATGCTGTATTGGAAAATGAACATCACAAGCTCTATTGGGATCGCACGGTTCTCACAGACCGGAAAATAACCCACAATAGACCAGACCTCATATTGCTCAATAAGGATGAGGACACAGCACTTTTCATCGATGTGGCGATTCCAAATAATAACAATCTTCTAGATAGGCACGCTGAAAAAATTTCAAAGTACAGAGATCTCGAGGAGCAAACCAGGAGACAGTGGAAGCTGAAAGATGTCAAGACCATCCCTATTGTCATATCATCTACAGGCCTGATACCGAAGAAACTACTGGAGAACTTGAGGAAACTTCAGCTGGACGAAAATATCTCTAGAGTGATGCAGAAGGCGGTACTGCTGGGAACGGCGAGAACTGTACGCAAGTACATGGGAAATTCAGAGGAACACCGTCTGCTCCGACAGGAAGTGCGGACGGAGCAGGAATCCAACTTACAGCAGGGATCCGAGGAGCGACCTGAACCCGACCAACACCACGAGCCCGAAAACCTGGAAAGGGCTCCAACAGAGCTTAATCCTTTTGATATCTGAGATATCTGGGATAAGTGAATTTTCCTCTGAAGAGGAGTGTGAAAGCCGCAAGGCTAAAGTCATAAAGCTCTGTTTTATAATAGGCAGTGATTTCTCTGAATTTCAGGATTTTCATAATTTTCAATAGAGAATTACTCAATTTTTTCGGAACGTTACTGTAACCATTTCTATACTTATATATCTGCAGTATTTTCTTCGATTGAGACCATTTCAAATTTTAACGTATGATTTCATAATTGTGATTCAAAATTTCCAACAATTATAAAATTTCAATTCTGACTTTATTCATTTTATTTACCTTTGGCATTCATAAGACTGTTTTTCCATTTAATGCTTGTGGACTTTGAGTAGTTGAACATCTACACGGTTCTTCAAAATTACATGCAGAATCAAAATAACCCAAAAACATTATTCCTCTTCAAGAATATTGATTTTTCGTGAGGTAATATGCTTTCGACGAATGAAATAGAATGTTCTCGAAACTCCAGGTAAAAACCTGATCGAAAGTTAATGCATTTTCTCAAAATTCTGCATCCCTACTCTTTCACTAGATAACGTCATGTTCTGAAATTCTATTCAGTATATCTCTGTTCGCTCTTTTGAGAGGTTGAAAATCTCGGCGAATTCCTCAGTGTCTTCTCGATCATTGGCAAAATTGTGTGAATTTTTTCATTCAGAATACCGTATCGATAAAATTTGAAAATGAGGTTAACTAATGATTGGTACGAGAAGTTGATGTAAGTAGTGTATATTCAGCATGACTTCGAATTAATTAGTGTAGAAAAAGTTGTTAACATCAAAATATTTTTCATTCAATCAAGTCTCCAGAGAATTTCAGGTTTCTTATATTTCCCACTAATCAATTTTTGAATCTGTTTGAATAGCCACTCTAACCCCGTACTAATTCAATACATTTGCAGAATTGATATTCTTTCCGTTAAAAATATTTCTCCACTCATCCTATTGTTTCAAAATTGTGATTCAATATTTTCAACCCTTCAATAATCAATTATACTCTTTCCCCGTTTTGTTTGCGTCTTGAGATATGAAACAGGCTTATTTCTTTCATTTTTGTGGACTTTGAGTAGCAGAAAATCATTTCGGTTCTTCAAAATTACATGCATATTCAAAATAACAAATAATCATGATACCGTTTCGCGAGAATAGAATTTAAGCAAAGTATTATTCTTTTGAAAAATAGGATAGAATGTTGTCGAAATTCTAGATTAAATTTGCATTATTGATTTCCTTTTCAATTGAGAACCTTCCAAATCCTATCGTTCGGTTTCTCAATTGTGATTCAATATTTTCAATATTTCAATTATCTTTTTTCTTTTTGCTCTTAGAAATGAAAGTTTTTTTTTCATTCATTCTTGTGATATTTGAATGGTTAACATAATTGCAGTTTTTAGAAATTACATGAAGAATCGAAATAACAAATGATCATGATACAGTTTCACGAATTTAGACTTTTAGCAAAGTATTTTTCTTTTGAAAAATATGATAGAATGTTCTCGAAATTCCAGGTAGAAACCTGACCGTTAGTTAATGCGTGCTCTCAAAATTCTGCATCCCTACTCTTTTAGTAGATAACGTTCTATTCAGTATAACACTGTTCGCTCTTTTGAGAAGTTGAAAATTTCGGCGTATTCCTTAGTGTCTTCTAGATCATTGGCAAAGTTTTGTGAATCTTTTCATTCAGAATACCGTATCGATAAAATTTGAAAATGATGTTAACTAATGATTGGTACGAGAAGTTGATGTAAGTAGTGTATATTCAGCATGACTTCGAATTAGTTAGTGTAGAAAAAGTTGTTAACATCAAAATATTTTTCATTCAATCAAGTCTCCAGAGAATTTCAGGTTTCTTATATTTTCCACTAATCAATTTTTGAATCTTTTTGAATAGCCACTCTAACCCCGTACTAATTCAATACATTTGCAGAATTGATATTCTTTCCGTTAAAAATATTTCTCCACTCATCCTATTGTTTCAAAATTGTGATTCAATATTTTCAACCCTTCAATAATCAATTATACTCTTTCCCCGTTTTGTTTGCGTCTTGAGATATGAAACAGGCTTATTTCTTTCATTTTTGTGGACTTTGAGTAGCAGAAAATCATTTCGGTTCTTCAAAATTACATGCATATTCAAAATAACAAATAATCATGATACCGTTTCGCGAGAATAGAATTTCAGCAAAGTATTATTCTTTTGAAAAATAGGAAAGAATGTTGTCGAAATTCTAGATTAAATTTGCATAATTGATTTCTTTTTCAATTGAGAATCTTCCAAAACCTATCGTTCGGTTTCTCAATTGTGATTCAATATTTTCAATATTTCAATTATCTTTTTTCTTCAGCTGGACGAAAATATCTCTAGAGTGATGCAGAAGGCGGTACTGCTGGGAACGGCGAGAACTGTACGCAAGTACATGGGAAATTCAGAGGAACACCGTCTGCTCCGACAGGAAGTGCGGACGGAGCAGGAATCCAACTTACAGCAGGGATCCGAGGAGCGACCTGAACCCGACCAACACCACGAGCCCGAAAACCTGGAAAGGGCTCCAACAGAGCTTAATCCTTTTGATATCTGAGATATCTGGGATAAGTGAATTTTCCTCTGAAGAGGAGTGTGAAAGCCGCAAGGCTAAAGTCATAAAGCTCTGTTTTATAATAGGCAGTGATTTCTCTGAATTTCAGGATTTTCATAATTTTCAATAGAGAATTACTCAATTTTTTCGGAACGTTACTGTAACCATTTCTATACTTATATATCTGCAGTATTTTCTTCGATTGAGACCATTTCAAATTTTAACGTATGCTTTCATAATTGTGATTCAAAATTTCCAACAATTATAAAATTTCAATTCTGACTTTATTCATTTTATTTACCTTTGGCATTCATAAGACTGTTTTTCCATTTAATGCTTGTGGACTTTGAGTAGTTGAACATCTACACGGTTCTTCAAAATTACATGCAGAATCAAAATAACCCAAAAACATTATTCCTCTTCAAGAATATTGATTTTTCGTGAGGTAATATGCTTTCGACGAATGAAATAGAATGTTCTCGAAACTCCAGGTAAAAACCTGATCGAAAGTTAATGCGTTTTCTCAAAATTCTGCATCCCTACTCTTTCACTAGATAACGTCATGTTCTGAAATTCTATTCAGTATAACTCTGTTCGCTCTTTTGAGAGGTTGAAAATCTCGGCGAATTCCTCAGTGTCTTCTCGATCATTGGCAAAATTGTGTGAATTTTTTCATTCAGAATACCGTATCGATAAAATTTGAAAATGAGGTTAACTAATGATTGGTACGAGAAGTTGATGTAAGTAGTGTATATTCAGCATGACTTCGAATTAATTAGTGTAGAAAAAGTTGTTAACATCAAAATATTTTTCATTCAATCAAGTCTCCAGAGAATTTCAGGTTTCTTATATTTCCCACTAATCAATTTTTGAATCTGTTTGAATAGCCACTCTAACCCCGTACTAATTCAATACATTTGCAGAATTGATATTCTTTCCGTTAAAAATATTTCTCCACTCATCCTATTGTTTCAAAATTGTGATTCAATATTTTCAACCCTTCAATAATCAATTATATTCTTTCCCCGTTTTGTTTGCGTCTTGAGATATGAAACAGGCTTATTTCTTTCATTTTTGTGGACTTTGAGTAGCAGAAAATCATTTCGGTTCTTTAAAATTACATGCATATTCAAAATAACAAATAATCATGATACCGTTTCGCGAGAATAGAATTTCAGCAAAGTATTATTCTTTTGAAAAATAGGATAGAATGTTGTCGAAATTCTAGATTAAATTTGCATTATTGATTTCCTTTTCAATTGAGAACCTTCCAAATCCTATCGTTCGGTTTCTCAATTGTGATTCAATATTTTCAATATTTCAATTATCTTTTTTCTTTTTGCTCTTAGAAATGAAAGTTTTTTTTTCATTCATTCTTGTGATATTTGAATGGTTAACATAATTGCAGTTTTTAGAAATTACATGAAGAATCGAAATAACAAATGATCATGATACAGTTTCACGAATTTAGACTTTTAGCAAAGTATTGTTCTTTTGAAAAATATGATAGAATGTTCTCGAAATTCCAGGTAGAAACCTGACCGTTAGTTAATGCGTGCTCTCAAAATTCTGCATCCCTACTCTTTTAGTAGATAACGTTCTATTCAGTATAACACTGTTCGCTCTTTTGAGAAGTTGAAAATTTCGGCGTATTCCTTAGTGTCTTCTAGATCATTGGCAAAGTTTTGTGAATCTTTTCATTCAGAATACCGTATCGATAAAATTTGAAAATGATGTTAACTAATGATTGGTACGAGAAGTTGATGTAAGTAGTGTATATTCAGCATGACTTCGAATTAGTTAGTGTAGAAAAAGTTGTTAACATCAAAATATTTTTCATTCAATCAAGTCTCCAGAGAATTTCAGGTTTCTTATATTTCCCACTAATCAATTTTTGAATCTTTTTGAATAGCCACTCTAACCCCGTACTAATTCAATACATTTGCAGAATTGATATTCTTTCCGTTAAAAATATTTCTCCACTCATCCTATTGTTTCAAAATTGTGATTCAATATTTTCAACCCTTCAATAATCAATTATACTCTTTCCCCGTTTTGTTTGCGTCTTGAGATATGAAACAGGCTTATTTCTTTCATTTTTGTGGACTTTGAGTAGCAGAAAATCATTTCGGTTCTTCAAAATTACATGCATATTCAAAATAACAAATAATCATGATACCGTTTCGCGAGAATAGAATTTCAGCAAAGTATTATTCTTTTGAAAAATAGGAAAGAATGTTGTCGAAATTCTAGATTAAATTTGCATAATTGATTTCCTTTTCAATTGAGAATCTTCCAAAACCTATCGTTCGGTTTCTCAATTGTGATTCAATATTTTCAATATTTCAATTATCTTTTTGCTCTTAGAAATGAAAGTTTTTTTTTCATTCATTCTTGTGATATTTGAATGGTTAACATAATTGCACTTTTTAGAAATTACATGAAGAATCGAAATAACAAATGATCATGATACAGTTTCACGAATTTAGACTTTTAGCAAAGTATTGTTCTTTTGAAAAATATGATAGAATGTTCTCGAAATTCCAGGTAGAAACCTGACCGTTAGTTAATGCGTGCTCTCAAAATTCTGCATCCCTACTCTTTTAGTAGATAACGTTCTTTTCAGTATAACACTGTTCGCTCTTTTGAGAAGTTGAAAATTTCGGCGTATTCCTTAGTGTCTTCTAGATCATTGGCAAAGTTTTGTGAATCTTTTCATTCAGAATACCGTATCGATAAAATTTGAAAATGAAGTTAACTAATGATTGGTACGAGAAGCTGATGTAAGTAGTGTATATTCAGAATGACTTCGAATTAGTTAGTGTAGAAAAAGTTAATAACATCAAGATATTTTTCATTTAATCAAGTCTCCAGTGAATTTCAGGTTTCTTATATTTCTCACTAATCAATTTTTAAATTTTTTTGAATAGCCACTCTAACCTCGTACTAATTCAATACATTTGCTGAATTGATTCTTTTCGTTGAAAATATTTCTCCACTCATCGCATGGTTTCAAAATTGTGATTCAATGTTTTCAACCCTTCAATAATCAAATAAACTGTTTCTTCCTTTTGTTTGGGTTTTGAAATATAAAACAGGCTTATTTCTTTCATTTTTGTGGACTTTGACTAGCAGAAAATCATTTCGGTTCTTCAAAATTACATGCATATTCAAAATAACAAACAATCATGATACCGTTTCGCGAGAATAGAATTTTAGCAAAGTATTATTCTTTTGAAAAATAGGATAGAATTTACTCGAAATTCTAGGTTTAATTTGCATTATTGATTTCCTTTTCAATTGAGAACATTCCAAAACCTATCGTTCAATTTCTCAATTGTGATTCAATATTTTCAATATTTCAATTATCTTTTTTTCTTTTTGCTTATCCAAATATAAATTTTTTTTTCATTCATTCTTTTGATCTTTGAATATTTAACAGGATTTCAGTTTCTTAAAATTACATGGAGAATCGAAATAACAAATAATCATGATACAGTTTCACGAATATAGACTTTTAGCAAAATATCATTATTTCGAAAAAAAAAAAGATAGAATGTTCTCGAAACTCCAGGTAGAAACCTGACCGATAGTTAATGAGTTTTCTCAAAATTCGGCATCCCTACTCTTTTAGTAGATAAAGTTCTATTCAGTATAACTCTGTTCGCTCTTTTGAGAAGTTGAAAATTTTGGCGAAATCCTTAGTGTCTTCTAGATCATTGACAAAGTTTTGTGAATTTTTTCATTCAGAATACCGTATCGATAAAATTCGAAAATGAAGTTAACTAATAATTGGTACAAGGAGTTGATGTAAGTAGTGTATATTCAGCATAACATCGAAATATTTTTCATTTAATCAAGTCTCCATTGAATTTCAGGTTTCTTATATTTCCCACTAATCACTTTTTAAATTTTTTTGAATAGCCACTCTAACCCCGTACTAATTCAATACATTTGCAGAATTGATATTCTTTTCGTTGAAAATATTTCTCCACTTATCGTATTGTTTCAAAATTTTGATTCGATATTTTCAACCCTTCAATAATCAAATAAACTGTTTCTTCTTTTTGTTTGCGTTTTGAAATATAAAACAGGCTTATTTCTTTCATTTTTGTGGACTTTGACTAGCAGAAAATCATTTCGGTTCCTCAAAATTACATGCATATTCAAAATAACAAATAATCATGATACCGTTTCGTGAGAAATACATTACATTACTTAGATTATAAACTTTTAGCAGAGTATTAATCTTTCGAAAAATAAGATAGAATGTTCTCGGAATTCTAGGTTGAATTTGCATAAACGATTTCCTTTTCAATTGAGAACATATCGAAACTTATCCTATGGTTTCTTAATTGTGATTAGATATTTTCAACTTATTCAATATTTCAATTATCACTTTCTTTTCTCTTTTGGCTCTTCCAAATATAATTTTTTTTCATTCATTCGTGTGAACTTTGAATGGTTTACATTTTTTTAGTTTTTCAAAATTACATGCAGAATCAAAATAGCCAAGGATCATTATACTGTTTCACGAATATGGATTTTTTGCGAAATATTATTGTTTTGAAAATAAGATGGAATATCTTTTAATTTCCCAGTTGAATTTGCAGTTTCGTATCTTTTGAACTAAGGAACATCTAAAAATCTCAAGGTATGGTTTCTCAATTGTGATTCAGTATTTTCAACTCATTCAATATTTCAATTATCACTTCCTCCTTTTGCTCTTCCAAATATGAATTTTTTTTTCATTCATTCTTGTGATCTTTGAATAGTTAACATAATTTTAGTTTCTCAAAATTACAAGCAGAATCAAAATAACAAATAATCATGTTACAGTTTCACGAATTTAGACTTTTAGCAAAGTATTATTCTTTTGAAGAATATGATAGAATGTTCTTGAAATTCCAGGTAGAAACCTGATCGATAGTTAATGCGTTCTCTCAATATTCTGCATCCCTACTTTTTTACTAAATAAAGTTCAGAAATTTTATTCAGTATAATTCTTCCGAATAAAAATTTTTTTTTCATTCATTCTTGTGAACTTTGAATAGTTAACATAATTTCTGGTTTTCGAAATGACATGCAGAATTAAAATAACCAAAAATCATTATACTGTTTCACAAATATATATTTTTCGCGAAATATCATTTTTTTGAATATAAGATGGAATGTCCTCTAAATTCCCAGTTGAATTTGCAGTTTTGTATCTCTTAAACTCAGAAACATCTAAAAAACTCAAGGTATGGTCGCATAATTGTGATTCAATATTTTCAACAATTCTGATATTCCAATCATCACATTCTTCATCTTGTTTGCTTTTCTAACTATAGAGCTGTTTTCAATAGGATACATTTAAAAACATATCATAATGTCTCATAGTTCTTATTCAATCTGAATGACTGACTCTCCTCTGAACACGAGTTTTTGGACTGCTGCTTGATATCGAACTAATTGATAACGGTAGTGATATAATGAAGTAGATCATGGATTACCACTTCGAGGTCAAAAAATAGACGAGATCCGATCAAGTTTGCGACACCTATGATGAAGTTCGATTCTCGCTGAATTCCTTATTTTTGTGCCTATCTCCTTTTTACGTACATCAATTTTTTGTTGCTCTTTGTATTGTTTGGCAGTCATGTACCTGTTGAGCCTAATATTAACCCATTCGTTATTTACAGGGAACGCCGGCGGGAGAAGGAAAAACAGTTGAGAGCCAGGATGCAAGAAAATACGGGAGGTACACCACTAGTGCTTCCCCCCCTCTTCGGAAATCCAGTTAAGGTGAGCTTTGAACCATTTATTACATATTTTTACAAATAACCACTGATGTGCTTCCGAAAAGTTTATTGTGTTTTTCGATGAGTCCTATCAGTTTCAAGTACCCTTAGTGATATATTCCAGGGTGTTAGTATTATCACCTTCTAGGAAGAACTGCTCACATCAGGATAAAAACAGAAAGAGCTGTTGATGTATTTACCGTCTGATCTCTCACCTTCTTGAAATGTGACCCAGTCTCACAACGGCCCCTTATGAAATCATCTTTCCGTGCATATTTCAATACCCAATCGAAAGTGTATTTTTCAGAATGTCAAAACAAATACCCACGTATTTCTCATGACCAATTTCCACACATTATATCGATCCATTTTCCACAAGCACGAAAGGTTCTGTGAAATGCAAAAAAAGAGATTCAGAACATCTTAGCGCCCATCAGATGGTATCCAATTTGAATATAAAATGGGCCTATGACCCACAATCCGGGATTGGGGATTCTTAAACGCACCTTTTTTAGTTTCGATCCGCCAGTCAGTATTTGTTCTATCATCTTTCCCTATAGATTAATCACAATATTTTAGAAGTGATATTTTATGTAGACATAATGATATGGATCTCTAAGCCATAACATTATTTCCTGGAGTCCTCGCGTATAAATCCCCCCATTTTAATTTTTTCGACAACTTCGAAACTTTACAATATCATAACATCTTCGATAATGATATGATAATTCAAAACTGTATGAGTCATTATAATTTTGAAAAATTATCCTAGTAGCCTTGCTTTAATCATCTTTCAACTGATCCCAATTTTTTTTAATTTTTCTCAGGTTCCTACAAATAAGAATGACCCGTTGGTGAAAAGAATTAACGGCGTACTGGGAGAGTATAGCAGGGCCAAGCATTTATTCGATGGGAAGAAGGTCTTGATCCAGCCTGGTTTCACCACTCTATATGCGGTGCAACCGAGAACACACATGCCACCCCATCAGCCAGCAAACAGGTAATTAAATGTAGAATTCACAAGACCCTTACTGACATTGAGATGTGTCTCAACAACGCTATTTTTCCAACTTATTTCAAATACTTGTCAGGATTGATCGGTAGAATGTCACTGCTTAATTTTTGTGACGAGCATTATGAAGATGTTATCCTTGACTTCAGTCAAGGAAGATTCAAATCATCTTGATGCACATTTTATCGTGCAACGCGTCATATCTCAATGTGCAGCCCTTTTTGAAATACCCAAACTTTTACTGAACTACTTTATATAAACAGAATACTAATCAATATTTTTCCTTGCAGACCAACTTCTGTTGAAGCCAGGCACGAGTTGATGAAGAAAAATAACCACCACCATCCTGGCTTTCATTTTATGCCCGAGAAGAAACCGATTCAACACAGGCCAGTCGACAGCAGGCCACACGAAAGCGGCCCTTTTCAGGGCCACCAGGTCAGGCAAATCAACAAAAACAACTACGAACATAGCGGAAACGGCGCATATCAACAAATGATGCGTCGTCCTATGGCCATGGGTCGTCCTACTGCTTATCGAATGACCCGTCCAGCCGGCCCCGTATCGAACCAACAAAGGCCCTTCGACATCAGACCCCACGAACGCGGCCCTTATCAGGGCCACAAGAATAGGCAAATTAACTACAACTATGCCGCCTACAAACAGAAAGTAAATGGACTATCTCCACTAATAATGCGTCGTCCTATGACCATGGGTGATCCTAGTCATAATCAAGTGAGGCGTACAGCCGTTCCTGTACCGGTAAGTATGAAACACCAGTTCTTCTAAAAATTATGCCTCGCTGTGAAATACGAGCTGAAAGATTTTGGATTTATTTAAATTATTCTATTGCCTTCGTAATTCGACGTACAGCATGTATTATCCTCTCAGCATTTCCATCCAATAAACGTTCTGAGTGGTAAATAAGTGAACTCTTGTCAACTCCAGACTCTTTCAAAAATCGTAGTAAATTTCATTATCGAAACGAGGTATCCTTAATACTCACACATGATTTTTATTTTACAGGACAGAAAAACTCTACTTCACCAGAGTCCAGCTTCCTCGAACTTCGAAGTAGACAGGGCTCTGAAGGAAATGATCATTATGAAAGCAAAACTTTCGCCTATTGTTCCCATTTCGGGGTTGGATATTAACAAAAAAAAAATTATCTTCCATCATCCTAAGGCAACGGTGAGTTTGATAAGATATTTTTTTCCTATTTCAATCCTACATTTTTTTTATATTGATAGGGAGAAAAAGAAACCACACATCGATCAACACTAATTCCTTTTTTCAATTTCAGCTATCAGAGATGCCCCTTTGTAAAGGTTCCTCTACCCCGAGTAAGTACAAATAATTTATCTCCACATTTACGCTCCCAACATTCAACTCATCTGAGAAACTAAAATTTCTTTCGAAACCAAATTTCTCTGATTTGTCTTTGCAATGAAATTTCAACGTATACACACAGACTTCATTTCAAATCTTGAGTCAAAACTCAGGGACGTCGAACGGAACATGAAAATCGCCAATCACGTGATAAAATTGAAATACAATATCACAGGAAGCCTGAATGGAAATCCGCGAACGGGCAGTTTTCAGCCGATGTGATGGTTCTAAATAACCTGATTTTCATTCGAAAACTTGTTCGTTTTCACTTGCGAAAATTTTAGGGAATTCGATTTTTTGGCGGGGTCTTTCAGCTTGTTGAAACTTTTTGTTTCGTTAAGGTCCATTTTTTCATATATGATGAGATTTTAAAGAATCTGAACTACTGAATTTCTTTATCATTTGGCCGACGTTTCGGACATTATTCAGCTTTTTCTCAAGGCTACAATGTAAATTGATATGAAATGTATTGTCGAAGTATTGCACATAATGCTGCTCAGAACTTTAACTAGGAAAACTTCTGATCACCTATGAGGTAAGTGGTTGCGAGAATAGATCTAGACCTTGCTGGCTTTCACCAAAATTCGAAATTTTTATCTAGTAACCATTATTTTTCCTTTTCAGAACAGAATGAAAAACTTTCCGATCAAACCTTGCACAACATCTCTGGGACATCAGCGTAAGTAACTCTCCGTCAAACGCTTTCGAACCGCATTCCAAACCGTAGATTCGCATTCAACTAATCCTTAATTTCTCCTCCAGCGATCTCAGAATACAATTGGCGTTGTCCGATATCAGCGACGACGAGGAATAAGACCATTCTGTAGTGAAAAGAACGCTGTCTAACATAACGGCGATACCACCCGCCAATCACATGGACGTCATCCCGCAAATCCTGAAGGACTATCTTGAGAGAGTCAGCGCCCAAAGCAGCAGATTTTTCAGTGCCCATACTCTGTTATAATTATTCAAATAAATAAATAAGCCAAAAATTATATTTTTTCATTCTTGAAACCATCTAACAATTCAAATTTTCAAAAAAATAAAATAGCGATTATGTTAATTTCATAACAAATATTTTTATGAAGTATGTTCACAACAGAAAATAACTGAAAATTTTTGTCTTTGAAAAATAAGTACCCGCTCAGTGAGATAATTTTCCTTTTTTGTATTCAATCAACTTGTTCACTTCCTCGAAATCAACACTTCCCGTAAGTTCATTTTCTATAGAAGAGCGTACCGAAGAATTATTTGGAGTATTCTTGAATTTTTTCGGAACCTTTCTCTTACCTCTTTCTCTTTCAATACATTCGCAGGAATAATTTCTTTTATTAAAACCATTTCTCCACTCATCGTATGGTTCCAAAATTTTGATATAATAATTTCAACTCTTTCAGTATTTTAACTGAGGTTACTTTATTTGAGGTTGCTCAAAACACCTCTTTAAATGGAGAATATTCTCGAATCAAATATATAACGTTGAAACGGATTAATTGGGTTATTCACGAGAGTTACATATATAGCATCATTGATTTTTTATAGAACTTTCTGAGCTCTACAAAAGAGGAGTTGATAATTTTTCTTTATCTCTCATATCGTCTATCTGAGCTGAATTTGCATTATCGATTCTGTTTTCAATTGTAGTGATATAATTAATAATATAAAACAAAAAAATAAATATCATAGACTATATAAGAGGCATTTACTAAGTTGTTACTATGAAAGATTCAATGAATTAAGATCCAAAATTAAAAAAGATATTAGAACTGCTTATAAAAAATATTTGATGAATGTAGAAGTAGAACTTCAAGAAAACCCTAAAAAGTTTTGGAATTTTATCAATAACAAAAAAGATATCACTAGGATACCAGGTGAGATGGAGTATGGGGGTGAAATCTTATCAGACGGTTCACAAATAGTAAATGCATTTGCAGATCACTTCTCTAAAAATTATACAAGGCAGGAACCGGGTTGTTTAGATAATGTTTGCAATGCTGATCGTGGTGGGTTTTTCCATATAAGTCAGATAACTGTGGAAGATATTGAAGAGGCTATTCAAAATTTGAAACCAAAAAAAAGTATGGGTCCTGATAATTTACCGGCATGTGTAATTAGGCAGTGTGCAGATATTTTTGCGAAACCATTTTTCATATTATTTAATTTATCCTTGAAAACAGCTAGTTTTCCGACATGTCTTAAAACAGCCTTCATATGCCCAGTATATAAAACGGGTGAAAAAGAAAAAATAGTGAATTACCGGCCTATTTCTATCATTTCAAATATTGCAAAAGTGTTTGAATCGGTCTTATATAAATATATTATGTTTCACGTGAAGAACAAAATCCCAGTTCAACAGCATGGTTTCACTGCTGGTAGGTCTACATCATCAAACTTGATCGAGTTTGTTGAATATTCCTTGAATGCCTTTTCTAATCATTCTCAAGTAGATGTGCTTTATCTGGATGCAGTTAAAGCCTTCGATAGGGTACCCCATGACATTATATTGTTTAAGCTTCTGCATATACACAATTTTTCACCTCATTTGGTTTCTTTTTTTGGTTCTTATTTGGGTGGGAGAACTCAGTGTGTGAGGATAAATCAATTTTTTTCTGAAAACTTCGAAGCCACATCAGGGGTACCACAGGGTTCAAACCTTGGGCCCTTGTTGTTCCTTCTTTATATCAATGATATTGTTGATGTTGTGACTTTCTCTGAGATGAGTCTCTATGCTGATGATGTGAAGTTATATAGGATTATTAGAAATCCTAATGATGCAGAGGAACTGAGGTCTGATTTGGATAGGGTTGTGGCCTGGGCTAAAAGAAATAAACTGACATTTAACAGTGCGAAATGTTATCTTGTAACATTTTCTAGAAAAAAGGTGGACCTTATCTATAATTATGCTGTGGACGGTGATCCCTTGACTAGACTCGAGAAAATCAAAGATTTAGGTGTATCATTTGATAGATCTTTAACCTTTAATGATCATATTGATGAAGTGGTTAAAAATTCTTATAAGATGCTTGGGTTCATTTTGAGGAACACTAGAGAGTTCACAAACTTTAGAACATTAAAAATCCTATTTGATTCATATGTTATATCTAGACTTGAGTATTGTTCGGTTGTTTGGAATCCTAGTTATTTGTGTCAACAAAGAAAGATTGAAGGTGTAATCAAGAAATTTCTTAATAATGTTAACTTTATATTACGTAAGAGTAAAAATAGTTTTAACAATAATTTAAAAAATTATAATTTAATAACACTAGAAAATAGAAGATTTATTGCTGAAATAGTTTACCTACATAAAACTATCACAAATGAAAATACTGACAGTGCTACACTTGATAAATTACTTTTCTCAGTACCGAGGATTAATGTGAGATCTCATTCTACATTCTATTTACCTTGCCCTAGAACAAATTATATGAAATTTTCTCCAATACATTCAATGTGTGATAAGTACAATAGGGTTCAGGATGTATGTGATTTGTTTTCGCACTCAACATCTCAAATAAAGCGAAAACTGTATGACTACTTCTATGATTCAATAATTGCAACTTGAGAGTTCAAACTTGATTTCAATTTTTTTTTTTTTTTTTGTTTCATTCTTTTGTTGATGATTTCAATTATGTATTGTATATTCAAGAACCGTAATGGTTAAAATTGAATCGAATTGATAATTATTAGTGTACAATTGTTATTAGTAATAGCCGACTCAAGAATCGGAAACTAGAATACTTGTATTGTGGAATCTGTATGAGTTGTATATATATAATACAAATAATATAATCGTCAGGGCATGTCTGGAGCCGGCGCTGGACATGACAGCATGCGGGACGTCGGTGGCAGGATGTTGAGGAAGCGGGCTCCTGCTGCAGAAGAAGCTACAGCTCCAAAGCAACAACAGCAACCAACGAGTCCAATTCAATTGCCGACTCGAACCGCTGAAGGTGCTGCGCAGGATATTCAGCCAGTGCTTACCCAAGCGGGGTTAGTTAGAAAGCGCATGAAGTGGACAACGTCCATGAATGAAACTATTGTGCGCATATATAACTCCATCACGGGACTAGGGCAGAACACGAACAACTATAGGAAAAGGCTCCATGAGGAATTCTGCAACGCCTACCCAATTATAAATGTCACTGAACAACGGGTGGCAGACCAGTACCGCGTAATTCTGAGAAATGAACTAATACCAATGGCCAGAATCGACGCAATTAAACAAGAACTTCAGCGTCCGCCAGTAACAGAGAGCGACACCAACATCTCTGATGAGATTCACATGCCTGGGCAACAACAGCCAGAAGAAATTGACGCTGAAAGTCCATCTTGCAACCCAAGTGAGGCAGAACACCAGGACGATAGGGAAGAGCTCCACCGACAAATTGACTCTGAGATGAGGAGATATTTTGCCGAATTGGAAGGAACAGATCCTCTTCATCGAATAGCACCTCCCCGACTCAATACATCCAAGAATATGTCACTCATAATCGACATCTTGAATAAGGACGTTTTACCTGAGTACCTACAGAATGGCAGTTCATTGGAATATCTTCATCTAGTTTTTTACTGTGCAGCGCTAACGACGGCTAAAATCATAGGGGCAAAAATTCGCCGAACGAACAACGATGGTCCAAAATTACACAAATTATATGCGCCACCATGGCAGAAACGTCTTCAACACAAAACAGAGAGACTAATAAGAGACATTGGACGACTGACGGAGTACGTGAACGGAAATCGCGGAAGGAAGGTTGTGAAAGCTGCCAAAGAAATCATGGATAGAAACAGAACACACACAGAACGAGAGACTGAGAATGCTTCAGCTCACCACTTCCTCGACACTCTGAAGCAAAAGCTAAGTCTGTATGCAGAACGCCTGAGAAGATATAAAAGCAATTATAGCCGGAAAAGAGACAACAATTCATTCGAAAAGTCGGAAGAAACTTTCTACCGGTCACTCACATCGTCTGATGGAGAAAATGGAAAGTTACCACCAAAAGAAGCCATTGAACAATTCTGGACCGAACAATTATCAACGAAACCTCAGTTCAATGGAGATACCGGATGAATTGAAGATGAAAAGTCTGAAGCTGTAAAATATGAGCCGATACAACATGACATAATCACAATTGAAGAAGTAAAATCAGCTATCAGAGGACTACACAACTGGAAAACACCTGGGCCTGATGGATTACAGAACTTCTGTATCAAGAAACTTTGGATCATGCATGACAAATTGACCTCCGCAATAAATGATGTCATTGAAAATCCTGAAAGAATGCCAATATTCCTTACACATGGCACAACGTACCTGTTACCTAAAGGCCAAAGGAATACAGAAGACCCATCCAAATACCGACCAATCACATGTCTTCCAACGATGTACAAATTAATCACATCGTGCATTTCAAATCGAATTCACAACCATTGCGAAAAGAATAACATCATCGCCATGCGTTAAGTTGTTAAGTTCCTGAAAAACGCTATGTCAACCTGGCGTACTAGTCTTCAAATGAAAGCCGCAGATGGCTCCATTACGACCGGACCTATTCCAATAAGACGCGGAATTTTCCAAGGGGATTCGCTGAGCCCTCTGTGGTTCTGCATGGCTCTGAATCCCTTGTCTCATAGATTGAACTCTACGGACTACGGATTTGCCATCAAAAGCGGCAGTAGAACTATGATGAAACTGAATCATCTCCTTTACATGGACGATTTGAAACTCTTCGCATCTACCAAAAAACAAATGCAACAGATGCTGAAAATGGTGGAAGGATTTTCGGAAGACATCAAAATGAAGTTTGGATTAGAAAAATGTCGACTGCTCAACATAACGAGATGGAAAATAGAAGATGGTACGTTCAAACTCAGAGAAGGTGCAGAAATTGAAGCATTGAAGGAAGGAGACACATACAAGTATCTGGGCATAAAATAGGCAAGAAAAATCAATCAGATCCAGATGAAGAAAGAACTAACGGAGGAGTTCACCCGAAGATTGAGAAGGATAATGAGAACTGGCCTTTACAGCAAGAATCTGATAAAAGCTATCAATACCTACGCTTGCTCGGCGCTGAGCTACTCATTCGGTATCATCTCTTGGACCACCACCGATTTAGCAGCCTTACAAAGAAAAATAAGGACGATGCTCACTAAACACAATAAACATCACCCCAAAAGCTCAATAGAACGGACCGAGCTGCCACGACATCTTGGGGGTAGAGGAATTGTTGATTTGTCCAACCGTATGACCCAGGAAATTGAAGGACTTCGAAAATATTTTCTGAGCAAGGCTGCTTCGTCAGAACTCCATCGAGTAGTTTGTGTTGCTGATACTTCTACACCGTTAAAGCTACAGCAGGACCACTTGGAAACCGTCGAACACTCTGCAGAAAGTAAAATGCAGAAACTGATTGGCAAACCTTTGCATGGGAGGCACCAGAACGAGGTCAACCATGATTAGGTCGACATTTCTGCGTCGAACTACTGGTTGACTTCCAGAAGGTTGTTTCCTGAGACAGAGGGCTTCATGCTTGCCATCCAGGATCAGGTGATTCCAACAAGGAACTACATGAAATATATCGCCAAGGATGCCTCAGTGGCGGATGATAGCTATCGTTATGGCTGTGCGACACATGAAACTATCCAGCACATCACCGGGGGATTTCAGAAGTTCGCGGGCACGGAGTACAAAAATAGACATGATGCCGTTGCGAAGATTCTTCACCAAGAATTGGCACTAAAACACCAACTTCTAAGTTCGAAAAAGGTTTCTTATTACAATTACCATCCGGATGCTGTATTGGAAAATGAACATCACAAGCTCTATTGGGATCGCACGGTTCTCACAGACCGGAAAATAACCCACAATAGACCAGACCGCATATTGCTCAATAAGGATGAGGACACAGCACTTTTCATCGATGTGGCGATTCCAAATAATAACAATCTTCTAGATAGGCACGCTGAAAAAATTTCAAAGTACAGAGATCTCGAGGAGCAAACCAGGAGACAGTGGAAGCTGAAAGATGTCAAGACCATCCCTATTGTCATATCATCTACAGGCCTGATTCCGAAGAAACTACTGGAGAACTTGAGGAAACTTCAGCTGGACGAAAATATCTCTAGAGTGATGCAGAAGGCGGTACTGCTGGGAACGGCGAGAACTGTACGCAAGTACATGGGAAATTCAGAGGAACACCGTCTGCTCCGACAGGAAGTGCGGACGGAGCAGGAATCCAACTTACAGCAGGGATCCGAGGAGCGACCTGAACCCGACCAACACCACGAGCCCGAAAACCTGGAAAGGGCTCCAACAGAGCTTAATCCTTTTGATATCTGAGATATCTGGGATAAGTGAATTTTCCTCTGAAGAGGAGTGTGAAAGCCGCAAGGCTAAAGTCATAAAGCTCTGTTTTATAATAGGCAGTGATTTCTCTGAATTTCAGGATTTTCATAATTTTCAATAGAGAATTACTCAATTTTTTCGGAACGTTACTGTAACCATTTCTATACTTATATATCTGCAGTATTTTCTTCGATTGAGACCATTTCAAATTTTAACGTATGATTTCATAATTGTGATTCAAAATTTCCAACAATTATAAAATTTCAATTCTGACTTTATTCATTTTATTTACCTTTGGCATTCATAAGACTGTTTTTCCATTTAATGCTTGTGGACTTTGAGTAGTTGAACATCTACACGGTTCTTCAGAATTACATGCAGAATCAAAATAACCCAAAAACATTATTCCTCTTCAAGAATATTGATTTTTCGTGAGGTAATTTGCTTTCGAAGAATGAAATAGAATGTTCTCGAAACTCCAGGTAAAAACCTGATCGAAAGTTAATGCGTTTTCTCAAAATTCTGCATCCCTACTCTTTCACTAGATAACGTCATGTTCTGAAATTCTATTCAGTATAACTCTGTTCGCTCTTTTGAGAGGTTGAAAATCTCGGCGAATTCCTCAGTGTCTTCTCGATCATTGGCAAAATTGTGTGAATTTTTTCATTCAGAATACCGTATCGATAAAATTTGAAAATGAGGTTAACTAATGATTGGTACGAGAAGTTGATGTAAGTAGTGTATATTCAGCATGACTTCGAATTAATTAGTGTAGAAAAAGTTGTTAACATCAAAATATTTTTCATTCAATCAAGTCTCCAGAAAATTTCAGGTTTCTTATATTTCCCACTAATCAATTTTTGAATCTGTTTGAATAGCCACTCTAACCCCGTACTAATTCAATACATTTGCAGAATTGATATTCTTTCCGTTAAAAATATTTCTCCACTCATCCTATTGTTTCAAAATTGTGATTCAATATTTTCAACCCTTCAATAATCAATTATACTCTTTCCCCGTTTTGTTTGCGTCTTGAGATATGAAACAGGCTTATTTCTTTCATTTTTGTGGACTTTGAGTAGCAGAAAATCATTTCGGTTCTTCAAAATTACATGCATATTCAAAATAACAAATAATCATGATACCGTTTCGCGAGAATAGAATTTCAGCAAAGTATTATTCTTTTGAAAAATAGGATAGAATGTTGTCGAAATTCCAGATTAAATTTGCATTATTGATTTCCTTTTCAATTGAGAACCTTCCAAAACCTATCGTTCGGTTTCTCAATTGTGATTCAATATTTTCAATATTTCAATTATCTTTTTTCTTTTTGCTCTTAGAAATGAAAGTTTTTTTTTCATTCATTCTTGTGATATTTGAATGGTAAACATAATTGCAGTTTTTAGAAATTACATGAAGAATCGAAATAACAAATGATCATGATACAGTTTCGCGAATTTAGACTTTTAGCAAAGTATTGTTCTTTTGAAAAATATGATAGAATGTTCTCGAAATTCCAGGTAGAAACCTGACCGTTAGTTAATGCGTGCTCTCAAAATTCTGCATCCCTACTCTTTTAGTAGATAACGTTCTATTCAGTATAACACTGTTCGCTCTTTTGAGAAGTTGAAAATTTCGGCGTATTCCTTAGTGTCTTCTAGATCATTGGCAAAGTTTTGTGAATCTTTTCATTCAGAATACCGTATCGATAAAATTTGAAAATGATGTTAACTAATGATTGGTACGAGAAGTTGATGTAAGTAGTGTATATTCAGCATGACTTCGAATTAGTTAGTGTAGAAAAAGTTGTTAACATCAAAATATTTTTCATTCAATCAAGTCTCCAGAGAATTTCAGGTTTCTTATATTTCCCACTAATCAATTTTTGAATCTTTTTGAATAGCCACTCTAACCCCGTACTAATTCAATACATTTGCAGAATTGATATTCTTTCCGTTAAAAATATTTCTCCACTCATCCTATTGTTTCAAAATTGTGATTCAATATTTTCAACCCTTCAATAATCAATTATACTCTTTCCCTGTTTTGTTTGCGTCTTGAGATATGAAACAGGCTTATTTCTTTCATTTTTGTGGACTTTGAGTAGCAGAAAATCATTTCGGTTCTTCAAAATTACATGCATATTCAAAATAACAAATAATCATGATACCGTTTCGCGAGAATAGAATTTAAGCAAAGTATTATTCTTTTGAAAAATAGGAAAGAATGTTGTCGAAATTCTAGATTAAATTTGCATAATTGATTTCCTTTTCAATTGAGAATCTTCCAAAACCTATCGTTCGGTTTCTCAATTGTGATTCAATATTTTCAATATTTCAATTATCTTTTTTCTTTTTGCTCTTAGAAATGAAAGTTTTTTTTTCATTCATTCTTGTGATATTTGAATGGTTAACATAATTGCAGTTTTCAGAAATTACATGAAGAATCGAAATAACAAATGATCATGATACAGTTTCACGAATTTAGACTTTTAGCAAAGTATTGTTCTTTTGAAAAATATGATAGAATGTTCTCGAAATTCCAGGTAGAAACCTGACCGTTAGTTAATGCGTGCTCTCAAAATTCTGCATCCCTACTCTTTTAGTAGATAACGTTCTATTCAGTATAACACTGTTCGCTCTTTTGAGAAGTTGAAAATTTCGTTTTGGTTTTGAAATATAAAACAGGCTTATTTCTTTCATTTTTGTGGACTTTGACTAGCAGAAAATCATTTCGGTTCTTGAAAATTACATGCATATTCAAAATAACAAACAATCATGATACCGTTTCGCGAGAATAGAATTTTAGCAAAGTATTATTCTTTTGAAAAATAGGATAGAATTTACTCGAAATTCTAGGTTAAATTTGCATTATTGATTTCCTTTTCAATTGAGAACATTCCAAAACCTATCGTTCGGTTTCTCAATTGTGATTCAATATTTTCAATATTTCAATTATCTTTTTTTCTTTTTGCTTATCCAAATATAAATTTTTTTTTCATTCATTCTTTTGATCTTTGAATATTTAACATGAGTTTCTTAAAATTACATGAAGAATCGAAATAACAAATAATCATGATACAGTTTCACGAATATAGACTTTTAGCAAAATATCATTATTTCGAAAAAAAAAAGATAGAATGTTCTCGAAACTCCAGGTAGAAACCTGACCGATAGTTAATGAGTTTTCTCAAAATTCGGCATCCCTACTCTTTTAGTAGATAAAGTTCTATTCAGTATAACTCTGTTCGCTCTTTTGAGAAGTTGAAAATTTTGGCGAAATCCTTAGTGTCTTCTAGATCATTGACAAAGTTTTGTGAATTTTTTCATTCAGAATACCGTATCGATAAAATTCGAAAATGAAGTTAACTAATAATTGGTACAAGGAGTTGATGTAAGTAGTGTATATTCAGCATAACATCGAAATATTTTTCATTTAATCAAGTCTCCATTGAATTTCAGGTTTCTTATATTTCCCACTAATCACTTTTTAAATTTTTTTGAATAGCCACTCTAACCCCGTACTAATTCAATACATTTGCAGAATTGATATTCTTTTCGTTGAAAATATTTCTCCACTTATCGTATTGTTTCAAAATTTTGATTCGATATTTTCAACCCTTCAATAATCAAATAAACTGTTTCTTCTTTTTGTTTGCGTTTTGAAATATAAAACAGGCTTATTTCTTTCATTTTTGTGGACTTTGACTAGCAGAAAATCATTTCGGTTCCTCAAAATTACATGCATATTCAAAATAACAAATAATCATGATACCGTTTCGTGAGAATTACATTACATTACTTAGATTATAAACTTTTAGCAGAGTATTAATCTTTCGAAAAATAAGATAGAATGTTCTCGGAATTCTAGGTTGAATTTGCATAAACGATTTCCTTTTCAATTGAGAACATATCGAAACTTATCCTATGGTTTCTTAATTGTGATTAGATATTTTCAACTTATTCAATATTTCAATTATCACTTTCTTCTCTCTTTTGGCTCTTCCAAATATAATTTTTTTTCATTCATTCGTGTGAACTTTGAATGGTTTACATTTTTTTAGTTTTTCAAAATTACATGCAGAATCAAAATAGCCAAGGATCATTATACTGTTTCACGAATATGGATTTTTTGCGAAATATTATTGTTTTGAAAATAAGATGGAATATCTTTTAATTTCCCAGTTGAATTTGCAGTTTCGTATCTTTTGAACTAAGGAACATCTAAAAATCTCAAGGTATGGTTTCTCAATTGTGATTCAGTATTTTCAACTCATTCAATATTTCCATTATCACTTCCTCCTTTTGCTCTTCCAAATATGAATTTTTTTTTCATTCATTCTTGTGATCTTTGAATAGTTAACATAATTTTAGTTTCTCAAAATTACAAGCAGAATCAAAATAACAAATAATCATGTTACAGTTTCACGAATTTAGACTTTTAGCAAAGTATTATTCTTTTGAAGAATATGATAGAATGTTCTTGAAATTCCAGGTAGAAACCTGATCGATAGTTAATGCGTTCTCTCAATATTCTATATCCCTACTTTTTTACTAAATAAAGTTCAGAAATTTTATTCAGTATAATTCTTCCGAATAAAATTTTTTTTTTCATTCATTCTTGTGAACTTTGAATAGTTAACATAATTTCTGGTTTTCGAAATGACATGCAGAATTAAAATAACCAAAAATCATTATACTGTTTCACAAATATATATTTTTCGCGAAATATCATTTTTTTGAATATAAGATGGAATGTCCTCTAAATTCCCAGTTGAATTTGCAGTTTTGTATCTCTTAAACTCAGAAACATCTAAAAAACTCAAGGTATGGTTGCATAATTGTGATTCAATATTTTCAACAATTCTGATATTCCAATCATCACATTCTTCATCTTGTTTGCTTTTCTAACTATAGAGCTGTTTTCAATAGGATACATTTAAAAACATATTATAATGTCTCATAGTTCTTATTCAATCTGAATGACTGACTCTCCTCTGAACACGAGTTTTTGGACTGCTGCTTGATATCGAACTAATTGATAACGGTAGTGATATAATGAAGTAGATCATGGATTACCACTTCGAGGTCAAAAAATAGACGAGATCCGATCAAGTTTGCGACACCGATGATGAAATTCGATTCTCGCTGAATTCCTTATTTTTGTGCCTATCTCCTTTTTACGTACATCAATTTTTTGTTGCTCTTTGTATTGTTTGGCAGTCATGTACCTGTTGAGCCTAATATTAACCCATTCGTTATTTACAGGGAACGCCGGCGGGAGCAGGAAAAACAGTTGAGAGCCAGGATGCAAGAAAATACGGGAGGTACACCACTAGTGCTTCCCCCCCTCTTCGGAAATCCAGTTAAGGTGAGCTTTGAACCATTTATTACATATTTTTACAAATAACCACTGATGTGCTTTCGAAAAGTTTATTGTGTTTTTCGATGAGTCCTATCAGTTTCAAGTACCCTTAGTGATATATTCCAGGGTGTTAGTATTATCACCTTCTAGGAAGAACTGCTCACATCAGGATAAAAACAGAAAGAGCTGTTGATGTATTTACCGTCTGATCTCTCACCTTCTTGAAATGTGACCCAGTCTCACAACGGCCCCTTATGAAATCATCTTTCCGTGCATATTTCAATACCCAATCGAAAGTGTATTTTTCAGAATGTCAAAACAAATACCCACGTATTTCTCATGACCAATTTCCACACATTATATCGATCCATTTTCCACAAGCACGAAAGGTTCTGTGAAATGCAAAAAAAGAGATTCAGAACATCTTAGCGCCCATCAGATGGTATCCAATTTGAATATAAAATGGGCCTATGACCCACAATCCGGGATTGGGGATTCTTAAACGCACCTTTTTTAGTTTCGATCCGCCAGTCAGTATTTGTTCTATCATCTTTCCCTATAGATTAATCACAATATTTTAGAAGTGATATTTTATGTAGACATAATGATATGGATCTCTAAGCCCCAACATTATTTCCTGGAGTCCTCGCGTATAAATCCCCCCATTTTAATTTTTTCGACAACTTCGAAACTTTACAATATCATAACATCTTCGATAATGAAATGATAATTCAAAACTGTATGAGTCATTATAATTTTGAAAAATTATCCTAGTAGCCTTGATTTAATCATCTTTCAACTGATCTCAATTTTTTTTAATTTTTCTCAGGTTCCTACAAATAAGAATGACCCGTTGGTGAAAAGAATTAACGGCGTACTGGGAGAGTATAGCAGGGCCAAGCATTTATTCGATGGGAAGAAGGTCTTGATCCAGCCTGGTTTCACCACTCTATATGCGGTGCAACCGAGAACACACATGCCACCCCATCAGCCAGCAAACAGGTAATTAAATGTAGAATTCACAAGACCCTTACTGACATTGAGATGTGTCTCAACAACGCTATTTTTCCAACTTATTTCAAATACTTGTCAGGATTGATCGGTAGAATGTCACTGCTTAATTTTTGTGACGAGCATTATGAAGATGTTATCCTTGACTTCAGTCAAGGAAGATTCAAATCATCTTGATGCACATTTTATCGTGCAACGCGTCATATCTCAATGTGCAGCCCTTTTTGAAATACCCAAACTTTTACTGAACTACTTTATATAAACAGAATACTAATCAATATTTTTCCTTGCAGACCAACTTCTGTTGAAGCCAGGCACGAGTTGATGAAGAAAAATAACCACCACCATCCTGGCTTTCATTTTATGCCCGAGAAGAAACCGATTCAACACAGGCCAGTCGACAGCAGGCCACACGAAAGCGGCCCTTCTCAGGGCCACCAGGTCAGGCAAATCATCAAAAACAACTACGAACATAGCGGAAACGGCGCATATCAACAAATGATGCGTCGTCCTATGGCCATGGGTCGTCCTACTGCTTATCGAATGACCCGTCCAGCCGGCCCCGTATCGAACCAACAAAGGCCCTTCGACATCAGACCCCACGAACGCGGCCCTTATCAGGGCCACAAGAATAGGCAAATTAACTACAACTATGCCGCCTACAAACAGAAAGTAAATGGACTATCTCCACTAATAATGCGTCGTCCTATGACCATGGGTGATCCTAGTCATAATCAAGTGAGGCGTACAGCCGTTCCTGTACCGGTAAGTATGAAACACCAGTTCTTCTAAAAATTATGCCTCGCTGTGAAATACGAGCTGAAAGATTTTGGATTTATTTAAATTATTCTATTGCCTTCGTAATTCGACGTACAGCATGTATTATCCTCTCAGCATTTCCATCCAATAAACGTTCTGAGTGGTAAATAAGTGAACTCTTGTCAACTCCAGACTCTTTCAAAAATCGTAGTAAATTTCATTATCGAAACGAGGTATCCTTAATACTCACACATGATTTTTATTTTACAGGACAGAAAAACTCTACTTCACCAGAGTCCAGCTTCCTCGAACTTCGAAGTAGACAGGGCTCTGAAGGAAATGATCATTATGAAAGCAAAACTTTCGCCTATTGTTCCCATTTCGGGGTTGGATATTAACAAAAAAAAAATTATCTTCCATCATCCTAAGGCAACGGTGAGTTTGATAAGATATTTTTTTCCTATTTCAATCCTACATTTTTTTCATATTGATAGGGAGAAAAAGAAACCACACATCGATCAACACTAATTCCTTTTTTCAATTTCAGCTATCAGAGATGCCCCTTTGTAAAGGTTCCTCTACCCCGAGTAAGTACAAATAATTTATCTCCACATTTACGCTCCCAACATTCAACTCATCTGAGAAACTAAAATTTCTTTCGAAACCAAATTTCTCTGATTTGTCTTTGCAATGAAATTTCAACGTATACACACAGACTTCATTTCAAATCTTGAGTCAAAATTCAGGGACGTCGAACGGAACATGAAAATCGCCAATCACGTGATAAAATTGAAATACAATATCACAGGAAGCCTGAATGGAAATCCGCGAACGGGCAGTTTTCAGCCGATGTGATGGTTCTAAATAACCTGATTTTCATTCGAAAACTTGTTCGTTTTCACTTGCGAAAATTTTAGGGAATTCGATTTTTTGGCGGGGTCTTTCAGCTTGTTGAAACTTTTTGTTTCGTTAAGGTCCATTTTTTCATATATGATGAGATTTTAAGGAATCTGAACTATTGAATTTCTTTATCATTTGGCCGACGTTTCGGACATTATTCAGCTTTTTCTCAAGGCTACAATGTAAATTGATATGAAATGTATTGTCGAAGTATTGCACATAATGCTGCTCAGAACTTTAACTAGGAAAACTTCTGATCACCTATGAGGTAATTGGTTGCGAGAATAGATCTAGACCTTGCTGGCTTTCACCAAAATTCGAAATTTTTATCTAGTAACCATTATTTTTCCTTTTCAGAACAGAATGAAAAACTTTCCGATCAAACCTTGCACAACATCTCTGGGACATCAGCGTAAGTAACTCTCCGTCAAACGCTTTCGAACTGCATTCCAAACCGTAGATTCGCATTCAACTAATCCTTAATTTCTCCTCCAGCGATCTCAGAATACAATTGGCGTTGTCCGATATCAGCGACGACGAGGAATAAGACCATTCTGTAGTGAAAAGAACGCTGTCTAACATAACGGCGATACCACCCGCCAATCACATGGACGTCATCCCGCAAATCCTGAAGGACTATCTTGAGAGAGTCAGCGCCCAAAGCAGCAGATTTTTCAGTGCCCATACTCTGTTATAATTATTCAAATAAATAAATAAGCCAAAAATTATATTTTTTCATTCTTGAAACCATCTAACAATTCAAATTTTCAAAAAAATAAAATAGCGATTATGTTAATTTCATAACAAATATTTTTATGAAGTATGTTCACAACAGAAAATAACTGAAAATTTTTGTTTTTGAAAAATAAGTACCCGCTCAGTGAGATAATTTTCCTTTTTTGTATTCAATCAACTTGTTCACTTCCTCGAAATCAACACTTCCCGTAAGTTCATTTTCTATAGAAGAGCGTACCGAAGAATTATTTGGAGTATTCTTGAATTTTTTCGGAACCTTTCTCTTACCTCTTTCTCTTTCAATACATTCGCAGGAATAATTTCTTTTATTAAAACCATTTCTCCACTCATCGTATGGTTTCAAAATTTTGATATAATAATTTCAACTCTTTCAGTATTTTAACTGAGGTTACTTTATTTGAGGTTGCTCAAAACACCTCTTTAAATGGAGAATATTCTCGAATCAAATATATAACGTTGAAACGGATTAATTGGGTTATTCACGAGAGTTACATATATAGCATCATTGATTTTTTATAGAACTTTCTGAGCTCTACAAAAGAGGAGTTGATAATTTTTCTTTATCTCTCATATCGTCTATCTGAGCTGAATTTGCATTATCGATTCTGTTTTCAATTGTAGTGATATAATTAATAATATAAAACAAAAAAATAAATATCATAGACTATATAAGAGGCATTTACTAAGTTGTTACTATGAAAGATTCAATGAATTAAGATCCAAAATTAAAAAAGATATTAGAACTGCTTATAAAAAATATTTGATGAATGTAGAAGTAGAACTTCAAGAAAACCCTAAAAAGTTTTGGAATTTTATCAATAACAAAAAAGATATCACTAGGATACCAGGTGAGATGGAGTATGGGGGTGAAATCTTATCAGACGGTTCACAAATAGTAAATGCATTTGCAGATCACTTCTCTAAAAATTATACAAGGCAGGAACCGGGTTGTTTAGATAATGTTTGCAATGCTGATCGTGGTGGGTTTTTCCATATAAGTCAGATAACTGTGGAAGATATTGAAGAGGCTATTCAAAATTTGAAACCAAAAAAAAGTATGGGTCCTGATAATTTACCGGCATGTGTAATTAGGCAGTGTGCAGATATTTTTGCGAAACCATTTTTCATATTATTTAATTTATCCTTGAAAACAGCTAGTTTTCCGACATGTCTTAAAACAGCCTTCATATGCCCAGTATATAAAACGGGTGAAAAAGAAAAAATAGTGAATTACCGGCCTATTTCTATCATTTCAAATATTGCAAAAGTGTTTGAATCGGTCTTATATAAATATATTATGTTTCACGTGAAGAACAAAATCCCAGTTCAACAGCATGGTTTCACTGCTGGTAGGTCTACATCATCAAACTTGATCGAGTTTGTTGAATATTCCTTGAATGCCTTTTCTAATCATTCTCAAGTAGATGTGCTTTATCTGGATGCAGTTAAAGCCTTCGATAGGGTACCCCATGACATTATATTGTTTAAGCTTCTGCATATACACAATTTTTCACCTCATTTGGTTTCTTTTTTTGGTTCTTATTTGGGTGGGAGAACTCAGTGTGTGAGGATAAATCAATTTTTTTCTGAAAACTTCGAAGCCACATCAGGGGTACCACAGGGTTCAAACCTTGGGCCCTTGTTGTTCCTTCTTTATATCAATGATATTGTTGATGTTGTGACTTTCTCTGAGATGAGTCTCTATGCTGATGATGTGAAGTTATATAGGATTATTAGAAATCCTAATGATGCAGAGGAACTGAGGTCTGATTTGGATAGGGTTGTGGCCTGGGCTAAAAGAAATAAACTGACATTTAACAGTGCGAAATGTTATCTTGTAACATTTTCTAGAAAAAAGGTGGACCTTATCTATAATTATGCTGTGGACGGTGATCCCTTGACTAGACTCGAGAAAATCAAAGATTTAGGTGTATCATTTGATAGATCTTTAACCTTTAATGATCATATTGATGAAGTAGTTAAAAATTCTTATAAGATGCTTGGGTTCATTTTGAGGAACACTAGAGAGTTCACAAACTTTAGAACATTAAAAATCCTATTTGATTCATATGTTATATCTAGACTTGAGTATTGTTCGGTTGTTTGGAATCCTAGTTATTTGTGTCAACAAAGAAAGATTGAAGGTGTAATCAAGAAATTTCTTAATAATGTTAACTTTATATTACGTAAGAGTAAAAATAGTTTTAACAATAATTTAAAAAATTATAATTTAATAACACTAGAAAATAGAAGATTTATTGCTGAAATAGTTTACCTACATGAAACTATCACAAATGAAAATACTGACAGTGCTACACTTGATAAATTACTTTTCTCAGTACCGAGGATTAATGTGAGATCTCATTCTACATTCTATTTACCTTGCCCTAGAACAAATTATATGAAATTTTCTCCAATACATTCAATGTGTGATAAGTACAATAGGGTTCAGGATGTATGTGATTTGTTTTCGCACTCAACATCTCAAATAAAGCGAAAACTGTATGACTACTTCTATGATTCAATAATTGCAACTTGAGAGTTCAAACTTGATTTCAATTTTTTTTTTTTTTTGTTTCATTCTTTTGTTGATGATTTCAATTATGTATTGTATATTCAAGAACCGTAATGGTTAAAATTGAATCGGATTGATAATTATTAGTGTACAATTGTTATTAGTAATAGCCGACTCAAGAATCGGAAACTAGAATACTTGTATTGTGGAATCTGTATGAGTTGTATCAATAAATAAATAAATAAATTGAGAACATTTCAAAACTTATCGTATGGTTTTATAGTCCTGATTCAATATTTTCAACTCTTTCCATATTTGAATGATCGCTTTATTCTTTCTGTTTGCTCTTCTGAATTCAAATCAATATAAAAAATGTTAATAATAATAATACAAATAATATAATCGTCAGGGCATGTCTGGAGCCGGCGCTGGACATGACAGCATGCGGGACGTCGGTGGCAGGATGTTGAGGAAGCGGGCTCCTGCTGCAGAAGAAGCTACAGCTCCAAAGCAACAACAGCAACCAACGAGTCCAATTCAATTGCTGACTCGAACCGCTGAAGGTGCTGCGCAGGATATTCAGCCAGTGCTTACCCAAGCGGGGTTAGTTAGAAAGCGCATGAAGTGGACAACGTCCATGAATGAAACTATTGTGCGCATATATAACTCCATCACGGGACTAGGGCAGAACACGAACAACTATAGGAAAAGGCTCCATGAGGAATTCTGCAACGCCTACCCAAATATAAATGTCACTGAACAACGGTTGGCAGACCAGTACCGCGTAATTCTGAGAAATGAACTAATACCAATTTCCAGAATCGACGCAATTAAACAAGAACTTCAGCGTCCGCCAGTAACAGAGAGCGACACCAACATCTCTGATGAGATTCACATGCCTGGGCAACAACAGCCAGAAGAAATTGACGCTGAAAGTCCATCTTGCAACCCAAGTGAGGCAGAACACTAGGACGATAGGGAAGAGCTCCACCGACAAATTGACTCTGAGATGAGGAGATATTTTGCCGAATTGGAAGGAACAGATCCTCTTCATCGAATAGCACCTCCCCGACTCAATACATCCAAGAATATGTCACTCATAATCGACATCTTGAATAAGGACGTTTTACCTGAGTTCCTACAGAATGGCAGTTCATTGGAATATCTTCATCTAGTTTTTTACTGTGCAGCGCTAACGACGGCTAAAATCATAGGGGCAAAAATTCGCCGAACGAACAACGATGGTCCAAAATTACACAAATTATATGCGCCACCATGGCAGAAACGTCTTCAACACAAAACAGAGAGACTAATAAGAGACATTGGACGACTGACGGAGTACGTGAACGGAAATCGCGGAAGGAAGGTTGTGAAAGCTGCCAAAGAAATCATGGATAGAAACAGAACACACACAGAACGAGAGACTGAGAATGCTTCAGCTCACCACTGCCTCGACACTCTGAAGCAAAAGCTAAGTCTGTATGCAGAACGCCTGAGAAGATATAAAAGCAATTATAGCCGGAAAAGAGACAACAATTCATTCGAAAAGTCGGAAGAAACTTTCTACCGGTCACTCACATCGTCTGATGGAGAAAATGGAAAGTTACCACCAAAAGAAGCCATTGAACAATTCTGGACCGAACAATTATCAACGAAACCTCAGTTCAATGGAGATACCGGATGAATTGAAGATGAAAAGTCTGAAGCTGTAAAATATGAGCCGATACAACATGACATAATCACAATTGAAGAAGTAAAATCAGCTATCAGAGGACTACACAACTGGAAAACACCTGGGCCTGATGGATTACAGAACTTCTGTATCAAGAAACTTTGGATCATGCATGACAAATTGACCTCCGCAATAAATGATGTCACTGAAAATCCTGAAAGAATGCCAATATTCCTTACACATGGCACAACGTACCTGTTACCTAAAGGCCAAAGGAATACAGAAGACCCATCCAAATACCGACCAATCACATGTCTTCCAACGATGTACAAATTAATCACATCGTGCATTTCAAATCGAATTCACAACCATTGCGAAAGGAATAACATCATCGCCATGCAACAAAAAGGATGCACCAAAGAGAGCAGAGGGTGCAAAAAACAGCTAATAATTGATTCAGTTATCGGCAATCAAGCGTTCTCCAAGCGAAGGAATCTTTACGCTGCGTACATAGACTACAAGAAAGCATTCGATTAGATACCTCACGAATGGCTCTTGACTATCTTGAATATTTACAAGGTGGATCCCAATATTGTTAAGTTCCTGAAAAACGCTATGTCAACCTGGCGTACTAGTCTTCAAATGAAAGCCGCAGATGGCTCCATTACGACAGGACCTATTCCAATAAGACGCGGAATTTTCCAAGGGGATTCGCTGAGCCCTCTGTGGTTCTGCATGGCTCTGAATCCCTTGTCTCATAGATTGAACTCTACGGACTACGGATTTGCCATCAAAAGCGGCAGTAGAACTATGATGAAACTGAATCATCTCCTTTACATGGACGATTTGAAACTCTTCGCATCTACCAAAAAACAAATGCAACAGATGCTGAAAATGGTGGAAGGATTTTCGGAAGACATCAAAATGAAGTTTGGATTAGAAAAATGTCGACTGCTCAACATAACGAGATGGAAAATAGAAGATGGTACGTTCAAACTCAGAGAAGGTGCAGAAATTGAAGCATTGAAGGAAGGAGACACATACAAGTATCTGGGCATAAAATAGGCAAGAAAAATCAATCAGATCCAGATGAAGAAAGAACTAACGGAGGAGTTCACCCGAAGATTGAGAAGGATAATGAGAACTGGCCTTTACAGCAAGAATCTGATAAAAGCTATCAATACCTACGCTTGCTCGGCGCTGAGCTACTCATTCGGTATCATCTCTTGGACCACCACCGATTTAGCAGCCTTACAAAGAAAAATAAGGACGATGCTCACTAAACACAATAAACATCACCCCAAAAGCTCAATAGAACGGACCGAGCTGCCACGACATCTTGGGGGTAGAGGAATTGTTGATTTGTCCAACCGTATGACCCAGGAAATTGAAGGACTTCGAAAATATTTTCTGAGCAAGGCTGCTTCGTCAGAACTCCATCGAGTAGTTTGTGTTGCTGATACTTCTACACCGTTAAAGCTACAGCAGGACCACTTGGAAACCGTCGAACACTCTGCAGAAAGTAAAATGCAGAAACTGATTGGCAAACCTTTGCATGGGAGGCACCAGAACGAGGTCAACCATGATTACGTCGACATTTCTGCGTCGAACTACTGGTTGACTTCCGGAAGGTTGTTTCCTGAGACAGAGGGCTTCATGCTTGCCATCCAGGATCAGGTGATTCCAACAAGGAACTACATGAAATATATCGCCAAGGATGCCTCAGTGGCGGATGAAAGCTATCGTTATGGCTGTGCGACACATGAAACTATCCAGCACATCACCGGGGGATGTCAGAAGTTCGCGGGCACGGAGTACAAAAATAGACATGATGCCGTTGCGAAGATTCTTCACCAAGAATTGGCACTAAAACACCAACTTCTAAGTTCGAAAAAGGTTTCTTATTACAATTACCATCCGGATGCTGTATTGGAAAATGAACATCACAAGCTCTATTGGGATCGCACGGTTCTCACAGACCGGAAAATAACCCACAATAGACCAGACCTCATATTGCTCAATAAGGATGAGGACACAGCACTTTTCATCGATGTGGCGATTCCAAATAATAACAATCTTCTAGATAGGCACGCTGAAAAAATTTCAAAGTACAGAGATCTCGAGGAGCAAACCAGGAGACAGTGGAAGCTGAAAGATGTCAAGACCATCCCTATTGTCATATCATCTACAGGCCTGATACCGAAGAAACTACTGGAGAACTTGAGGAAACTTCAGCTGGACGAAAATATCTCTAGAGTGATGCAGAAGGCGGTACTGCTGGGAACGGCGAGAACTGTACGCAAGTACATGGGAAATTCAGAGGAACACCGTCTGCTCCGACAGGAAGTGCGGACGGAGCAGGAATCCAACTTACAGCAGGGATCCGAGGAGCGACCTGAACCCGACCAACACCACGAGCCCGAAAACCTGGAAAGGGCTCCAACAGAGCTTAATCCTTTTGATATCTGAGATATCTGGGATAAGTGAATTTTCCTCTGAAGAGGAGTGTGAAAGCCGCAAGGCTAAAGTCATAAAGCTCTGTTTTATAATAGGCAGTGATTTCTCTGAATTTCAGGATTTTCATAATTTTCAATAGAGAATTACTCAATTTTTTCGGAACGTTACTGTAACCATTTCTATACTTATATATCTGCAGTATTTTCTTCGATTGAGACCATTTCAAATTTTAACGTATGATTTCATAATTGTGATTCAAAATTTCCAACAATTATAAAATTTCAATTCTGACTTTATTCATTTTATTTACCTTTGGCATTCATAAGACTGTTTTTCCATTTAATGCTTGTGGACTTTGAGTAGTTGAACATCTACACGGTTCTTCAAAATTACATGCAGAATCAAAATAACCCAAAAACATTATTCCTCTTCAAGAATATTGATTTTTCGTGAGGTAATATGCTTTCGACGAATGAAATAGAATGTTCTCGAAACTCCAGGTAAAAACCTGATCGAAAGTTAATGCATTTTCTCAAAATTCTGCATCCCTACTCTTTCACTAGATAACGTCATGTTCTGAAATTCTATTCAGTATATCTCTGTTCGCTCTTTTGAGAGGTTGAAAATCTCGGCGAATTCCTCAGTGTCTTCTCGATCATTGGCAAAATTGTGTGAATTTTTTCATTCAGAATACCGTATCGATAAAATTTGAAAATGAGGTTAACTAATGATTGGTACGAGAAGTTGATGTAAGTAGTGTATATTCAGCATGACTTCGAATTAATTAGTGTAGAAAAAGTTAACATCAAAATATTTTTCATTCAATCAAGTCTCCAGAGAATTTCAGGTTTCTTATATTTCCCACTAATCAATTTTTGAATCTGTTTGAATAGCCACTCTAACCCCGTACTAATTCAATACATTTGCAGAATTGATATTCTTTCCGTTAAAAATATTTCTCCACTCATCCTATTGTTTCAAAATTGTGATTCAATATTTTCAACCCTTCAATAATCAATTATACTCTTTCCCCGTTTTGTTTGCGTCTTGAGATATGAAACAGGCTTATTTCTTTCATTTTTGTGGACTTTGAGTAGCAGAAAATCATTTCGGTTCTTCAAAATTACATGCATATTCAAAATAACAAATAATCATGATACCGTTTCGCGAGAATAGAATTTAAGCAAAGTATTATTCTTTTGAAAAATAGGATAGAATGTTGTCGAAATTCTAGATTAAATTTGCATTATTGATTTCCTTTTCAATTGAGAACCTTCCAAATCCTATCGTTCGGTTTCTCAATTGTGATTCAATATTTTCAATATTTCAATTATCTTTTTTCTTTTTGCTCTTAGAAATGAAAGTTTTTTTTTCATTCATTCTTGTGATATTTGAATGGTTAACATAATTGCAGTTTTTAGAAATTACATGAAGAATCGAAATAACAAATGATCATGATACAGTTTCACGAATTTAGACTTTTAGCAAAGTATTGTTCTTTTGAAAAATATGATAGAATGTTCTCGAAATTCCAGGTAGAAACCTGACCGTTAGTTAATGCGTGCTCTCAAAATTCTGCATCCCTACTCTTTAAGTAGATAACGTTCTATTCAGTATAACACTGTTCGCTCTTTTGAGAAGTTGAAAATTTCGGCGTATTCCTTAGTGTCTTCTAGATCATTGGCAAAGTTTTGTGAATCTTTTCATTCAGAATACCGTATCGATAAAATTTGAAAATGATGTTAACTAATGATTGGTACGAGAAGTTGATGTAAGTAGTGTATATTCAGCATGACTTCGAATTAGTTAGTGTAGAAAAAGTTGTTAACATCAAAATATTTTTCATTCAATCAAGTCTCCAGAGAATTTCAGGTTTCTTATATTTCCCACTAATCAATTTTTGAATCTTTTTGAATAGCCACTCTAACCCCGTACTAATTCAATACATTTGCAGAATTGATATTCTTTCCGTTAAAAATATTTCTCCACTCATCCTATTGTTTCAAAATTGTGATTCAATATTTTCAACCCTTCAATAATCAATTATACTCTTTCCCCGTTTTGTTTGCGTCTTGAGATATGAAACAGGCTTATTTCTTTCATTTTTGTGGACTTTGAGTAGCAGAAAATCATTTCGGTTCTTCAAAATTACATGCATATTCAAAATAACAAATAATCATGATACCGTTTCGCGAGAATAGAATTTCAGCAAAGTATTATTCTTTTGAAAAATAGGAAAGAATGTTGTCGAAATTCTAGATTAAATTTGCATAATTGATTTCCTTTTCAATTGAGAATCTTCCAAAACCTATCGTTCGGTTTCTCAATTGTGATTCAATATTTTCAATATTTCAATTATCTTTTTGCTCTTAGAAATGAAAGTTTTTTTTTCATTCATTCTTGTGATATTTGAATGGTTAACATAATTGCACTTTTTAGAAATTACATGAAGAATCGAAATAACAAATGATCATGATACAGTTTCACGAATTTAGACTTTTAGCAAAGTATTGTTCTTTTGAAAAATATGATAGAATGTTCTCGAAATTCCAGGTAGAAACCTGACCGTTAGTTAATGCGTGCTCTCAAAATTCTGCATCCCTACTCTTTTAGTAGATAACGTTCTATTCAGTATAACACTGTTCGCTCTTTTGAGAAGTTGAAAATTTCGGCGTATTCCTTAGTGTCTTCTAGATCATTGGCAAAGTTTTGTGAATCTTTTCATTCAGAATACCGTATCGATAAAATTTGAAAATGAAGTTAACTAATGATTGGTACGAGAAGCTGATGTAAGTAGTGTATATTCAGAATGACTTCGAATTAGTTAGTGTAGAAAAAGTTGTTAACATCAAGATATTTTTCATTTAATCAAGTCTCCAGTGAATTTCAGGTTTCTTATATTTCTCACTAATCAATTTTTAAATTTTTTTGAATAGCCACTCTAACCTCGTACTAATTCAATACATTTGCTGAATTGATTCTTTTCGTTGAAAATATTTCTCCACTCATCGCATGGTTTCAAAATTGTGATTCAATGTTTTCAACCCTTCAATAATCAAATAAACTGTTTCTTCCTTTTGTTTGGGTTTTGAAATATAAAACAGGCTTATTTCTTTCATTTTTGTGGACTTTGACTAGCAGAAAATCATTTCGGTTCTTCAAAATTACATGCATATTCAAAATAACAAACAATCATGATACCGTTTCGCGAGAATAGAATTTTAGCAAAGTATTATTCTTTTGAAAAATAGGATAGAATTTACTCGAAATTCTAGGTTAAATTTGCATTATTGATTTCCTTTTCAATTGAGAACATTCCAAAACCTATCGTTCAATTTCTCAATTGTGATTCAATATTTTCAATATTTCAATTATCTTTTTTTCTTTTTGCTTATCCAAATATAAATTTTTTTTTCATTCATTCTTTTGATCTTTGAATATTTAACATGATTTCAGTTTCTTAAAATTACATGGAGAATCGAAATAACAAATAATCATGATACAGTTTCACGAATATAGACTTTTAGCAAAATATCATTATTTCGAAAAAAAAAAGATAGAATGTTCTCGAAACTCCAGGAAGAAACCTGACCGATAGTTAATGAGTTTTCTCAAAATTCGGCATCCCTACTCTTTTAGTAGATAAAGTTCTATTCAGTATAACTCTGTTCGCTCTTTTGAGAAGTTGAAAATTTTGGCGAAATCCTTAGTGTCTTCTAGATCATTGACAAAGTTTTGTGAATTTTTTCATTCAGAATACCGTATCGATAAAATTCGAAAATGAAGTTAACTAATAATTGGTACAAGGAGTTGATGTAAGTAGTGTATATTCAGCATAACATCGAAATATTTTTCATTTAATCAAGTCTCCATTGAATTTCAGGTTTCTTATATTTCCCACTAATCACTTTTTAAATTTTTTTGAATAGCCACTCTAACCCCGTACTAATTCAATACATTTGCAGAATTGATATTCTTTTCGTTGAAAATATTTCTCCACTTATCGTATTGTTTCAAAATTTTGATTCGATATTTTCAACCCTTCAATAATCAAATAAACTGTTTCTTCTTTTTGTTTGCGTTTTGAAATATAAAACAGGCTTATTTCTTTCATTTTTGTGGACTTTGACTAGCAGAAAATCATTTCGGTTCCTCAAAATTACATGCATATTCAAAATAACAAATAATCATGATACCGTTTCGTGAGAAATACATTACATTACTTAGATTATAAACTTTTAGCAGAGTATTAATCTTTCGAAAAATAAGATAGAATGTTCTCGGAATTCTAGGTTGAATTTGCATAAACGATTTCCTTTTCAATTGAGAACATATCGAAACTTATCCTATGGTTTCTTAATTGTGATTAGATATTTTCAACTTATTCAATATTTCAATTATCACTTTCTTTTCTCTTTTGGCTCTTCCAAATATAATTTTTTTTCATTCATTCGTGTGAACTTTGAATGGTTTACATTTTTTTAGTTTTTCAAAATTACATGCAGAATCAAAATAGCCAAGGATCATTATACTGTTTCACGAATATGGATTTTTTGCGAAATATTATTGTTTTGAAAATAAGATGGAATATCTTTTAATTTCCCAGTTGAATTTGCAGTTTCGTATCTTTTGAACTAAGGAACATCTAAAAATCTCAAGGTATGGTTTCTCAATTGTGATTCAGTATTTTCAACTCATTCAATATTTCAATTATCACTTCCTCCTTTTGCTCTTCCAAATATGAATTTTTTTTTCATTCATTCTTGTGATCTTTGAATAGTTAACATAATTTTAGTTTCTCAAAATTACAAGCAGAATCAAAATAACAAATAATCATGTTACAGTTTCACGAATTTAGACTTTTAGCAAAGTATTATTCTTTTGAAGAATATGATAGAATGTTCTTGAAATTCCAGGTAGAAACCTGATCGATAGTTAATGCGTTCTCTCAATATTCTGCATCCCTACTTTTTTACTAAATAAAGTTCAGAAATTTTATTCAGTATAATTCTTCCGAATAAAAATTTTTTTTTCATTCATTCTTGTGAACTTTGAATAGTTAACATAATTTCTGGTTTTCGAAATGACATGCAGAATTAAAATAACCAAAAATCATTATACTGTTTCACAAATATATATTTTTCGCGAAATATCATTTTTTTGAATATAAGATGGAATGTCCTCTAAATTCCCAGTTGAATTTGCAGTTTTGTATCTCTTAAACTCAGAAACATCTAAAAAACTCAAGGTATGGTTGCATAATTGTGATTCAATATTTTCAACAATTCTGATATTCCAATCATCACATTCTTCATCTTGTTTGCTTTTCTAACTATAGAGCTGTTTTCAATAGGATACATTTAAAAACATATCATAATGTCTCATAGTTCTTATTCAATCTGAATGACTGACTCTCCTCTGAACACGAGTTTTTGGACTGCTGCTTGATATCGAACTAATTGATAACGGTAGTGATATAATGAAGTAGATCATGGATTACCACTTCGAGGTCAAAAAATAGACGAGATCCGATCAAGTTTGCGACACCTATGATGAAATTCGATTCTCGCTGAATTCCTTATTTTTGTGCCTATCTCCTTTTTACGTACATCAATTTTTTGTTGCTCTTTGTATTGTTTGGCAGTCATGTACCTGTTGAGCCTAATATTAACCCATTCGTTATTTACAGGGAACGCCGGCGGGAGCAGGAAAAACAGTTGAGAGCCAGGATGCAAGAAAATACGGGAGGTACACCACTAGTGCTTCCCCCCCTCTTCGGAAATCCAGTTAAGGTGAGCTTTGAACCATTTATTACATATTTTTACAAATAACCACTGATGTGCTTCCGAAAAGTTTATTGTGTTTTTCGATGAGTCCTATCAGTTTCAAGTACCCTTAGTGATATATTCCAGGGTGTTAGTATTATCACCTTCTAGGAAGAACTGCTCACATCAGGATAAAAACAGAAAGAGCTGTTGATGTATTTACCGTCTGATCTCTCACCTTCTTGAAATGTGACCCAGTCTCACAACGGCCCCTTATGAAATCATCTTTCCGTGCATATTTCAATACCCAATCGAAAGTGTATTTTTCAGAATGTCAAAACAAATACCCACGTATTTCTCATGACCAATTTCCACACATTATATCGATCCATTTTCCACAAGCACGAAAGGTTCTGTGAAATGCAAAAAAAGAGATTCAGAACATCTTAGCGCCCATCAGATGGTATCCAATTTGAATATAAAATGGGCCTATGACCCACAATCCGGGATTGGGGATTCTTAAACGCACCTTTTTTAGTTTCGATCCGCCAGTCAGTATTTGTTCTATCATCTTTCCCTATAGATTAATCACAATATTTTAGAAGTGATATTTTATGTAGACATAATGATATGGATCTCTAAGCCATAACATTATTTCCTGGAGTCCTCGCGTATAAATCCCCCCATTTTAATTTTTTCGACAACTTCGAAACTTTACAATATCATAACATCTTCGATAATGATATGATAATTCAAAACTGTATGAGTCATTATAATTTTGAAAAATTATCCTAGTAGCCTTGCTTTAATCATCTTTCAACTGATCCCATTTTTTTTTAATTTTTTTCAGGTTCCTACAAATAAGAATGACCCGTTGGTGAAAAGAATTAACGGCGTACTGGGAGAGTATAGCAGGGCCAAGCATTTATTCGATGGGAAGAAGGTCTTGATCCAGCCTGGTTTCACCACTCTATATGCGGTGCAACCGAGAACACACATGCCACCCCATCAGCCAGCAAACAGGTAATTAAATTTAGAATTCACAAGACCCTTACTGACATTGAGATGTGTCTCAACAACGCTATTTTTCCAACTTATTTCAAATACTTGTCAGGATTGATCGGTAGAATGTCACTGCTTAATTTTTGTGACGAGCATTATGAAGATGTTATCCTTGACTTCAGTCAAGGAAGATTCAAATCATCTTGATGCACATTTTATCGTGCAACGCGTCATATCTCAATGTGCAGCCCTTTTTGAAATACCCAAACTTTTACTGAACTACTTTATATAAACAGAATACTAATCAATATTTTTCCTTGCAGACCAACTTCTGTTGAAGCCAGGCACGAGTTGATGAAGAAAAATAACCACCACCATCCTGTCTTTCATTTTATGCCCGAGAAGAAACCGATTCAACACAGGCCAGTCGACAGCAGGCCACACGAAAGCAGCCCTTTTCAGGGCCACCAGGTCAGGCAAATCAACAAAAACAACTACGAACATAGCGGAAACGGCGCATATCAACAAATGATGCGTCGTCCTATGGCCATGGGTCGTCCTACTGCTTATCGAATGACCCGTCCAGCCGGCCCCGTATCGAACCAACAAAGGCCCTTCGACATCAGACCCCACGAACGCGGCCCTTATCAGGGCCACAAGAATAGGCAAATTAACTACAACTATGCCGCCTACAAACAGAAAGTAAATGGACTATCTCCACTAATAATGCGTCGTCCTATGACCATGGGTGATCCTAGTCATAATCAAGTGAGGCGTACAGCCGTTCCTGTACCGGTAAGTATGAAACACCAGTTCTTCTAAAAATTATGCCTCGCTGTGAAATACGAGCTGAAAGATTTTGGATTTATTTAAATTATTCTATTGCCTTCGTAATTCGACGTACAGCATGTATTATCCTCTCAGCATTTCCATCCAATAAACGTTCTGAGTGGTAAATAAGTGAACTCTTGTCAACTCCAGACTCTTTCAAAAATCGTAGTAAATTTCATTATCGAAACGAGGTATCCTTAATACTCACACATGATTTTTATTTTACAGGACAGAAAAACTCTACTTCACCAGAGTCCAGCTTCCTCGAACTTCGAAGTAGACAGGGCTCTGAAGGAAATGATCATTATGAAAGCAAAACTTTCGCCTATTGTTCCCATTTCGGGGTTGGATATTAACAAAAAAAAAATTATCTTCCATCATCCTAAGGCAACGGTGAGTTTGATAAGATATTTTTTTCCTATTTCAATCCTACATTTTTTTCATATTGATAGGGAGAAAAAGAAACCACACATCGATCAACACTAATTCCTTTTTTCAATTTCAGCTATCAGAGATGCCCCTTTGTAAAGGTTCCTCTACCCCGAGTAAGTACAAATAATTTATCTCCACATTTACGCTCCCAACATTCAACTCATCTGAGAAACTAAAATTTCTTTCGAAACCAAATTTCTCTGATTTGTCTTTGCAATGAAATTTCAACGTATACACACAGACTTCATTTCAAATCTTGAGTCAAAACACAGGGACGTCGAACGGAACATGAAAATCGCCAATCACGTGATAAAATTGAAATACAATATCACAGGAAGCCTGAATGGAAATCCGCGAACGGGCAGTTTTCAGCCGATGTGATGGTTCTAAATAACCTGATTTTCATTCGAAAACTTGTTCGTTTTCACTTGCGAAAATTTTAGGGAATTCGATTTTTTGGCGGGGTCTTTCAGCTTGTTGAAACTTTTTGTTTCGTTAAGGTCCATTTTTTCATATATGATGAGATTTTAAAGAATCTGAACTACTGAATTTCTTTATCATTTGGCCGACGTTTCGGACATTATTCAGCTTTTTCTCAAGGCTACAATGTAAATTGATATGAAATGTATTGTCGAAGTATTGCACATAATGCTGCTCAGAACTTTAACTAGGAAAACTTCTGATCACCTATGAGGTAAGTGGTTGCGAGAATAGATCTAGACCTTGCTGGCTTTCACCAAAATTCGAAATTTTTATCTAGTAACCATTATTTTTCCTTTTCAGAACAGAATGAAAAACTTTCCGATCAAACCTTGCACAACATCTCTGGGACATCAGCGTAAGTAACTCTCCGTCAAACGCTTTCGAACCGCATTCCAAACCGTAGATTCGCATTCAACTAATCCTTAATTTCTCCTCCAGCGATCTCAGAATACAATTGGCGTTGTCCGATATCAGCGACGACGAGGAATAAGACCATTCTGTAGTGAAAAGAACGCTGTCTAACATAACGGCGATACCACCCGCCAATCACATGGACGTCATCCCGCAAATCCTGAAGGACTATCTTGAGAGAGTCAGCGCCCAAAGCAGCAGATTTTTCAGTGCCCATACTCTGTTATAATTATTCAAATAAATAAATAAGCCAAAAATTATATTTTTTCATTCTTGAAACCATCTAACAATTCAAATTTTCAAAAAAATAAAATAGCGATTATGTTAATTTCATAACAAATATTTTTATGAAGTATGTTCACAACAGAAAATAACTGAAAATTTTTGTCTTTGAAAAATAAGTACCCGCTCAGTGAGATAATTTTCCTTTTTTGTATTCAATCAACTTGTTCACTTCCTCGAAATCAACACTTCCCGTAAGTTCATTTTCTATAGAAGAGCGTACCGAAGAATTATTTGGAGTATTCTTGAATTTTTTCGGAACCTTTCTCTTACCTCTTTCTCTTTCAATACATTCGCAGGAATAATTTCTTTTATTAAAACCATTTCTCCACTCATCGTATGGTTCCAAAATTTTGATATAATAATTTCAACTCTTTCAGTATTTTAACTGAGGTTACTTTATTTGAGGTTGCTCAAAACACCTCTTTAAATGGAGAATATTCTCGAATCAAATATATAACGTTGAAACGGATTAATTGGGTTATTCACGAGAGTTACATATATAGCATCATTGATTTTTTATAGAACTTTCTGAGCTCTACAAAAGAGGAGTTGATAATTTTTCTTTATCTCTCATATCGTCTATCTGAGCTGAATTTGCATTATCGATTCTGTTTTCAATTGTAGTGATATAATTAATAATATAAAACAAAAAAATAAATATCATAGACTATATAAGAGGCATTTACTAAGTTGTTACTATGAAAGATTCAATGAATTAAGATCCAAAATTAAAAAAGATATTAGAACTGCTTATAAAAAATATTTGATGAATGTAGAAGTAGAACTTCAAGAAAACCCTAAAAAGTTTTGGAATTTTATCAATAACAAAAAAGATATCACTAGGATACCAGGTGAGATGGAGTATGGGGGTGAAATCTTATCAGACGGTTCACAAATAGTAAATGCATTTGCAGATCACTTCTCTAAAAATTATACAAGGCAGGAACCGGGTTGTTTAGATAATGTTTGCAATGCTGATCGTGGTGGGTTTTTCCATATAAGTCAGATAACTGTGGAAGATATTGAAGAGGCTATTCAAAATTTGAAACCAAAAAAAAGTATGGGTCCTGATAATTTACCGGCATGTGTAATTAGGCAGTGTGCAGATATTTTTGCGAAACCATTTTTCATATTATTTAATTTATCCTTGAAAACAGCTAGTTTTCCGACATGTCTTAAAACAGCCTTCATATGCCCAGTATATAAAACGGGTGAAAAAGAAAAAATAGTGAATTACCGGCCTATTTCTATCATTTCAAATATTGCAAAAGTGTTTGAATCGGTCTTATATAAATATATTATGTTTCACGTGAAGAACAAAATCCCAGTTCAACAGCATGGTTTCACTGCTGGTAGGTCTACATCATCAAACTTGATCGAGTTTGTTGAATATTCCTTGAATGCCTTTTCTAATCATTCTCAAGTAGATGTGCTTTATCTGGATGCAGTTAAAGCCTTCGATAGGGTACCCCATGACATTATATTGTTTAAGCTTCTGCATATACACAATTTTTCACCTCATTTGGTTTCTTTTTTTGGTTCTTATTTGGGTGGGAGAACTCAGTGTGTGAGGATAAATCAATTTTTTTCTGAAAACTTCGAAGCCACATCAGGGGTACCACAGGGTTCAAACCTTGGGCCCTTGTTGTTCCTTCTTTATATCAATGATATTGTTGATGTTGTGACTTTCTCTGAGATGAGTCTCTATGCTGATGATGTGAAGTTATATAGGATTATTAGAAATCCTAATGATGCAGAGGAACTGAGGTCTGATTTGGATAGGGTTGTGGCCTGGGCTAAAAGAAATAAACTGACATTTAACAGTGCGAAATGTTATCTTGTAACATTTTCTAGAAAAAAGGTGGACCTTATCTATAATTATGCTGTGGACGGTGATCCCTTGACTAGACTCGAGAAAATCAAAGATTTAGGTGTATCATTTGATAGATCTTTAACCTTTAATGATCATATTGATGAAGTGGTTAAAAATTCTTATAAGATGCTTGGGTTCATTTTGAGGAACACTAGAGAGTTCACAAACTTTAGAACATTAAAAATCCTATTTGATTCATATGTTATATCTAGACTTGAGTATTGTTCGGTTGTTTGGAATCCTAGTTATTTGTGTCAACAAAGAAAGATTGAAGGTGTAATCAAGAAATTTCTTAATAATGTTAACTTTATATTACGTAAGAGTAAAAATAGTTTTAACAATAATTTAAAAAATTATAATTTAATAACACTAGAAAATAGAAGATTTATTGCTGAAATAGTTTACCTACATAAAACTATCACAAATGAAAATACTGACAGTGCTACACTTGATAAATTACTTTTCTCAGTACCGAGGATTAATGTGAGATCTCATTCTACATTCTATTTACCTTGCCCTAGAACAAATTATATGAAATTTTCTCCAATACATTCAATGTGTGATAAGTACAATAGGGTTCAGGATGTATGTGATTTGTTTTCGCACTCAACATCTCAAATAAAGCGAAAACTGTATGACTACTTCTATGATTCAATAATTGCAACTTGAGAGTTCAAACTTGATTTCAATTTTTTTTTTTTTTTTTTTCATTCTTTTGTTGATGATTTCAATTATGTATTGTATATTCAAGAACCGTAATGGTTAAAATTGAATCGGATTGATAATTATTAGTGTACAATTGTTATTAGTAATAGCCGACTCAAGAATCGGAAACTAGAATACTTGTATTGTGGAATCTGTATGAGTTGTATCAATAAATAAATAAATAAATTGAGAACATTTCAAAACTTATCGTATGGTTTTATAGTCCTGATTCAATATTTTCAACTCTTTCCATATTTGAATGATCGCTTTATTCTTTCTGTTTGCTCTTCTGAATTCAAATCAATATAAAAAATGTTAATAATAATAATACAAATAATATAATCGTCAGGGCATGTCTGGAGCCGGCGCTGGACATGACAGCATGCGGGACGTCGGTGGCAGGATGTTGAGGAAGCGGGCTCCTGCTGCAGAAGAAGCTACAGCTCCAAAGCAACAACAGCAACCAACGAGTCCAATTCAATTGCCGACTCGAACCGCTGAAGGTGCTGCGCAGGATATTCAGCCAGTGCTTACCCAAGCGGGGTTAGTTAGAAAGCGCATGAAGTGGACAACGTCCATGAATGAAACTATTGTGCGCATATATAACTCCATCACGGGACTAGGGCAGAACACGAACAACTATAGGAAAAGGCTCCATGAGGAATTCTGCAACGCCTACCCAATTATAAATGTCACTGAACAACGGGTGGCAGACCAGTACCGCGTAATTCTGAGAAATGAACTAATACCAATGGCCAGAATCGACGCAATTAAACAAGAACTTCAGCGTCCGCCAGTAACAGAGAGCGACACCAACATCTCTGATGAGATTCACATGCCTGGGCAACAACAGCCAGAAGAAATTGACGCTGAAAGTCCATCTTGCAACCCAAGTGAGGCAGAACACCAGGACGATAGGGAAGAGCTCCACCGACAAATTGACTCTGAGATGAGGAGATATTTTGCCGAATTGGAAGGAACAGATCCTCTTCATCGAATAGCACCTCCCCGACTCAATACATCCAAGAATATGTCACTCATAATCGACATCTTGAATAAGGACGTTTTACCTGAGTACCTACAGAATGGCAGTTCATTGGAATATCTTCATCTAGTTTTTTACTGTGCAGCGCTAACGACGGCTAAAATCATAGGGGCAAAAATTCGCCGAACGAACAACGATGGTCCAAAATTACACAAATTATATGCGCCACCATGGCAGAAACGTCTTCAACACAAAACAGAGAGACTAATAAGAGACATTGGACGACTGACGGAGTACGTGAACGGAAATCGCGGAAGGAAGGTTGTGAAAGCTGCCAAAGAAATCATGGATAGAAACAGAACACACACAGAACGAGAGACTGAGAATGCTTCAGCTCACCACTGCCTCGACACTCTGAAGCAAAAGCTAAGTCTGTATGCAGAACGCCTGAGAAGATATAAAAGCAATTATAGCCGGAAAAGAGACAACAATTCATTCGAAAAGTCGGAAGAAACTTTCTACCGGTCACTCACATCGTCTGATGGAGAAAATGGAAAGTTACCACCAAAAGAAGCCATTGAACAATTCTGGACCGAACAATTATCAACGAAACCTCAGTTCAATGGAGATACCGGATGAATTGAAGATGAAAAGTCTGAAGCTGTAAAATATGAGCCGATACAACATGACATAATCACAATTGAAGAAGTAAAATCAGCTATCAGAGGACTACACAACTGGAAAACACCTGGGCCTGATGGATTACAGAACTTCTGTATCAAGAAACTTTGGATCATGCATGACAAATTGACCTCCGCAATAAATGATGTCATTGAAAATCCTGAAAGAATGCCAATATTCCTTACACATGGCACAACGTACCTGTTACCTAAAGGCCAAAGGAATACAGAAGACCCATCCAAATACCGACCAATCACATGTCTTCCAACGATGTACAAATTAATCACATCGTGCATTTCAAATCGAATTCACAACCATTGCGAAAAGAATAACATCATCGCCATGCGTTAAGTTGTTAAGTTCCTGAAAAACGCTATGTCAACCTGGCGTACTAGTCTTCAAATGAAAGCCGCAGATGGCTCCATTACGACCGGACCTATTCCAATAAGACGCGGAATTTTCCAAGGGGATTCGCTGAGCCCTCTGTGGTTCTGCATGGCTCTGAATCCCTTGTCTCATAGATTGAACTCTACGGACTACGGATTTGCCATCAAAAGCGGCAGTAGAACTATGATGAAACTGAATCATCTCCTTTACATGGACGATTTGAAACTCTTCGCATCTACCAAAAAACAAATGCAACAGATGCTGAAAATGGTGGAAGGATTTTTGGAAGACATCAAAATGAAGTTTGGATTAGAAAAATGTCGACTGCTCAACATAACGAGATGGAAAATAGAAGATGGTACGTTCAAACTCAGAGAAGGTGCAGAAATTGAAGCATTGAAGGAAGGAGACACATACAAGTATCTGGGCATAAAATAGGCAAGAAAAATCAATCAGATCCAGATGAAGAAAGAACTAACGGAGGAGTTCACCCGAAGATTGAGAAGGATAATGAGAACTGGCCTTCACAGCAAGAATCTGATAAAAGCTATCAATACCTACGCTTGCTCGGCGCTGAGCTACTCATTCGGTATCATCTCTTGGACCACCACCGATTTAGCAGCCTTACAAAGAAAAATAAGGACGATGCTCACTAAACACAATAAACATCACCCCAAAAGCTCAATAGAACGGACCGAGCTGCCACGACATCTTGGGGGTAGAGGAATTGTTGATTTGTCCAACCGTATGACCCAGGAAATTGAAGGACTTCGAAAATATTTTCTGAGCAAGGCTGCTTCGTCAGAACTCCATCGAGTAGTTTGTGTTGCTGATACTTCTACACCGTTAAAGCTACAGCAGGACCACTTGGAAACCGTCGAACACTCTGCAGAAAGTAAAATGCAGAAACTGATTGGCAAACCTTTGCATGGGAGGCACCAGAACGAGGTCAACCATGATTAGGTCGACATTTCTGCGTCGAACTACTGGTTGACTTCCGGAAGGTTGTTTCCTGAGACAGAGGGCTTCATGCTTGCCATCCAGGATCAGGTGATTCCAACAAGGAACTACATGAAATATATCGCCAAGGATGCCTCAGTGGCGGATGATAGCTATCGTTATGGCTGTGCGACACATGAAACTATCCAGCACATCACCGGGGGATTTCAGAAGTTCGCGGGCACGGAGTACAAAAATAGACATGATGCCGTTGCGAAGATTCTTCACCAAGAATTGGCACTAAAACACCAACTTCTAAGTTCGAAAAAGGTTTCTTATTACAATTACCATCCGGATGCTGTATTGGAAAATGAACATCACAAGCTCTATTGGGATCGCACGGTTCTCACAGACCGGAAAATAACCCACAATAGACCAGACCTCATATTGCTCAATAAGGATGAGGACACAGCACTTTTCATCGATGTGGCGATTCCAAATAATAACAATCTTCTAGATAGGCACGCTGAAAAAATTTCAAAGTACAGAGATCTCGAGGAGCAAACCAGGAGACAGTGGAAGCTGAAAGATGTCAAGACCATCCCTATTGTCATATCATCTACAGGCCTGATTCCGAAGAAACTACTGGAGAACTTGAGGAAACTTCAGCTGGACGAAAATATCTCTAGAGTGATGCAGAAGGCGGTACTGCTGGGAACGGCGAGAACTGTACGCAAGTACATGGGAAATTCAGAGGAACACCGTCTGCTCCGACAGGAAGTGCGGACGGAGCAGGAATCCAACTTACAGCAGGGATCCGAGGAGCGACCTGAACCCGACCAACACCACGAGCCCGAAAACCTGGAAAGGGCTCCAACAGAGCTTAATCCTTTTGATATCTGAGATATCTGGGATAAGTGAATTTTCCTCTGAAGAGGAGTGTGAAAGCCGCAAGGCTAAAGTCATAAAGCTCTGTTTTATAATAGGCAGTGATTTCTCTGAATTTCAGGATTTTCATAATTTTCAATAGAGAATTACTCAATTTTTTCGGAACGTTACTGTAACCATTTCTATACTTATATATCTGCAGTATTTTCTTCGATTGAGACCATTTCAAATTTTAACGTATGCTTTCATAATTGTGATTCAAAATTTCCAACAATTATAAAATTTCAATTCTGACTTTATTCATTTTATTTACCTTTGGCATTCATAAGACTGTTTTTCCATTTAATGCTTGTGGACTTTGAGTAGTTGAACATCTACACGGTTCTTCAAAATTACATGCAGAATCAAAATAACCCAAAAACATTATTCCTCTTCAAGAATATTGATTTTTCGTGAGGTAATATGCTTTCGAAGAATGAAATAGAATGTTCTCGAAACTCCAGGTAAAAACCTGATCGAAAGTTAATGCGTTTTCTCAAAATTCTGCATCCCTACTCTTTCACTAGATAACGTCATGTTCTGAAATTCTATTCAGTATAACTCTGTTCGCTCTTTTGAGAGGTTGAAAATCTCGGCGAATTCCTCAGTGTCTTCTCGATCATTGGCAAAATTGTGTGAATTTTTTCATTCAGAATACCGTATCGATAAAATTTGAAAATGAGGTTAACTAATGATTGGTACGAGAAGTTGATGTAAGTAGTGTATATTCAGCATGACTTCGAATTAATTAGTGTAGAAAAAGTTGTTAACATCAAAATATTTTTCATTCAATCAAGTCTCCAGAGAATTTCAGGTTTCTTATATTTCCCACTAATCAATTTTTGAATCTGTTTGAATAGCCACTCTAACCCCGTACTAATTCAATACATTTGCAGAATTGATATTCTTTCCGTTAAAAATATTTCTCCACTCATCCTATTGTTTCAAAATTGTGATTCAATATTTTCAACCCTTCAATAATCAATTATACTCTTTCCCCGTTTTGTTTGCGTCTTGAGATATGAAACAGGCTTATTTCTTTCATTTTTGTGGACTTTGAGTAGCAGAAAATCATTTCGGTTCTTCAAAATTACATGCATATTCAAAATAACAAATAATCATGATACCGTTTCGCGAGAATAGAATTTCAGCAAAGTATTATTCTTTTGAAAAATAGGATAGAATGTTGTCGAAATTCCAGATTAAATTTGCATTATTGATTTCCTTTTCAATTGAGAACCTTCCAAATCCTATCGTTCGGTTTCTCAATTGTGATTCAATATTTCAATTATCTTTTTTCTTTTTGCTCTTAGAAATGAAAGTTTTTTTTTCATTCATTCTTGTGATATTTGAATGGTTAACATAATTGCAGTTTTTAGAAATTACATGAAGAATCGAAATAACAAATGATCATGATACAGTTTCGCGAATTTAGACTTTTAGCAAAGTATTGTTCTTTTGAAAAATATGATAGAATGTTCTCGAAATTCCAGGTAGAAACCTGACCGTTAGTTAATGCGTGCTCTCAAAATTCTGCATCCCTACTCTTTTAGTAGATAACGTTCTATTCAGTATAACACTGTTCGCTCTTTTGAGAAGTTGAAAATTTCGGCGTATTCCTTAGTGTCTTCTAGATCATTGGCAAAGTTTTGTGAATCTTTTCATTCAGAATACCGTATCGATAAAATTTGAAAATGATGTTAACTAATGATTGGTACGAGAAGTTGATGTAAGTAGTGTATATTCAGCATGACTTCGAATTAGTTAGTGTAGAAAAAGTTGTTAACATCAAAATATTTTTCATTCAATCAAGTCTCCAGAGAATTTCAGGTTTCTTATATTTCCCACTAATCAATTTTTGAATCTTTTTGAATAGCCACTCTAACCCCGTACTAATTCAATACATTTGCAGAATTGATATTCTTTCCGTTAAAAATATTTCTCCACTCATCCTATTGTTTCAAAATTGTGATTCAATATTTTCAACCCTTCAATAATCAATTATACTCTTTCCCCGTTTTGTTTGCGTCTTGAGATATGAAACAGGCTTATTTCTTTCATTTTTGTGGACTTTGAGTAGCAGAAAATCATTTCGGTTCTTCAAAATTACATGCATATTCAAAATAACAAATAATCATGATACCGTTTCGCGAGAATAGAATTTAAGCAAAGTATTATTCTTTTGAAAAATAGGAAAGAATGTTGTCGAAATTCTAGATTAAATTTGCATAATTGATTTCCTTTTCAATTGAGAATCTTCCAAAACCTATCGTTCGGTTTCTCAATTGTGATTCAATATTTTCAATATTTCAATTATCTTTTTTCTTTTTGCTCTTAGAAATGAAAGTTTTTTTTTCATTCATTCTTGTGATATTTGAATGGTTAACATAATTGCAGTTTTTAGAAATTACATGAAGAATCGAAATAACAAATGATCATGATACAGTTTCACGAATTTAGACTTTTAGCAAAGTATTGTTCTTTTGAAAAATATGATAGAATGTTCTCGAAATTCCAGGTAGAAACCTGACCGTTAGTTAATGCGTGCTCTCAAAATTCTGCATCCCTACTCTTTTAGTAGATAACGTTCTATTCAGTATAACACTGTTCGCTCTTTTGAGAAGTTGAAAATTTCGGCGTATTCCTTAGTGTCTTCTAGATCATTGGCAAAGTTTTGTGAATCTTTTCATTCAGAATACCGTATCGATAAAATTTGAAAATGAAGTTAACTAATGATTGGTACGAGAAGCTGATGTAAGTAGTGTATATTCAGAATGACTTCGAATTAGTTAGTGTAGAAAAAGTTAATTACATCAAGATATTTTTCATTTAATCAAGTCTCCAGTGAATTTCAGGTCTCTTATATTTCTCACTAATCAATTTTTAAATTTTTTTGAATAGCCACTCTAACCTCGTACTAATTCAATACATTTGCTGAATTGATTCTTTTCGTTGAAAATATTTCTCCACTCATCGCATGGTTTCAAAATTGTGATTCAATGTTTTCAACCCTTCAATAATCAAATAAACTGTTTCTTCCTTTTGTTTTGGTTTTGAAATATAAAACAGGCTTATTTCTTTCATTTTTGTGGACTTTGACTAGCAGAAAATCATTTCGGTTCTTGAAAATTACATGCATATTCAAAATAACAAACAATCATGATACCGTTTCGCGAGAATAGAATTTTAGCAAAGTATTATTCTTTTGAAAAATAGGATAGAATTTACTCGAAATTCTAGGTTAAATTTGCATTATTGATTTCCTTTTCAATTGAGAACATTCCAAAACCTATCGTTCGGTTTCTCAATTGTGATTCAATATTTTCAATATTTCAATTATCTTTTTTTCTTTTTGCTTATCCAAATATAAATTTTTTTTTCATTCATTCTTTTGATCTTTAAATATTTAACATGATTTCAGTTTCTTAAAATTACATGAAGAATCGAAATAACAAATAATCATGATACAGTTTCACGAATATAGACTTTTAGCAAAATATCATTATTTCGAAAAAAAAAAGATAGAATGTTCTCGAAACTCCAGGTAGAAACCTGACCGATAGTTAATGAGTTTTCTCAAAATTCGGCATCCCTACTCTTTTAGTAGATAAAGTTCTATTCAGTATAACTCTGTTCGCTCTTTTGAGAAGTTGAAAATTTTGGCGAAATCCTTAGTGTCTTCTAGATCATTGACAAAGTTTTGTGAATTTTTTCATTCAGAATACCGTATCGATAAAATTCGAAAATGAAATTAACTAATAATTGGTACAAGGAGTTGATGTAAGTAGTGTATATTCAGCATAACATCGAAATATTTTTCATTTAATCAAGTCTCCATTGAATTTCAGGTTTCTTATATTTCCCACTAATCACTTTTTAAATTTTTTTGAATAGCCACTATAACCCCGTACTAATTCAATACATTTGCAGAATTGATATTCTTTTCGTTGAAAATATTTCTCCACTTATCGTATTGTTTCAAAATTTTGATTCGATATTTTCAACCCTTCAATAATCAAATAAACTGTTTCTTCTTTTTGTTTGCGTTTTGAAATATAAAACAGGCTTATTTCTTTCATTTTTGTGGACTTTGACTAGCAGAAAATCATTTCGGTTCCTCAAAATTACATGCATATTCAAAATAACAAATAATCATGATACCGTTTCGTGAGAATTACATTACATTACTTAGATTATAAACTTTTAGCAGAGTATTAATCTTTCGAAAAATAAGATAGAATGTTCTCGGAATTCTAGGTTGAATTTGCATAAACGATTTCCTTTTCAATTGAGAACATATCGAAACTTATCCTATGGTTTCTTAATTGTGATTAGATATTTTCAACTTATTCAATATTTCAATTATCACTTTCTTTTCTCTTTTGGCTCTTCCAAATATAATTTTTTTTCATTCATTCGTGTGAACTTTGAATGGTTTACATTTTTTTAGTTTTTCAAAATTACATGCAGAATCAAAATAGCCAAGGATCATTATACTGTTTCACGAATATGGATTTTTTGCGAAATATTATTGTTTTGAAAATAAGATGGAATATCTTTTAATTTCCCAGTTGAATTTGCAGTTTCGTATCTTTTGAACTAAGGAACATCTAAAAATCTCAAGGTATGGTTTCTCAATTGTGATTCAGTATTTTCAACTCATTCAATATTTCCATTATCACTTCCTCCTTTTGCTCTTCCAAATATGAATTTTTTTTTCATTCATTCTTGTGATCTTTGAATAGTTAACATAATTTTAGTTTCTCAAAATTACAAGCAGAATCAAAATAACAAATAATCATGTTACAGTTTCACGAATTTAGACTTTTAGCAAAGTATTATTCTTTTGAAGAATATGATAGAATGTTCTTGAAATTCCAGGTAGAAACCTGATCGATAGTTAATGCGTTCTCTCAATATTCTATATCCCTACTTTTTTACTAAATAAAGTTCAGAAATTTTATTCAGTATAATTCTTCCGAATAAAAATTTTTTTTTCATTCATTCTTGTGAACTTTGAATAGTTAACATAATTTCTGGTTTTCGAAATGACATGCAGAATTAAAATAACCAAAAATCATTATACTGTTTCACAAATATATATTTTTCGCGAAATATCATTTTTTTGAATATAAGATGGAATGTCCTCTAAATTCCCAGTTGAATTTGCAGTTTTGTATCTCTTAAACTCAGAAACATCTAAAAAACTCAAGGTATGGTTGCATAATTGTGATTCAATATTTTCAACAATTCTGATATTCCAATCATCACATTCTTCATCTTGTTTGCTTTTCTAACTATAGAGCTGTTTTCAATAGGATACATTTAAAAACATATTATAATGTCTCATAGTTCTTATTCAATCTGAATGACTGACTCTCCTCTGAACACGAGTTTTTGGACTGCTGCTTGATATCGAACTAATTGATAACGGTAGTGATATAATGAAGTAGATCATGGATTACCACTTCGAGGTCAAAAAATAGACGAGATCCGATCAAGTTTGCGACACCGATGATGAAATTCGATTCTCGCTGAATTCCTTATTTTTGTGCCTATCTCCTTTTTACGTACATCAATTTTTTGTTGCTCTTTGTATTGTTTGGCAGTCATGTACCTGTTGAGCCTAATATTAACCCATTCGTTATTTACAGGGAACGCCGGCGGGAGCAGGAAAAACAGTTGAGAGCCAGGATGCAAGAAAATACGGGAGGTACACCACTAGTGCTTCCCCCCCTCTTCGGAAATCCAGTTAAGGTGAGCTTTGAACCATTTATTACATATTTTTACAAATAACCACTGATGTGCTTTCGAAAAGTTTATTGTGTTTTTCGATGAGTCCTATCAGTTTCAAGTACCCTTAGTGATATATTCCAGGGTGTTAGTATTATCACCTTCTAGGAAGAACTGCTCACATCAGGATAAAAACAGAAAGAGCTGTTGATGTATTTACCGTCTGATCTCTCACCTTCTTGAAATGTGACCCAGTCTCACAACGGCCCCTTATGAAATCATCTTTCCGTGCATATTTCAATACCCAATCGAAAGTGTATTTTTCAGAATGTCAAAACAAATACCCACGTATTTCTCATGACCAATTTCCACACATTATATCGATCCACTTTCCACAAGCACGAAAGGTTCTGTGAAATGCAAAAAAAGAGATTCAGAACATCTTAGCGCCCATCAGATGGTATCCAATTTGAATATAAAATGGGCCTATGACCCACAATCCGGGATTGGGGATTCTTAAACGCACCTTTTTTAGTTTCGATCCGCCAGTCAGTATTTGTTCTATCATCTTTCCCTATAGATTAATCACAATATTTTAGAAGTGATATTTTATGTAGACATAATGATATGGATCTCTAAGCCCCAACATTATTTCCTGGAGTCCTCGCGTATAAATCCCCCCATTTTAATTTTTTCGACAACTTCGAAACTTTACAATATCATAACATCTTCGATAATGAATGGATAATTCAAAACTGTATGAGTCATTATAATTTTGAAAAATTATCCTAGTAGCCTTGCTTTAATCATCTTTCAACTGATCTCAATTTTTTTTAATTTTTCTCAGGTTCCTACAAATAAGAATGACCCGTTGGTGAAAAGAATTAACGGCGTACTGGGAGAGTATAGCAGGGCCAAGCATTTATTCGATGGGAAGAAGGTCTTGATCCAGCCTGGTTTCACCACTCTATATGCGGTGCAACCGAGAACACACATGCCACCCCATCAGCCAGCAAACAGGTAATTAAATGTAGAATTCACAAGACCCTTACTGACATTGAGATGTGTCTCAACAACGCTATTTTTCCAACTTATTTCAAATACTTGTCAGGATTGATCGGTAGAATGTCACTGCTTAATTTTTGTGACGAGCATTATGAAGATGTTATCCTTGACTTCAGTCAAGGAAGATTCAAATCATCTTGATGCACATTTTATCGTGCAACGCGTCATATCTCAATGTGCAGCCCTTTTTGAAATACCCAAACTTTTACTGAACTACTTTATATAAACAGAATACTAATCAATATTTTTCCTTGCAGACCAACTTCTATTGAAGCCAGGCACGAGTTGATGAAGAAAAATAACCACCACCATCCTGGCTTTCATTTTATGCCCGAGAAGAAACCGATTCAACACAGGCCAGTCGACAGCAGGCCACACGAAAGCGGCCCTTTTCAGGGCCACCAGGTCAGGCAAATCAACAAAAACAACTACGAACATAGCGGAAACGGCGCATATCAACAAATGATGCGTCGTCCTATGGCCATGGGTCGTCCTACTGCTTATCGAATGACCCGTCCAGCCGGCCCCGTATCGAACCAACAAAGGCCCTTCGACATCAGACCCCACGAACGCGGCCCTTATCAGGGCCACAAGAATAGGCAAATTAACTACAACTATGCCGCCTACAAACAGAAAGTAAATGGTCTATCTCCACTAATAATGCGTCGTCCTATGACCATGGGTGATCCTAGTCATAATCAAGTGAGGCGTACAGCCGTTCCTGTACCGGTAAGTATGAAACACCAGTTCTTCTAAAAATTATGCCTCGCTGTGAAATACGAGCTGAAAGATTTTGGATTTATTTAAATTATTCTATTGCCTTCGTAATTCGACGTACAGCATGTATTATCCTCTCAGCATTTCCATCCAATAAACGTTCTGAGTGGTAAATAAGTGAACTCTTGTCAACTCCAGACTCTTTCAAAAATCGTAGTAAATTTCATTATCGAAACGAGGTATCCTTAATACTTACACATGATTTTTATTTTACAGGACAGAAAAACTCTACTTCACCAGAGTCCAGCTTCCTCGAACTTCGAAGTAGACAGGGCTCTGAACGAAATGATCATTATGAAAGCAAAACTTTCGCCTATTGTTCCCATTTCGGGGTTGGATATTAACAAAAAAAAATTTATCTTCCATCATCCTAAGGCAACGGTGAGTTTGATAAGATATTTTTTTCCTATTTCAATCCTACATTTTTTTCATATTGATAGGGAGAAAAAGAAACCACACATCGATCAACACTAATTCCTTTTTTCAATTTCAGCTATCAGAGATGCCCCTTTGTAAAGGTTCCTCTACCCCGAGTAGGTACAAATAATTTATCTCCACATTTACGCTCCCAACATTCAACTCATCTGAGAAACTAAAATTTCTTTCGAAACCAAATTTCTCTGATTTGTCTTTGCAATGAAATTTCAACGTATACACACAGACTTCATTTCAAATCTTGAGTCAAAATTCAGGGACGTCGAACGGAACATGAAAATCGCCAATCACGTGATAAAATTGAAATACAATATCACAGGAAGCCTGAATGGAAATCCGCGAACGGGCAGTTTTCAGCCGATGTGATGGTTCTAAATAACCTGATTTTCATTCGAAAACTTGTTCGTTTTCACTTGCGAAAATTTTAGGGAATTCGATTTTTTGGCGGGGTCTTTCAGCTTGTTGAAACTTTTTGTTTCGTTAAGGTCCATTTTTTCATATATGATGAGATTTTAAGGAATCTGAACTACTGAATTTCTTTATCATTTGGCCGACGTTTCGGACATTATTCAGCTTTTTCTCAAGGCTACAATGTAAATTGATATGAAATGTATTGTCGAAGTATTGCACATAATGCTGCTCAGAACTTTAACTAGGAAAACTTCTGATCACCTATGAGGTAATTGGTTGCGAGAATAGATCTAGACCTTGCTGGCTTTCACCAAAATTCGAAATTTTTATCTAGTAACCATTATTTTTCCTTTTCAGAACAGAATGAAAAACTTTCCGATCAAACCTTGCACAACATCTCTGGGACATCAGCGTAAGTAACTCTCCGTCAAACGCTTTCGAACCGCATTCCAAACCGTAGATTCGCATTCAACTAATCCTTAATTTCTCCTCCAGCGATCTCAGAATACAATTGGCGTTGTCCGATATCAGCGACGACGAGGAATAAGACCATTCTGTAGTGAAAAGAACGCTGTCTAACATAACGGCGATACCACCCGCCAATCACATGGACGTCATCCCGCAAATCCTGAAGGACTATCTTGAGAGAGTCAGCGCCCAAAGCAGCAGATTTTTCAGTGCCCATACTCTGTTATAATTATTCAAATAAATAAATAAGCCAAAAATTATATTTTTTCATTCTTGAAACCATCTAACAATTCAAATTTTCAAAAAAATAAAATAGCGATTATGTTAATTTCATAACAAATATTTTTATGAAGTATGTTCACAACAGAAAATAACTGAAAATTTTTGTTTTTGAAAAATAAGTACCCGCTCAGTGAGATAATTTTCCTTTTTTGTATTCAATCAACTTGTTCACTTCCTCGAAATCAACACTTCCCGTAAGTTCATTTTCTATAGAAGAGCGTACCGAAGAATTATTTGGAGTATTCTTGAATTTTTTCGGAACCTTTCTCTTACCTCTTTCTCTTTCAATACATTCGTAGGAATAATTTCTTTTATTAAAACCATTTCTCCACTCATCGTATGGTTTCAAAATTTTGATATAATAATTTCAACTCTTTCAGTATTTTAACTGAGGTTACTTTATTTGAGGTTGCTCAAAACACCTCTTTAAATGGAGAATATTCTCGAATCAAATATATAACGTTGAAACGGATTAATTGGGTTATTCACGAGAGTTACATATATAGCATCATTGATTTTTTATAGAACTTTCTGAGCTCTACAAAAGAGGAGTTGATAATTTTTCTTTATCTCTCATATCGTCTATCTGAGCTGAATTTGCATTATCGATTCTGTTTTCAATTGTAGTGATATAATTAATAATATAAAACAAAAAAATAAATATCATAGACTATATAAGAGGCATTTACTAAGTTGTTACTATGAAAGATTCAATGAATTAAGATCCAAAATTAAAAAAGATATTAGAACTGCTTATAAAAAATATTTGATGAATGTAGAAGTAGAACTTCAAGAAAACCCTAAAAAGTTTTGGAATTTTATCAATAACAAAAAAGATATCACTAGGATACCAGGTGAGATGGAGTATGGGGGTGAAATCTTATCAGACGGTTCACAAATAGTAAATGCATTTGCAGATCACTTCTCTAAAAATTATACAAGGCAGGAACCGGGTTGTTTAGATAATGTTTGCAATGCTGATCGTGGTGGGTTTTTCCATATAAGTCAGATAACTGTGGAAGATATTGAAGAGGCTATTCAAAATTTGAAACCAAAAAAAAGTATGGGTCCTGATAATTTACCGGCATGTGTAATTAGGCAGTGTGCAGATATTTTTGCGAAACCATTTTTCATATTATTTAATTTATCCTTGAAAACAGCTAGTTTTCCGACATGTCTTAAAACAGCCTCCATATGCCGAGTATATAAAACGGGTGAAAAAGAAAAAATAGTGAATTACCGGCCTATTTCTATCATTTCAAATATTGCAAAAGTGTTTGAATCGGTCTTATATAAATATATTATGTTTCACGTGAAGAACAAAATCCCAGTTCAACAGCATGGTTTCACTGCTGGTAGGTCTACATCATCAAACTTGATCGAGTTTGTTGAATATTCCTTGAATGCCTTTTCTAATCATTCTCAAGTAGATGTGCTTTATCTGGATGCAGTTAAAGCCTTCGATAGGGTACCCCATGACATTATATTGTTTAAGCTTCTGCATATACACAATTTTTCACCTCATTTGGTTTCTTTTTTTGGTTCTTATTTGGGTGGGAGAACTCAGTGTGTGAGGATAAATCAATTTTTTTCTGAAAACTTCGAAGCCACATCAGGGGTACCACAGGGTTCAAACCTTGGGCCCTTGTTGTTCCTTCTTTATATCAATGATATTGTTGATGTTGTGACTTTCTCTGAGATGAGTCTCTATGCTGATGATGTGAAGTTATATAGGATTATTAGAAATCCTAATGATGCAGAGGAACTGAGGTCTGATTTGGATAGGGTTGTGGCCTGGGCTAAAAGAAATAAACTGACATTTAACAGTGCGAAATGTTATCTTGTAACATTTTCTAGAAAAAAGGTGGACCTTATCTATAATTATGCTGTGGACGGTGATCCCTTGACTAGACTCGAGAAAATCAAAGATTTAGGTGTATCATTTGATAGATCTTTAACCTTTAATGATCATATTGATGAAGTAGTTAAAAATTCTTATAAGATGCTTGGGTTCATTTTGAGGAACACTAGAGAGTTCACAAACTTTAGAACATTAAAAATCCTATTTGATTCATATGTTATATCTAGACTTGAGTATTGTTCGGTTGTTTGGAATCCTAGTTATTTGTGTCAACAAAGAAAGATTGAAGGTGTAATCAAGAAAATTCTTAATAATGTTAACTTTATATTACGTAAGAGTAAAAATAGTTGTAACAATAATTTAAAAAATTATAATTTAATAACACTAGAAAATAGAAGATTTATTGCTGAAATAGTTTACCTACATAAAACTATCACAAATGAAAATACTGACAGTGCTACACTTGATAAATTACTTTTCTCAGTACCGAGGATTAATGTCAGATCTCATTATACATTCTATTTACCTTGCCCTAGAACAAATTATATGAAATTTTCTCCAATACATTCAATGTGTGATAAGTACAATAGGGTTCAGGATGTATGTGATTTGTTTTCGCACTCAACATCTCAAATAAAGCGAAAACTGTATGACTACTTCTATGATTCAATAATTGCAACTTGAGAGTTCAAACTTGATTTCAATTTTTTTTTTTTTTTTGTTTCATTCTTTTGTTGATGATTTCAATTATGTATTGTATATTCAAGAACCGTAATGGTTAAAATTGAATCGGATTGATAATTATTAGTGTACAATTGTTATTAGTAATAGCCGACTCAAGAATCGGAAACTAGAATACTTGTATTGTGGAATCTGTATGAGTTGTATCAATAAATAAATAAATAAATTGAGAACATTTCAAAACTTATCGTATGGTTTTATAGTCCTGATTCAATATTTTCAACTCTTTCCATATTTGAATGATCGCTTTATTCTTTCTGTTTGCTCTTCTGAATTCAAATCAATATAAAAAATGTTAATAATAATAATACAAATAATATAATCGTCAGGGCATGTCTGGAGCCGGCGCTGGACATGACAGCATGCGGGACGTCGGTGGCAGGATGTTGAGGAAGCGGGCTCCTGCTGCAGAAGAAGCTACAGCTCCAAAGCAACAACAGCAACCAACGAGTCCAATTCAATTGCTGACTCGAACCGCTGAAGGTGCTGCGCAGGATATTCAGCCAGTGCTTACCCAAGCGGGGTTAGTTAGAAAGCGCATGAAGTGGACAACGTCCATGAATGAAACTATTGTGCGCATATATAACTCCATCACGGGACTAGGGCAGAACACGAACAACTATAGGAAAAGGCTCCATGAGGAATTCTGCAACGCCTACCCAAATATAAATGTCACTGAACAACGGTTGGCAGACCAGTACCGCGTAATTCTGAGAAATGAACTAATACCAATTTCCAGAATCGACGCAATTAAACAAGAACTTCAGCGTCCGCCAGTAACAGAGAGCGACACCAACATCTCTGATGAGATTCACATGCCTGGGCAACAACAGCCAGAAGAAATTGACGCTGAAAGTCCATCTTGCAACCCAAGTGAGGCAGAACACCAGGACGATAGGGAAGAGCTCCACCGACAAATTGACTCTGAGATGAGGAGATATTTTGCCGAATTGGAAGGAACAGATCCTCTTCATCGATTAGCAGAACACACACAGAACGAGAGACTGAGAATGCTTCAGCTCACCACTGCCTCGACACTCTGAAGCAAAAGCTAAGTCTGTATGCAGAACGCCTGAGAAGATATAAAAGCAATTATAGCCGGAAAAGAGACAACAATTCATTCGAAAAGTCGGAAGAAACTTTCTACCGGTCACTCACATCGTCTGATGGAGAAAATGGAAAGTTACCACCAAAAGAAGCCATTGAACAATTCTGGACCGAACAATTATCAACGAAACCTCAGTTCAATGGAGATACCGGATGAATTGAAGATGAAAAGTCTGAAGCTGTAAAATATGAGCCGATACAACATGACATAATCACAATTGAAGAAGTAAAATCAGCTATCAGAGGACTACACAACTGGAAAACACCTGGGCCTGATGGATTACAGAACTTCTGTATCAAGAAACTTTGGATCATGCATGACAAATTGACCTCCGCAATAAATGATGTCATTGAAAATCCTGAAAGAATGCCAATATTCCTTACACATGGCACAACGTACCTGTTACCTAAAGGCCAAAGGAATACAGAAGACCCATCCAAATACCGACCAATCACATGTCTTCCAACGATGTACAAATTAATCACATCGTGCATTTCAAATCGAATTCACAACCATTGCGAAAGGAATAACATCATCGCCATGCAACAAAAAGGATGCACCAAAGAGAGCAGAGGGTGCAAAAAACAGCTAATAATTGATTCAGTTATCGGCAATCAAGCGTTCTCCAAGCGAAGGAATCTTTACGCTGCGTACATAGACTACAAGAAAGCATTCGATTAGATACCTCACGAATGGCTCTTGACTATCTTGAATATTTACAAGGTGGATCCCAATTGAAAGAGTTCAACACTATAGATATTTAGGTACAATAATAAATGAGAATGCTGAACAGTTGCAAGAAATTAAAACTAGAATTGAGATAGCCAGAAAATCTTTCATCAAACTCAAGAAGTTTCTTTGCAGCAAGGACATTAACTTAAAATTGAGGATGAGAATACTTCGATGCTATGTATTTTCAACTCTGTTGTATGGTGCCGAGGCATGGACATTAAAAACAGCTGAAATAAACAAACTGGTAGCTTTTGAGAGATGGTGCTATCGTCGCATGTTGCGGATTTCGTGGGTCGACAGAGTTACAAATGTCGAGGTGCTGCGTCGTATGAACAAGGAGGAGGAGATTTATAAAACTCTAAAGAGAAGAAAACTAGAATATTTTGCACACATAATAAGAGGTCCCAAATATCAATTGCTGCAGAATATTATGGGAGGAAAAATTCAGGGAAGGCGTTGTCAGGGTAGAAGAAGAACATCATGGTTGAGAAATCTCAGAGAATGGTTTTCAATGACTTCCAACGAACTGTTCCGTGCAGCTGCAAATAAAGTGCGCATAGCTATGTTGGTAGCCAACCTCCGTTAGGAGATGGTACGCGAAGAAGAAGAAGGATCCCAATATTGTTAAGTTCCTGAAAAACGCTATGTCAACCTGGCGTACTAGTCTTCAAATGAAAGCCGCAGATGGCTCCATTACGACAGGACCTATTCCAATAAGACGCGGAATTTTCCAAGGGGATTCGCTGAGCCCTCTGTGGTTCTGCATGGCTCTGAATCCCTTGTCTCATAGATTGAACTCTACGGACTACGGATTTGCCATCAAAAGCGGCAGTAGAACTATGATGAAACTGAATCATCTCCTTTACATGGACGATTTGAAACTCTTCGCATCTACCAAAAAACAAATGCAACAGATGCTGAAAATGGTGGAAGGATTTTCGGAAGACATCAAAATGAAGTTTGGATTAGAAAAATGTCGACTGCTCAACATAACGAGATGGAAAATAGAAGATGGTACGTTCAAACTCAGAGAAGGTGCAGAAATTGAAGCATTGAAGGAAGGAGACACATACAAGTATCTGGGCATAAAATAGGCAAGAAAAATCAATCAGATCCAGATGAAGAAAGAACTAACGGAGGAGTTCACCCGAAGATTGAGAAGGATAATGAGAACTGGCCTTTACAGCAAGAATCTGATAAAAGCTATCAATACCTACGCTTGCTCGGCGCTGAGCTACTCATTCGGTATCATCTCTTGGACCACCACCGATTTAGCAGCCTTACAAAGAAAAATAAGGACGATGCTCACTAAACACAATAAACATCACCCCAAAAGCTCAATAGAACGGACCGAGCTGCCACGATATCTTGGGGGTAGAAGAATTGTTGATTTGTCCAACCGTATGACCCAGGAAATTGAAGGACTTCGAAAATATTTTCTGAGCAAGGCTGCTTCGTCAGAACTCCATCGAGTAGTTTGTGTTGCTGATACTTCTACACCGTTAAAGCTACAGCAGGACCACTTGGAAACCGTCGAACACTCTGCAGAAAGTAAAATGCAGAAACTGATTGGCAAACCTTTGCATGGGAGGCACCAGAACGAGGTCAACCATGATTAGGTCGACATTTCTGCGTCGAACTACTGGTTGACTTCCGGAAGGTTGTTTCCTGAGACAGAGGGCTTCATGCTTGCCATCCAGGATCAGGTGATTCCAACAAGGAACTACATGAAATATATCGCCAAGGATGCCTCAGTGGCGGATGATAGCTATCGTTATGGCTGTGCGACACATGAAACTATCCAGCACATCACCGGGGGATGTCAGAAGTTCGCGGGCACGGAGTACAAAAATAGACATGATGCCGTTGCGAAGATTCTTCACCAAGAATTGGAACTAAAACACCAACTTCTAAGTTCGAAAAAGGTTTCTTATTACAATTACCATCCGGATGCTGTATTGGAAAATGAACATCACAAGCTCTATTGGGATCGCACGGTTCTCACAGACCGGAAAATAACCCACAATAGACCAGACCTCATATTGCTCAATAAGGATGAGGACACAGCACTTTTCATCGATGTGGCGATTCCAAATAATAACAATCTTCTAGATAGGCACGCTGAAAAAATTTCAAAGTACAGAGATCTCGAGGAGCAAACCAGGAGACAGTGGAAGCTGAAAGATGTCAAGACCATCCCTATTGTCATATCATCTACAGGCCTGATTCCGAAGAAACTACTGGAGAACTTGAGGAAACTTCAGCTGGACGAAAATATCTCTAGAGTGATGCAGAAGGCGGTACTGCTGGGAACGGCGAGAACTGTACGCAAGTACATGGGAAATTCAGAGGAACACCGTCTGCTCCGACAGGAAGTGCGGACGGAGCAGGAATCCAACTTACAGCAGGGATCCGAGGAGCGACCTGAACCCGACCAACACCACGAGCCCGAAAACCTGGAAAGGGCTCCAACAGAGCTTAATCCTTTTGATATCTGAGATATCTGGGATAAGTGAATTTTCCTCTGAAGAGGAGTGTGAAAGCCGCAAGGCTAAAGTCATAAAGCTCTGTTTTATAATAGGCAGTGATTTCTCTGAATTTCAGGATTTTCATAATTTTCAATAGAGAATTACTCAATTTTTTCGGAACGTTACTGTAACCATTTCTATACTTATATATCTGCAGTATTTTCTTCGATTGAGACCATTTCAAATTTTAACGTATGCTTTCATAATTGTGATTCAAAATTTCCAACAATTATAAAATTTCAATTCTGACTTTATTCATTTTATTTACCTTTGGCATTCATAAGACTGTTTTTCCATTTAATGCTTGTGGACTTTGAGTAGTTGAACATCTACACGGTTCTTCAAAATTACATGCAGAATCAAAATAACCCAAAAACATTATTCCTCTTCAAGAATATTGATTTTTCGTGAGGTAATATGCTTTCGAAGAATGAAATAGAATGTTCTCGAAACTCCAGGTAAAAACCTGATCGAAAGTTAATGCGTTTTCTCAAAATTCTGCATCCCTACTCTTTCACTAGATAACGTCATGTTCTGAAATTCTATTCAGTATAACTCTGTTCGCTCTTTTGAGAGGTTGAAAATCTCGGCGAATTCCTCAGTGTCTTCTCGATCATTGGCAAAATTGTGTGAATTTTTTCATTCAGAATACCGTATCGATAAAATTTGAAAATGAGGTTAACTAATGATTGGTACGAGAAGTTGATGTAAGTAGTGTATATTCAGCATGACTTCGAATTAATTAGTGTAGAAAAAGTTGTTAACATCAAAATATTTTTCATTCAATCAAGTCTCCAGAGAATTTCAGGTTTCTTAGATTTCCCACTAATCAATTTTTGAATCTGTTTGAAAAGCCACTCTAACCCCGTACTAATTCAATACATTTGCAGAATTGATATTCTTTCCGTTAAAAATATTTCTCCACTCATCCTATTGTTTCAAAATTGTGATTCAATATTTTCAACCCTTCAATAATCAATTATACTCTTTCCCCGTTTTGTTTGCGTCTTGAGATATGAAACAGGCTTATTTCTTTCATTTTTGTGGACTTTGAGTAGCAGAAAATCATTTCGGTTCTTCAAAATTACATGCATATTCAAAATAACAAATAATCATGATACCGTTTCGCGAGAATAGAATTTCAGCAAAGTATTATTCTTTTGAAAAATAGGAAAGAATGTTGTCGAAATTCTAGATTAAATTTGCATAATTGATTTCCTTTTCAATTGAGAATCTTCCAAAACCTATCGTTCGGTTTCTCAATTGTGATTCAATATTTTCAATTTTTCAATTATCTTTTTTCTTTTTGCTCTTAGAAATGAAAGTTTTTTTTTCATTCATTCTTGTGATATTTGAATGGTTAACATAATTGCAGTTTTTAGAAATTACATGAAGAATCGAAATAACAAATGATCATGATACAGTTTCACGAATTTAGACTTTCAGCAAAGTATTGTTCTTTTGAAAAATATGATAGAATGTTCTCGAAATTCCAGGTAGAAACCTGACCGTTAGTTAATGCGTGCTCTCAAAATTCTGCATCCCTACTCTTTTAGTAGATAACGTTCTATTCAGTATAACACTGTTCGCTCTTTTGAGAAGTTGAAAATTTCGGCGTATTCCTTAGTGTCTTCTAGATCATTGGCAAAGTTTTGTGAATCTTTTCATTCAGAATACCGTATCGATAAAATTTGAAAATGATGTTAACTAATGATTGGTACGAGAAGTTGATGTAAGTAGTGTATATTCAGCATGACTTCGAATTAGTTAGTGTAGAAAAAGTTGTTAACATCAAAATATTTTTCATTCAATCAAGTCTCCAGAGAATTTCAGGTTTCTTATATTTCCCACTAATCAATTTTTGAATCTTTTTGAATAGCCACTCTAACCCCGTACTAATTCAATACATTTGCAGAATTGATATTCTTTCCGTTAAAAATATTTCTCCACTCATCCTATTGTTTCAAAATTGTGATTCAATATTTTCAACCCTTCAATAATCAATTATACTCTTTCCCCGTTTTGTTTGCGTCTTGAGATATGAAACAGGCTTATTTCTTTCATTTTTGTGGACTTTGAGTAGCAGAAAATCATTTCGGTTCTTCAAAATTACATGCATATTCAAAATAACAAATAATCATGATACCGTTTCGCGAGAATAGAATTTCAGCAAAGTATTATTCTTTTGAAAAATAGGAAAGAATGTTGTCGAAATTCTAGATTAAATTTGCATAATTGATTTCCTTTTCAATTGAGAATCTTCCAAAACCTATCGTTCGGTTTCTCAATTGTGATTCAATATTTTCAATATTTCAATTATCTTTTTTCTTTTTGCTCTTAGAAATGAAAGTTTTTTTTCATTCATTCTTGTGATATTTGAATGGTTAACATAATTGCAGTTTTTAGAAATTACATGAAGAATCGAAATAACAAATGATCATGATACAGTTTCACGAATTTAGACTTTTAGCAAAGTATTGTTCTTTTGAAAAATATGATAGAATGTTCTCGAAATTCCAGGTAGAAACCTGACCGTTAGTTAATGCGTGCTCTCAAAATTCTGCATCCCTACTCTTTTAGTAGATAACGTTCTATTCAGTATAACACTGTTCGCTCTTTTGAGAAGTTGAAAATTTCGGCGTATTCCTTAGTGTCTTCTAGATCATTGGCAAAGTTTTGTGAATCTTTTCATTCAGAATACCGTATCGATAAAATTTGAAAATGAAGTTAACTAATGATTGGTACGAGAAGCTGATGTAAGTAGTGTATATTCAGAATGACTTCGAATTAGTTAGTGTAGAAAAAGTTAATAACATCAAGATATTTTTCATTTAATGAAGTCTCCAGTGAATTTCAGGTTTCTTATATTTCTCACTAATCAATTTTTAAATTTTTTTGAATAGCCACTCTAACCTCGTACTAATTCAATACATTTGCTGAATTGATTCTTTTCGTTGAAAATATTTCTCCTTTCATCGCATGGTTTCAAAATTGTGATTCAATGTTTTCAACCCTTCAATAATCAAATAAACTGTTTCTTCCTTTTGTTTGGGTTTTGAAATATAAAACAGGCTTATTTCTTTCATTTTTGTGGACTTTGACTAGCAGAAAATCATTTCGGTTCTTGAAAATTACATGCATATTCAAAATAACAAACAATCATGATACCGTTTCGCGAGAATAGAATTTTAGCAAAGTATTATTCTTTTGAAAAATAGGATAGAATTTACTCGAAATTCTAGGTTAAATTTGCATAATTGATTTCCTTTTCAATTGAGAACATTCCAAAACCTATCGTTCGGTTTCTCAATTGTGATTCAATATTTTCAATATTTCAATTATCTTTTTTTCTTTTTGCTTATCCAAATATAAATTTTTTTTTCATTCATTCTTTTGATCTTTGAATATTTAACATGATTTCAGTTTCTTAAAATTACATGAAGAATCGAAATAACAAATAATCATGATACAGTTTCACGAATATAGACTTTTAGCAAAATATCATTATTTCGAAAAAAAAAAGATAGAATGTTCTCGAAACTCCAGGTAGAAACCTGACCGATAGTTAATGAGTTTTCTCAAAATTCGGCATCCCTACTCTTTTAGTAGATAAAGTTCTATTCAGTATAACTCTGTTCGCTCTTTTGAGAAGTTGAAAATTCTGGCGAAATCCTTAGTGTCTTCTAGATCATTGACAAAGTTTTGTGAATTTTTTCATTCAGAATACCGTATCGATAAAATTCGAAAATGAAGTTAACTAATAATTGGTACAAGGAGTTGATGTAAGTAGTGTATATTCAGCATAACATCGAAATATTTTTCATTTAATCAAGTCTCCATTGAATTTCAGGTTTCTTATATTTCCCACTAATCACTTTTTAAATTTTTTTGAATAGCCACTCTAACCCCGTACTAATTCATTACATTTGCAGAATTGATATTCTTTTCGTTGAAAATATTTCTCCACTTATCGTATTGTTTCAAAATTTTGATTCGATATTTTCAACCCTTCAATAATCAAATAAACTGTTTCTTCTTTTTGTTTGCGTTTTGAAATATAAAACAGGCTTATTTCTTTCATTTTTGTGGACTTTGACTAGCAGAAAATCATTTCGGTTCCTCAAAATTACATGCATATTCAAAATAACAAATAATCATGATACCGTTTCGTGAGAATTACATTACATTACTTAGATTATAAACTTTTAGCAGAGTATTAATCTTTCGAAAAATAAGATAGAATGTTCTCGGAATTCTAGGTTGAATTTGCATAAACGATTTCCTTTTCAATTGAGAACATATCGAAACTTATCCTATGGTTTCTTAATTGTGATTAGATATTTTCAACTTATTCAATATTTCAATTATCACTTTCTTTTCTCTTTTGGCTCTTCCAAATATAATTTTTTTTCATTCATTCGTGTGAACTTTGAATGGTTTACATTTTTTTAGTTTTTCAAAATTACATGCAGAATCAAAATAGCCAAGGATCATTATACTGTTTCACGAATATGGATTTTTTGCGAAATATTATTGTTTTGAAAATAAGATGGAATATCTTTTAATTTCCCAGTTGAATTTGCAGTTTCGTATCTTTTGAACTAAGGAACATCTAAAAATCTCAAGGTATGGTTTCTCAATTGTGATTCAGTATTTTCAACTCATTCAATATTTCAATTATCACTTCCTCCTTTCGCTCTTCCAAATATGAATTTTTTTTTCATTCATTCTTGTGATCTTTGAATAGTTAACATAATTTTAGTTTCTCAAAATTACAAGCAGAATCAAAATAACAAATAATCATGTTACAGTTTCACGAATTTAGACTTTTAGCAAAGTATTATTCTTTTGAAGAATATGATAGAATGTTCTTGAAATTCCAGGTAGAAACCTGATCGATAGTTAATGCGTTCTCTCAATATTCTGCATCCCTACTTTTTTACTAAATAAAGTTCAGAAATTTTATTCAGTATAATTCTTCCGAATAAAAATTTTTTTTTCATTCATTCTTGTGAACTTTGAATAGTTAACATAATTTCTGGTTTTCGAAATGACATGCAGAATTAAAATAACCAAAAATCATTATACTGTTTCACAAATATATATTTTTCGCGAAATATCATTTTTTTGAATATAAGATGGAATGTCCTCTAAATTCCCAGTTGAATTTGCAGTTTTGTATCTCTTAAACTCAGAAACATCTAAAAAACTCAAGGTATGGTTGCATAATTGTGATTCAATATTTTCAACAATTCTGATATTCCAATCATCACATTCTTCATCTTGTTTGCTTTTCTAACTATAGAGCTGTTTTCAATAGGATACATTTAAAAACATATTATAATGTCTCATAGTTCTTATTCAATCTGAATGACTGACTCTCCTCTGAACACGAGTTTTTGGACTGCTGCTTGATATCGAACTAATTGATAACGGTAGTGATATAATGAAGTAGATCATGGATTACCACTTCGAGGTCAAAAAATAGACGAGATCCGATCAAGTTTGCGACACCGATGATGAAATTCGATTCTCGCTGAATTCCTTATTTTTGTGCCTATCTCCTTTTTACGTACATCAATTTTTTGTTGCTCTTTGTATTGTTTGGCAGTCATGTACCTGTTGAGCCTAATATTAACCCATTCGTTATTTACAAGGAACGCCGGCGGGAGCAGGAAAAACAGTTGAGAGCCAGGATGCAAGAAAATACGGGAGGTACACCACTAGTGCTTCCCCCCCTCTTCGGAAATCCAGTTAAGGTGAGCTTTGAACCATTTATTACATATTTTTACAAATAATCACTGATGTGCTTTCGAAAAGTTTATTGTGTTTTTCGATGAGTCCTATCAGTTTCAAGTACCCTTAGTGATATATTCCAGGGTGTTAGTATTATCACCTTCTAGGAAGAACTGCTCACATCAGGATAAAAACAGAAAGAGCTGTTGATGTATTTACCGTCTGATCTCTCACCTTCTTGAAATGTGACCCAGTCTCACAACGGCCCCTTATGAAATCATCTTTCCGTGCATATTTCAATACCCAATCAAAAGTGTATTTTTCAGAATGTCGAAACAAATACCCACGTATTTCTCATGACCAATTTCCACACATTATATCGATCCATTTTCCACAAGCACGAAAGGTTCTGTGAAATGCAAAAAAAGAGATTCAGAACATCTTAGCGCCCATCAGATGGTATCCAATTTGAATATAAAATGGGCCTATGACCCACAATCCGGGATTGGGGATTCTTAAACGCACCTTTTTTAGTTTCGATCCGCCAGTCAGTATTTGTTCTATCATCTTTCCCTATAGATTAATCACAATATTTTAGAAGTGATATTTTATGTAGACATAATGATATGGATCTCTAAGCCCCAACATTATTTCCTGGAGTCCTCGCGTATAAATCCCCCCATTTTAATTTTTTCGACAACTTCGAAACTTTACAATATCATAACATCTTCGATAATGAAATGATAATTCAAAACTGTATGAGTCATTATAATTTTGAAAAATTATCCTAGTAGCCTTGCTTTAATCATCTTTCAACTGATCTCAATTTTTTTTAATTTTTCTCAGGTTCCTACAAATAAGAATGACCCGTTGGTGAAAAGAATTAACGGCGTACTGGGAGAGTATAGCAGGGCCAAGCATTTATTCGATGGGAAGAAGGTCTTGATCCAGCCTGGTTTCACCACTCTATATGCGGTGCAACCGAGAACACACATGCCACCCCATCAGCCAGCAAACAGGTAATTAAATGAAGAATTCATAAGACCCTTACTGACATTGAGATGTGTCTCAACAACGCTATTTTTCCAACTTATTTCAAATACTTGTCAGGATTGATCGGTAGAATGTCACTGCTTAATTTTTGTGACGAGCATTATGAAGATGTTATCCTTGACTTCAGTCAAGGAAGATTCAAATCATCTTGATGCACATTTTATCGTGCAACGCGTCATATCTCAATGTGCAGCCCTTTTTGAAATACCCAAACTTTTACTGAACTACTTTATATAAACAGAATACTAATCAATATTTTTCCTTGCAGACCAACTTCTGTTGAAGCCAGGCACGAGTTGATGAAGAAAAATAACCACCACCATCCTGGCTTTCATTTTATGCCCGAGAAGAAACCGATTCAACACAGGCCAGTCGACAGCAGGCCACACGAAAGCGGCCCTTTTCAGGGCCACCAGGTCAGGCAAATCAACAAAAACAACTACGAACATAGCGGAAACGGCGCATATCAACAAATGATGCGTCGTCCTATGGCCATGGGTCGTCCTACTGCTTATCGAATGACCCGTCCAGCCGGCCCCGTATCGAACCAACAAAGGCCCTTCGACATCAGACCCCACGAACGCGGCCCTTATCATGGCCACAAGAATAGGCAAATTAACTACAACTATGCCGCCTACAAACAGAAAGTAAATGGTCTATCTCCACTAATAATGCGTCGTCCTATGACCATGGGTGATCCTAGTCATAATCAAGTGAGGCGTACAGCCGTTCCTGTACCGGTAAGTATGAAACACCAGTTCTTTTAAAAATTATGCCTCGCTGTGAAATACGAGCTGAAAGATTTTGGATTTATTTAAATTATTCTATTGCCTTCGTAATTCGACGTACAGCATGTATTATCCTCTCAGCATTTCCATCCAATAAACGTTCTGAGTGGTAAATAAGTGAACTCTTGTCAACTCCAGACTCTTTCAAAAATCGTAGTAAATTTCATTATCGAAACTAGGTATCCTTAATACTTACACATGATTTTTATTTTACAGGACAGAAAAACTCTACTTCACCAGAGTCCAGCTTCCTCGAACTTCGAAGTAGACAGGGCTCTGAAGGAAATGATCATTATGAAAGCAAAACTTTCGCCTATTGTTCCCATTTCGGGGTTGGATATTAACAAAAAAAAATTTATCTTCCATCATCCTAAGGCAACGGTGAGTTTGATAAGATATTTTTTTCCTATTTCAATCCTACATTTTTTTCATATTGATAGGGAGAAAAAGAAACCACACATCGATCAACACTAATTCCTTTTTTCAATTTCAGCTATCAGAGATGCCCCTTTGTAAAGGTTCCTCTACCCCGAGTAAGTACAAATAATTTATCTCCACATTTACGCTCCCAACATTCAACTCATCTGAGAAACTAAAATTTCTTTCGAAACCAAATTTCTCTGATTTGTCTTTGCAATGAAATTTCAACGTATACACACAGACTTCATTTCAAATCTTGAGTCAAAATTCAGGGACGTCGAACGGAACATGAAAATCGCCAATCACGTGATAAAATTGAAATACAATATCACAGGAAGCCTGAATGTAAATCCGCGAACGGGCAGTTTTCAGCCGATGTGATGGTTCTAAATAACCTGATTTTCATTCGAAAACTTGTTCGTTTTCACTTGCGAAAATTTTAGGGAATTCGATTTTTTGGCGGGGTCTTTCAGCTTGTTGAAACTTTTTGTTTCGTTAAGGTCCATTTTTTCATATATGATGAGATTTTAAGGAATCTGAACTACTGAATTTCTTTATCATTTGGCCGACGTTTCGGACATTATTCAGCTTTTTCTCAAGGCTACAATGTAAATTGATATGAAATGTATTGTCGAAGTATTGCACATAATGCTGCTCAGAACTTTAACTAGGAAAACTTCTGATCACCTATGAGGTAATTGGTTGCGAGAATAGATCTAGACCTTGCTGGCTTTCACCAAAATTCGAAATTTTTATCTAGTAACCATTATTTTTCCTTTTCAGAACAGAATGAAAAACTTTCCGATCAAACCTTGCACAACATCTCTGGGACATCAGCGTAAGTAACTCTCCGTCAAACGCTTTCGAACCGCATTCCAAACCGTAGATTCGCATTCAACTAATCCTTAATTTCTCCTCCAGCGATCTCAGAATACAATTGGCGTTGTCCGATATCAGCGACGACGAGGAATAAGACCATTCTGTAGTGAAAAGAACGCTGTCTAACATAACGGCGATACCACCCGCCAATCACATGGACGTCATCCCGCAAATCCTGAAGGACTATCTTGAGAGAGTCAGTGCCCAAAGCAGCAGATTTTTCAGTGCCCATACTCTGTTATAATTATTCAAATAAATAAATAAGCCAAAAATTATATTTTTTCATTCTTGAAACCATCTAACAATTCAAATTTTCAAAAAAATAAAATAGCGATTATGTTAATTTCATAACAAATATTTTTATGAAGTATGTTCACAACAGAAAATAACTGAAAATTTTTGTTTTTGAAAAATAAGTACCCGCTCAGTGAGATAATTTTCCTTTTTTGTATTCAATCAACTTGTTCACTTCCTCGAAATCAACACTTCCCGTAAGTTCATTTTCTATAGAAGAGCGTACCGAAGAATTATTTGGAGTATTCTTGAATTTTTTCGGAACCTTTCTCTTACCTCTTTCTCTTTCAATACATTCGCAGGAATAATTTCTTTTATTAAAACCATTTCTCCACTCATCGTATGGTTTCAAAATTTTGATATAATAATTTCAACTCTTTCAGTATTTTAACTGAGGTTACTTTATTTGAGGTTGCTCAAAACACCTCTTTAAATGGAGAATATTCTCGAATCAAATATATAACGTTGAAACGGATTAATTGGGTTATTCACGAGAGTTACATATATAGCATCATTGATTTTTTATAGAACTTTCTGAGCTCTACAAAAGAGGAGTTGATAATTTTTCTTTATCTCTCATATCGTCTATCTGAGCTGAATTTGCATTATCGATTCTGTTTTCAATTGTAGTGATATAATTAATAATATAAAACAAAAAAATAAATATCATAGACTATATAAGAGGCATTTACTAAGTTGTTACTATGAAAGATTCAATGAATTAAGATCCAAAATTAAAAAAGATATTAGAACTGCTTATAAAAAATATTTGATGAATGTAGAAGTAGAACTTCAAGAAAACCCTAAAAAGTTTTGGAATTTTATCAATAACAAAAAAGATATCACTAGGATACCAGGTGAGATGGAGTATGGGGGTGAAATCTTATCAGACGGTTCACAAATAGTAAATGCATTTGCAGATCACTTCTCTAAAAATTATACAAGGCAGGAACCGGGTTGTTTAGATAATGTTTGCAATGCTGATCGTGGTGGGTTTTTCCATATAAGTCAGATAACTGTGGAAGATATTGAAGAGGCTATTCAAAATTTGAAACCAAAAAAAAGTATGGGTCCTGATAATTTACCGGCATGTGTAATTAGGCAGTGTGCAGATATTTTTGCGAAACCATTTTTCATATTATTTAATTTATCCTTGAAAACAGCTAGTTTTCCGACATGTCTTAAAACAGCCTTCATATGCCCAGTATATAAAACGGGTGAAAAAGAAAAAATAGTGAATTACCGGCCTATTTCTTTCATTTCAAATATTGCAAAAGTGTTTGAATCGGTCTTATATAAATATATTATGTTTCACGTGAAGAACAAAATCCCAGTTCAACAGCATGGTTTCACTGCTGGTAGGTCTACATCATCAAACTTGATCGAGTTTGTTGAATATTCCTTGAATGCCTTTTCTAATCATTCTCAAGTAGATGTGCTTTATCTGGATGCAGTTAAAGCCTTCGATAGGGTACCCCATGACATTATATTGTTTAAGCTTCTGCATATACACAATTTTTCACTTCATTTGGTTTCTTTTTTTGGTTCTTATTTGGGTGGGTGAACTCAGTGTGTGAGGATAAATCAATTTTTTTCTGAAAACTTCGAAGCCACATCAGGGGTACCACAGGGTTCAAACCTTGGGCCCTTGTTGTTCCTTCTTTATATCAATGATATTGTTGATTGTTGACTTTCTCTGAGATGAGTCTCTATGCTGATGATGTGAAGTTATATAGGATTATTAGAAATCCCAATGATGCAGAGGAACTGAGGTCTGATTTGGATAGGGTTGTGGCCTGGGCTAAAAGAAATAAACTGACATTTAACAGTGCGAAATGTTATCTTGTAACATTTTCTAGAAAAAAGGTGGACCTTATCTATAATTATGCTGTGGACGGTGATCCCTTGACTAGACTCGAGAAAATCAAAGATTTAGGTGTATCATTTGATAGATCTTTAACCTTTAATGATCATATTGATGAAGTAGTTAAAAATTCTTATAAGATGCTTGGGTTCATTTTGAGGAACACTAGAGAGTTCACAAACTTTAGAACATTAAAAATCCTATTTGATTCATATGTTATATCTAGACTTGAGTATTGTTCGGTTGTTTGGAATCCTAGTTATTTGTGTCAACAAAGAAAGATTGAAGGTGTAATCAAGAAATTTCTTAATAATGTTAACTTTATATTACGTAAGAGTAAAAATAGTTTTAACAATAATTTAAAAAATTATAATTTAATAACACTAGAAAATAGAAGATTTATTGCTGAAATAGTTTACCTACATAAAACTATCACAAATGAAAATACTGACAGTGCTACACTTGATAAATTACTTTTCTCAGTACCGAGGATTAATGTGAGATCTCATTCTACATTCTATTTACCTTGCCCTAGAACAAATTATATGAAATTTTCTCCAATACATTCAATGTGGGATAAGTACAATAGGGTTCAGGATGTATGTGATTTGTTTTCGCACTCAACATCTCAAATAAAGCGAAAACTGTATGACTACTTCTATGATTCAATAATTGCAACTTGAGAGTTCAAACTTGATTTCAATTTTTTTTTTTTTTTTTGTTTCATTCTTTTGTTGATGATTTCAATTATGTATTGTATATTCAAGAACCGTAATGGTTGAAATTGAATCGGATTGATAATTATTAGTGTACAATTGTTATTAGTAATAGCCGACTCAAGAATCGGAAACTAGAATACTTGTATAGTGGAATCTGTATGAGTTGTATCAATAAATAAATAAATAAATTGAGAACATTTCAAAACTTATCGTATGGTTTTATAGTCCTGATTCAATATTTTCAACTCTTTCCATATTTGAATGATCGCTTTATTCTTTCTGTTTGCTCTTCTGAATTCAAATCAATATAAAAAATGTTAATAATAATAATACAAATAATATAATCGTCAGGGCATGTCTGGAGCCGGCGCTGGACATGACAGCATGCGGGACGTCGGTGGCAGGATGTTGAGGAAGCGGGCTCCTGCTGCAGAAGAAGCTACAGCTCCAAAGCAACAACAGCAACCAACTAGTCCAATTCAATTGCCGACTCGAACCGCTGAAGGTGCTGCGCAGGATATTCAGCCAGTGCTTACCCAAGCGGGGTTAGTTAGAAAGCGCATGAAGTGGACAACGTCCATGAATGAAACTATTGTGCGCATATATAACTCCATCACGGGACTAGGGCAGAACACGAACAACTATAGGAAAAGGCTCCATGAGGAATTCTGCAACGCCTACCCAATTATAAATGTCACTGAACAACGGGTGGCAGACCAGTACCGCGTAATTCTGAGAAATGAACTAATACCAATGGCCAGAATCGACGCAATTAAACAAGAACTTCAGCGTCCGCCAGTAACAGAGAGCGACACCAACATCTCTGATGAGATTCACATGCCTGGGCAACAACAGCCAGAAGAAATTGACGCTGAAAGTCCATCTTGCAACCCAAGTGAGGCAGAACACCAGGACGATAGGGAAGAGCTCCACCGACAAATTGACTCTGAGATGAGGAGATATTTTGCCGAATTGGAAGGAACAGATCCTCTTCATCGAATAGCACCTCCCCGACTCAATACATCCAAGAATATGTCACTCATAATCGACATCTTGAATAAGGACGTTTTACCTGAGTACCTACAGAATGGCAGTTCATTGGAATATCTTCATCTAGTTTTTTACTGTGCAGCGCTAACGACGGCTAAAATGATAGGGGCAAAAATTCGCCGAACGAACAACGATGGTCCAAAATTACACAAATTATATGCGCCACCATGGCAGAAACGTCTTCAACACAAAACAGAGAGACTAATAAGAGACATTGGACGACTGACGGAGTACGTGAACGGAAATCGCGGAAGGAAGGTTGTGAAAGCTGCCAAAGAAATCATGGATAGAAACAGAACACACACAGAACGAGAGACTGAGAATGCTTCAGCTCACCACTTCCTCGACACTCTGAAGCAAAAGCTAAGTCTGTATGCAGAACGCCTGAGAAGATATAAAAGCAATTATAGCCGGAAAAGAGACAACAATTCATTCGAAAAGTCGGAAGAAACTTTCTACCGGTCACTCACATCGTCTGATGGAGAAAATGGAAAGTTACCACCAAAAGAAGCCATTGAACAATTCTGGACCGAACAATTATCAACGAAACCTCAGTTCAATGGAGATACCGGATGAATTGAAGATGAAAAGTCTGAAGCTGTAAAATATGAGCCGATACAACATGACATAATCACAATTGAAGAAGTAAAATCAGCTATCAGAGGACTACACAACTGGAAAACACCTGGGCCTGATGGATTACAGAAGTTCTGTATCAAGAAACTTTGGATCATGCATGACAAATTGACCTCCGCAATAAATGATGTCATTGAAAATCCTGAAAGAATGCCAATATTCCTTACACATGGCACAACGTACCTGTTACCTAAAGGCCAAAGGAATACAGAAGACCCATCCAAATACCGACCAATCACATGTCTTCCAACGATGTACAAATTAATCACATCGTGCATTTCAAATCGAATTCACAACCATTGCGAAAGGAATAACATCATCGCCATGCAACAAAAAGGATGCACCAAAGAGAGCAGAGGGTGCAAAAAACAGCTAATAATTGATTCAGTTATCGGCAATCAAGCGTTCTCCAAGCGAAGGAATCATTACGCTGCGTACATACACTACAAGAAAGCATTCGATTCCATACCTCACGAATGGCTCTTGACTATCTTGAATATTTACAAGGTGGATCCCAATATTGTTAAGTTCCTGAAAAACGCTATGTCAACCTGGCGTACTAGTCTTCAAATGAAAGCCGCAGATGGCTCCATTACGACAGGACCTATTCCAATAAGACGCGGAATTTTCCAAGGGGATTCGCTGAGCCCTCTGTGGTTCTGCATGGCTCTGAATCCCTTGTCTCATAGATTGAACTCTACGGACTACGGATTTGCCATCAAAAGCGGCAGTAGAACTATGATGAAACTGAATCATCTCCTTTACATGGACGATTTGAAACTCTTCGCATCTACCAAAAAACAAATGCAACAGATGCTGAAAATGGTGAAAGGATTTTCGGAAGACATCAAAATGAAGTTTGGATTAGAAAAATGTCGACTGCTCAACATAACGAGATGGAAAATAGAAGATGGTACGTTCAAACTCAGAGAAGGTGCAGAAATTGAAGCATTGAAGGAAGGAGACACATACAAGTATCTGGGCATAAAATAGGCAAGAAAAATCAATCAGATCCAGATGAAGAAAGAACTAACGGAGGAGTTCACCCGAAGATTGAGAAGGATAATGAGAACTGGCCTTTACAGCAAGAATCTGATAAAAGCTATCAATACCTACGCTTGCTCGGCGCTGAGCTACTCATTCGGTATCATCTCTTGGACCACCACCGATTTAGCAGCCTTACAAAGAAAAATAAGGACGATGCTCACTAAACACAATAAACATCACCCCAAAAGCTCAATAGAACGGACCGAGCTGCCACGACATCTTGGGGGTAGAGGAATTGTTGATTTGTCCAACCGTATGACCCAGGAAATTGAAGGACTTCGAAAATATTTTCTGAGCAAGGCTGCTTCGTCAGAACTCCATCGAGTAGTTTGTGTTGCTGATACTTCTACACCGTTAAAGCTACAGCAGGACCACTTGGAAACCGTCGAACACTCTGCAGAAAGTAAAATGCAGAAACTGATTGGCAAACCTTTGCATGGGAGGCACCAGAACGAGGTCAACCATGATTACGTCGACATTTCTGCGTCGAACTACTGGTTGACTTCCGGAAGGTTGTTTCCTGAGACAGAGGGCTTCATGCTTGCCATCCAGGATCAGGTGATTCCAACAAGGAACTACATGAAATATATCGCCAAGGATGCCTCAGTGGCGGATGATAGATATCGTTATGGCTGTGCGACACATGAAACTATCCAGCACATCACCGGGGGATGTCAGAAGTTCGCGGGCACGGAGTACAAAAATAGACATGATGCCGTTGCGAAGATTCATCACCAAGAATTGGCACTAAAACACCAACTTCTAAGTTCGAAAAAGGTTTCTTATTACAATTACCATCCGGATGCTGTATTGGAAAATGAACATCACAAGCTCTATTGGGATCGCACGGTTCTCACAGACCGGAAAATAACCCACAATAGACCAGACCTCATATTGCTCAATAAGGATGAGGACACAGCACTTTTCATCGATGTGGCGATTCCAAATAATAACAATCTTCTAGATAGGCACGCTGAAAAAATTTCAAAGTACAGAGATCTCGAGGAGCAAACCAGGAGACAGTGGAAGCTGAAAGATGTCAAGACCATCCCTATTGTCATATCATCTACAGGCCTGATACCGAAGAAACTACTGGAGAACTTGAGGAAACTTCAGCTGGACGAAAATATCTCTAGAGTGATGCAGAAGGCGGTACTGCTGGGAACGGCGAGAACTGTACGCAAGTACATGGGAAATTCAGAGGAACACCGTCTGCTCCGACAGGAAGTGCGGACGGAGCAGGAATCCAACTTACAGCAGGGATCCGAGGAGCGACCTGAACCCGACCAACACCACGAGCCCGAAAACCTGGAAAGGGCTCCAACAGAGCTTAATCCTTTTGATATCTGAGATATCTGGGATAAGTGAATTTTCCTCTGAAGAGGAGTGTGAAAGCCGCAAGGCTAAAGTCATAAAGCTCTGTTTTATAATAGGCAGTGATTTCTCTGAATTTCAGGATTTTCATAATTTTCAATAGAGAATTACTCAATTTTTTCGGAACGTTACTGTAACCATTTCTATACTTATATATCTGCAGTATTTTCTTCGATTGAGACCATTTCAAATTTTAACGTATGATTTCATAATTGTGATTCAAAATTTCCAACAATTATAAAATTTCAATTCTGACTTTATTCATTTTATTTACCTTTGGCATTCATAAGACTGTTTTTCCATTTAATGCTTGTGGACTTTGAGTAGTTGAACATCTACACGGTTCTTCAAAATTACATGCAGAATCAAAATAACCCAAAAACATTATTCCTCTTCAAGAATATTGATTTTTCGTGAGGTAATATGCTTTCGACGAATGAAATAGAATGTTCTCGAAACTCCAGGTAAAAACCTGATCGAAAGTTAATGCGTTTTCTCAAAATTCTGCATCCCTACTCTTTCACTAGATAACGTCATGTTCTGAAATTCTATTCAGTATAACTCTGTTCGCTCTTTTGAGAGGTTGAAAATCTCGGCGGATTCCTCAGTGTCTTCTCGATCATTGGCAAAATTGTGTGAATCTTTTCATTCAGAATACCGTATCGATAAAATTTGAAAATGATGTTAACTAATGATTGGTACGAGAAGTTGATGTAAGTAGTGTATATTCAGCATGACTTCGAATTAGTTAGTGTAGAAAAAGTTGTTAACATCAAAATATTTTTCATTCAATCAAGTCTCCAGAGAATTTCAGGTTTCTTATATTTCCCACTAATCAATTTTTGAATCTGTTTGAATAGCCACTCTAACCCCGTACTAATTCAATACATTTGCAGAATTGATATTCTTTCCGATAAAAATATTTCTCCACTCATCCTATTGTTTCAAAATTGTGATTCAATATTTTCAACCCTTCAATAATCAATTATACTCTTTCCCCGTTTTGTTTGCGTCTTGAGATATGAAACAGGCTTATTTCTTTCATTTTTGTGGACTTTGAGTAGCAGAAAATCATTTCGGTTCTTCAAAATTACATGCATATTCAAAATAACAAATAATCATGATACCGTTTCGCGAGAATAGAATTTCAGCAAAGTATTATTCTTTTGAAAAATAGGATAGAATGTTGTCGAAATTCTAGATTAAATTTGCATTATTGATTTCCTTTTCAATTGAGAACCTTCCAAATCCTATCGTTCGGTTTCTCAATTGTGATTCAATATTTTCAATATTTCAATTATCTTTTTTCTTTTTGCTCTTAGAAATGAAAGTTTTTTTTTAATTCATTCTTGTGATATTTGAATGGTTAACATAATTGCAGTTTTTAGAAATTACATGAAGAATCGAAATAACAAATGATCATGATACAGTTTCACGAATTTAGACTTTTAGCAAAGTATTGTTCTTTTGAAAATAATGATAGAATGTTCTCGAAATTCCAGGTAGAAACCTGACCGTTAGTTAATGCGTGCTCTCAAAATTCTGCATCCCTACTCTTTTAGTAGATAACGTTCTATTCAGTATAACACTGTTCGCTCTTTTGAGAAGTTGAAAATTTCGGCGTATTCCTTAGTGTCTTCTAGATCATTGGCAAAGTTTTGTGAATCTTTTCATTCAGAATACCGTATCGATAAAATTTGAAAATGATGTTAACTAATGATTGGTACGAGAAGTTGATGTAAGTAGTGTATATTCAGCATGACTTCGAATTAGTTAGTGTAGAAAAAGTTGTTAACATCAAAATATTTTTCATTCAATCAAGTCTCCAGAGAATTTCAGGTTTCTTATATTTCCCACTAATCAATTTTTGAATCTTTTTGAATAGCCACTCTAACCCCGTACTAATTCAATACATTTGCAGAATTGATATTCTTTCCGTTAAAAATATTTCTCCACTCATCCTATTGTTTCAAAATTGTGATTCAATATTTTCAACCCTTCAATAATCAATTATACTCTTTCCCCGTTTTGTTTGCGTCTTGAGATATGAAACAGGCTTATTTCTTTCATTTTTGTGGACTTTGAGTAGCAGAAAATCATTTCGGTTCTTCAAAATTACATGCATATTCAAAATAACAAATAATCATGATACCGTTTCGCGAGAATAGAATTTCAGCAAAGTATTATTCTTTTGAAAAATAGGATAGAATGTTGTCGAAATTCTAGATTAAATTTGCATTATTGATTTCCTTTTCAATTGAGAACCTTCCAAATCCTATCGTTCGGTTTCTCAATTGTGATTCAATATTTTCAATATTTCAATTATCTTTTTTCTTTTTGCTCTTAGAAATGAAAGTTTTTTTTTCATTCATTCTTGTGATATTTGAATGGTTAACATAATTGCAGTTTTTAGAAATTACATGAAGAATCGAAATAACAAATGATCATGATACAGTTTCACGAATTTAGACTTTTAGCAAAGTATTGTTCTTTTGAAAAATATGATAGAATGTTCTCGAAATTCCAGGTAGAAACCTGACCGTTAGTTAATGCGTGCTCTCAAAATTCTGCATCCCTACTCTTTTAGTAGATAACGTTCTATTCAGTATAACACTGTTCGCTCTTTTGAGAAGTTGAAAATTTCGGCGTATTCCTTAGTGTCTTCTAGATCATTGGCAAAGTTTTGTGAATCTTTTCATTCAGAATACCGTATCGATAAAATTTGAAAATGAAGTTAACTAATGATTGGTACGAGAAGCTGATGTAAGTAGTGTATATTCAGCATGACTTCGAATTAGTTAGTGTAGAAAAAGTTGTTAACATCAAAATATTTTTCATTTAATCAAGTCTCCAGAGAATTTCAGGTTTCTTATATTTCCCACTAATCAATTTTTGAATCTTTTTGAATAGCCACTCTAACCCCGTACTAATTCAATACATTTGCAGAATTGATATTCTTTCCGTTAAAAATATTTCTCCACTCATCCTATTGTTTCAAAATTGTGATTCAATATTTTCAACCCTTCAATAATCAATTATACTCTTTCCCCGTTTTGTTTGCGTCTTGAGATATGAAACAGGCTTATTTCTTTCATTTTTGTGGACTTTGAGTAGCAGAAAATCATTTCGGTTCTTCAAAATTACATGCATATTCAAAATAACAAATAATCATGGTACCGTTTCGCGAGAATAGAATTTCAGCAAAGTATTATTCTTTTGAAAAATAGGAAAGAATGTTGTCGAAATTCTAGATTAAATTTGCATAATTGATTTCCTTTTCAATTGAGAATCTTCCAAAACCTATCGTTCGGTTTCTCAATTGTGATTCAATATTTTCAATTTTTCAATTATCTTTTTTCTTTTTGCTCTTAGAAATGAAAGTTTTTTTTTCATTTATTCTTGTGATATTTGAATGGTTAACATAATTGCAGTTTTTAGAAATTACATGAAGAATCGAAATAACAAATGATCATGATACAGTTTCACGAATTTAGACTTTTAGCAAAGTATTGTTCTTTTGAAAAATATGATAGAATGTTCTCGAAATTCCAGGTAGAAACCTGACCGTTAGTTAATGCGTGCTCTCAAAATTCTGCATCCCTACTCTTTTAGTAGATAACGTTCTATTCAGTATAACACTGTTCGCTCTTTTGAGATGTTGAAAATTTCGGCGTATTCCTTAGTGTCTTCTAGATCATTGGCAAAGTTTTGTGAATCTTTTCATTCAGAATACCGTATCGATAAAATTTGAAAATGAAGTTAACTAATGATTGGTACGAGAAGCTGATGTAAGTAGTGTATATTCAGAATGACTTCGAATTAGTTAGTGTAGAAAAAGTTAATAACATCAAGATATTTTTCATTTAATCAAGTCTCCAGTGAATTTCAGGTTTCTTATATTTCTCACTAATCAATTTTTAAATTTTTTTGAATAGCCACTCTAACCTCGTACTAATTCAATACATTTGCTGAATTGATTCTTTTCGTTGAAAATATTTCTCCACTCATCGCATGGTTTCAAAATTGTGATTCAATGTTTTCAACCCTTCAATAATCAAATAAACTGTTTCTTCCTTTTGTTTGGGTTTTGAAATATAAAACAGGCTTATTTCTTTCATTTTTGTGCACTTTGACTAGCAGAAAATCATTTCGGTTCTTCAAAATTACATGCATATTCAAAATAAAAAACAATCATGATACCGTTTCGCGAGAATAGAATTTTAGCAAAGTATTATTCTTTTGAAAAATAGGATAGAATTTAATCGAAATTCTAGGTTAAATTTGCATTATTGATTTCCTTTTCAATTGAGAACATTCCAAAACCTATCGTTCGGTTTCTCAATTGTGATTCAATATTTTCAATATTTCAATTATCTTTTTTTCTTTTTGCTTATCCAAATATAAATTTTTTTTTCATTCATTCTTTTGATCTTTGAATATTTAACATGATTTCAGTTTCTTAAAATTACATGAAGAATCGAAATAACAAATAATCATGATACAGTTTCACGAATATAGACTTTTAGCAAAATATCATTATTTCGAAAAAAAAAAGATAGAATGTTCTCGAAACTCCAGGTAGAAACCTGACCGATAGTTAATGAGTTTTCTCAAAATTCGGCATCCCTACTCTTTTAGTAGATAAAGTTCTATTCAGTATAACTCTCTCTCTCTCTCTCCATTGAATTTCAGGTTTCTTATATTTCCCACTATTCACTTTTTAAATTTTTTTGAATAGCCACTCTAACCCCGTACTAATTCAATACATTTGCAGAATTGATATTCTTTTCGTTGAAAATATTTCTCCACTTATCGTATTGTTTCAAAATTTTGATTCGATATTTTCAACCCTTCAATAATCAAATAAACTGTTTCTTCTTTTTGTTTGCGTTTTGAAATATAAAACAGGCTTATTTCTTTCATTTTTGTGGACTTTGACTAGCATAAAATCATTTCGGTTCCTCAAAATTACATGCATATTAAAAATAACAAATAATCATGATACCGTTTCGTGAGAATTACATTACATTACTTAGATTATAAACTTTTAGCAGAGTATTAATCTTTCGAAAAATAAGATAGAATGTTCTCGGAATTCTAGGTTGAATTTGCATAAACGATTTCCTTTTCAATTGAGAACATATCGAAACTTATCCTATGGTTTCTTAATTGTGATTAGATATTTTCAACTTATTCAATATTTCAATTATCACTTTCTTTTCTCTTTTGACTCTTCCAAATATAATTTTTTTTCATTCATTTGTGTGAACTTTGAATGGTTTACATTTTTTTAGTTTTTCAAAATTACATGCAGAATCAAAATAGCCAAGGATCATTATACTGTTTCACGAATATGGATTTTTTGCGAAATATTATTGTTTTGAAAATAAGATGGAATATCTTTTAATTTCCCAGTTGAATTTGCAGTTTCGTATCTTTTGAACTAAGGAACATCTAAAAATCTCAAGGTATGGTTTCTCAATTGTAATTCAGTATTTTCAACTCATTCAATATTTCAATTATCACTTCCTCCTTTTGCTCTTCCAAATATGAATTTTTTTTTCATTCATTCTTGTGATCTTTGAATAGTTAACATAATTTTAGTTTCTCAAAATTACAAGCAGAATCAAAATAACAAATAATCATGTTACAGTTTCACGAATTTAGACTTTTAGCAAAGTATTATTCTTTTGAAGAATATGATAGAATGTTCTTGAAATTCCAGGTAGAAACCTGATCGATAGTTAATGCGTTCTCTCAATATTCTGCATCCCTACCTTTTTACTAAATAAAGTTCAGAAATTTTATTCAGTATAATTCTTCCGAATAAAAATTTTTTTTTCATTCATTCTTGTGAACTTTGAATAGTTAACATAATTTCTGGTTTTCGAAATGACATGCAGAATTAAAATAACCAGAAATCATTATACTGTTTCACAAATATATATTTTTCGCGAAATATCATTTTTTTGAATATAAGATGGAATGTCCTCTAAATTCCCAGTTGAATTTGCAGTTTTGTATCTCTTAAACTCAGAAACATCTAAAAAACTCAAGGTATGGTTGCATAATTGTGATTCAATATTTTCAACAATTCTGATATTCCAATCATCACATTCTTCATCTTGTTTGCTTTTCTAACTATAGAGCTGTTTTCAATAGGATACATTTAAAAACATATTATAATGTCTCATAGTTCTTATTCAATCTGAATGACTGACTCTCCTCTGAACACGAGTTTTTGGACTGCTGCTTGATATCGAACTAATTGATAACGGTAGTGATATAATGAAGTAGATCATGGATTACCACTTCGAGGTCAAAAAATAGACGAGATCCGATCAAGTTTGCGACACCGATGATGAAATTCGATTCTCGCTGAATTCCTTATTTTTGTGCCTATCTCCTTTTTACGTACATCAATTTTTTGTTGCTCTTTGTATTGTTTGGCAGTCATGTACCTGTTGAGCCTAATATTAACCCATTCGTTATTTACAGGGAACGCCGGCGGGAGCAGGAAAAACAGTTGAGAGCCAGGATGCAAGAAAATACGGGAGGTACACCACTAGTGCTTCCCCCCCTCTTCGGAAATCCAGTTAAGGTGAGCTTTGAACCATTTATTACATATTTTTACAAATAACCACTGATGTGCTTTCGAAAAGTTTATTGTGTTTTTCGATGAGTCCTATCAGTTTCAAGTACCCTTAGTGATATATTCCAGGGTGTTAGTATTATCACCTTCTAGGAAGAACTGCTCACATCAGGATAAAAACAGAAAGAGCTGTTGATGTATTTACCGTCTGATCTCTCACCTTCTTGAAATGTGACCCAGTCTCACAAGGGCCCCTTATGAAATCATCTTTCCGTGCATATTTCAATACCCAATCGAAAGTGTATTTTTCAGAATGTCAAAACAAATACCCACGTATTTCTCATGACCAATTTCCACACATTATATCGATCCATTTTCCACAAGCACGAAAGGTTCTGTGAAATGCAAAAAAAGAGATTCAGAACATCTTAGCGCCCATCAGATGGTATCCAATTTGAATATAAAATGGGCCTATGACCCACAATCCGGGATTGGGGATTCTTAAACGCACCTTTTTTAGTTTCGATCCGCCAGTCAGTATTTGTTCTATCATCTTTCCCTATAGATTAATCACAATATTTTAGAAGTGATATTTTATGTAGACATAATGATATGGATCTCTAAGCCCCAACATTATTTCCTGGAGTCCTCGCGTATAAATCCCCCCATTTTAATTTTTTCGACAACTTCGAAACTTTTCAATATCATAACATCTTCGATAATGAAATGATAATTCAAAACTGTATGAGTCATTATAATTTTGAAAAATTATCCTAGTAGCCTTGCTTTAATCATCTTTCAACTGATCTCAATTTTTTTTAATTTTTCTCAGGTTCCTACAAATAAGAATGACCCGTTGGTGAAAAGAATTAACGGCGTACTGGGAGAGTATAGCAGGGCCAAGCATTTATTCGATGGGAAGAAGGTCTTGATCCAGCCTGGTTTCACCACTCTATATGCGGTGCAACCGAGAACACACATGCCACCCCATCAGCCAGCAAACAGGTAATTAAATGTAGAATTCACAAGACCCTTACTGACATTGAGATGTGTCTCAACAACGCTATTTTTCCAACTTATTTCAAATACTTGTCAGGATTGATCGGTAGAATGTCACTGCTTAATTTTTGTGACGAGCATTATGAAGATGTTATCCTTGACTTCAGTCAAGGAAGATTCAAATCATCGCACATTTTATCGTGCAACGCGTCATATCTCAATGTGCAGCCCTTTTTGAAATACCCAAACTTTTACTGAACTACTTTATATAAACAGAATACTAATCAATATTTTTCCTTGCAGACCAACTTCTGTTGAAGCCAGGCACGAGTTGATGAAGAAAAATAACCACCACCATCCTGGCTTTCATTTTATGCCCGAGAAGAAACCGATTCAACACAGGCCAGTCGACAGCAGGCCACACGAAAGCGGCCCTTCTCAGGGCCACCAGGTCAGGCAAATCAACAAAAACAACTACGAACATAGCGGAAACGGCGCATATCAACAAATGATGCGTCGTCCTATGGCCATGGGTCGTCCTACTGCTTATCGAATGACCCGTCCAGCCGGCCCCGTATCGAACCAACAAAGGCCCTTCGACATCAGACCCCACGAACGCGGCCCTTATCAGGGCCACAAGAATAGGCAAATTAACTACAACTATGCCGCCTACAAACAGAAAGTAAATGGTCTATCTCCACTAATAATGCGTCGTCCTATGACCATGGGTGATCCTAGTCATAATCAAGTGAGGCGTACAGCCGTTCCTGTACCGGTAAGTATGAAACACCAGTTCTTCTAAAAATTATGCCTCGCTGTGAAATACGAGCTGAAAGATTTTGGATTTATTTAAATTATTCTATTGCCTTCGTAATTCGACGTACAGCATGTATTATCCTCTCAGCATTTCCATCCAATAAACGTTCTGAGTGGTAAATAAGTGAACTCTTGTCAACTCCAGACTCTTTCAAAAATCGTAGTAAATTTCATTATCGAAACTAGGTATCCTTAATACTTACACATGATTTTTATTTTACAGGACAGAAAAACTCTACTTCACCAGAGTCCAGCTTCCTCGAACTTCGAAGTAGACAGGGCTCTGAAGGAAATGATCATTATGAAAGCAAAACTTTCGCCTATTGTTCCCATTTCGGGGTTGGATATTAACAAAAAAAAATTTATCTTCCATCATCCTAAGGCAACGGTGAGTTTGATAAGATATTTTTTTCCTATTTCAATATTACATTTTTTTCATATTGATAGGGAGAAAAAGAAACCACACATCGATCAACACTAATTCCTTTTTTCAATTTCAGCTATCAGAGATGCCCCTTTGTAAAGGTTCCTCTACCCCGAGTAAGTACAAATAATTTATCTCCACATTTACGCTCCCAACATTCAACTCATCTGAGAAACTAAAATTTTTTTCGAAACCAAATTTCTCTGATTTGTCTTTGCAATGAAATTTCAACGTATACACACAGACTTCATTTCAAATCTTGAGTCAAAATTCAGGGACGTCGAACGGAACATGAAAATCGCCAATCACGTGATAAAATTGAAATACAATATCACAGGAAGCCTGAATGGAAATCCGCGAACGGGCAGTTTTCAGCCGATGTGATGGTTCTAAATAACCTGATTTTCATTCGAAAACTTGTTCGTTTTCACTTGCGAAAATTTTAGGGAATTCGATTTTTTGGCGGGGTCTTTCAGCTTGTTGAAACTTTTTGTTTCGTTAAGGTCCATTTTTTCATATATGATGAGATTTTAAGGAATCTGAACTATTGAATTTCTTTATCATTTGGCCGACGTTTCGGACATTATTCAGCTTTTTCTCAAGGCTACAATGTAAATTGATATGAAATGTATTGTCGAAGTATTGCACATAATGCTGCTCAGAACTTTAACTAGGAAAACTTCTGATCACCTATGAGGTAATTGGTTGCGAGAATAGATCTAGACCTTGCTGGCTTTCACCAAAATTCGAAATTTTTATCTAGTAACCATTATTTTTCCTTTTCAGAACAGAATGAAAAACTTTCCGATCAAACCTTGCACAACATCTCTGGGACATCAGCGTAAGTAACTCTCCGTCAAATGCTTTCGAACCGCATTCCAAACCGTAGATTCGCATTCAACTAATCCTTAATTTCTCCTCCAGCGATCTCAGAATACAATTGGCGTTGTCCGATATCAGCGACGACGAGGAATAAGACCATTCTGTAGTGAAAAGAACGCTGTCTAACATAACGGCGATACCACCCGCCAATCACATGGACGTCATCCCGCAAATCCTGAAGGACTATCTTGAGAGAGTCAGCGCCCAAAGCAGCAGATTTTTCAGTGCCCATACTCTGTTATAATTATTCAAATAAATAAATAAGCCAAAAATTATATTTTTTCATTCTTGAAACCATCTAACAATTCAAATTTTCAAAAAAATAAAATAGCGATTATGTTAATTTCATAACAAATATTTTTATGAAGTATGTTCACAACAGAAAATAACTGAAAATTTTTGTTTTTGAAAAATAAGTACCCGCTCAGTGAGATAATTTTCCTTTTTTGTATTCAATCAACTTGTTCACTTCCTCGAAATCAACACTTCCCGTAAGTTCATTTTCTATAGAAGAGCGTACCGAAGAATTATTTGGAGTATTCTTGAATTTTTTCGGAACCTTTCTCTTACCTCTTTCTCTTTCAATACATTCGCAGGAATAATTTCTTTTATTAAAACCATTTCTCCACTCATCGTATGGTTTCAAAATTTTGATATAATAATTTCAACTCTTTCAGTATTTTAACTGAGGTTACTTTATTTGAGGTTGCTCAAAACACCTCTTTAAATGGAGAATATTCTCGAATCAAATATATAACGTTGAAACGGATTAATTGGGTTATTCACGAGAGTTACATATATAGCATCATTGATTTTTTATAGAACTTTCTGAGCTCTACAAAAGAGGAGTTGATAATTTTTCTTTATCTCTCATATCGTCCATCTGAGCTGAATTTGCATTATCGATTCTGTTTTCAATTGTAGTGATATAATTAATGATATAAAACAAAAAAATAAATATCATAGACTATATAAGAGGCATTTACTAAGTTGTTACTATGAAAGATTCAATGAATTAAGATCCAAAATTAAAAAAGATATTAGAACTGCTTATAAAAAATATTTGATGAATGTAGAAGTAGAACTTCAAGAAAACCCTAAAAAGTTTTGGAATTTTATCAATAACAAAAAAGATATCACTAGGATACCAGGTGAGATGGAGTATGGGGGTGAAATCTTATCAGACGGTTCACAAATAGTAAATGCATTTGCAGATCACTTCTCTAAAAATTATACAAGGCAGGAACCGGGTTGTTTAGATAATGTTTGCAATGCTGATCGTGGTGGGTTTTCCATATAAGTCAGATAACTGTGGAAGATATTGAAGAGGCTATTCAAAATTTGAAACCAAAAAAAAGTATGGGTCCTGATAATTTACCGGCATGTGTAATTAGGCAGTGTGCAGATATTTTTGCGAAACCATTTTTCATATTATTTAATTTATCCTTGAAAACAGCTAGTTTTCCGACATGTCTTAAAACAGCCTTCATATGCCCAGTATATAAAACGGGTGAAAAAGAAAAAATAGTGAATTACCGGCCTATTTCTATCATTTCAAATATTGCAAAAGTGTTTGAATCGGTCTTATATAAATATATTATGTTTCACGTGAAGAACAAAATCCCAGTTCAACAGCATGGTTTCACTGCTGGTAGGTCTACATCATCAAACTTGATCGAGTTTGTTGAATATTCCTTGAATGCCTTTTCTAATCATTCTCAAGTAGATGTGCTTTATCTGGATGCAGTTAAAGCCTTCGATAGGGTACCCCATGACATTATATTGTTTAAGCTTCTGCATATACACAATTTTTCACCTCATTTGGTTTCTTTTTTTGGTTCTTATTTGGGTGGGAGAACTCAGTGTGTGAGGATAAATCAATTTTTTTCTGAAAACTTCGAAGCCACATCAGGGGTACCACAGGGTTCAAACCTTGGGCCCTTGTTGTTCCTTCTTTATATCAATGATATTGTTGATGTTGTGACTTTCTCTGAGATGAGTCTCTATGCTGATGATGTGAAGTTATATAGGATTATTAGAAATCCTAATGATGCAGAGGAACTGAGGTCTGATTTGGATAGGGTTGTGGCCTGGGCTAAAAGAAATAAACTGACATTTAACAGTGCGAAATGTTATCTTGTAACATTTTCTAGAAAAAAGGTGGACCTTATCTATAATTATGCTGTGGACGGTGATCCCTTGACTAGACTCGAGAAAATCAAAGATTTAGGTGTATCATTTGATAGATCTTTAACCTTTAATGATCATATTGATGAAGTAGTTAAAAATTCTTATAAGATGCTTGGGTTCATGTTGAGGAAAACTAGAGAGTTCACAAACTTTAGAACATTAAAAATCCTATTTGATTCATATGTTATATCTAGACTTGAGTATTGTTCGGTTGTTTGGAATCCTAGTTATTTGTGTCAACAAAGAAAGATTGAAGGTGTAATCAAGAAATTTCTTAATAATGTTAACTTTATATTACGTAAGAGTAAAAATAGTTGTAACAATAATTTAAAAAATTATAATTTAATAACACTAGAAAATAGAAGATTTATTGCTGAAATAGTTTACCTACATAAAACTATCACAAATGAAAATACTGACAGTGCTACACTTGATAAATTACTTTTCTCAGTACCGAGGATTAATGTGAGATCTCATTATACATTCTATTTACCTTGCCCTAGAACAAATTATATGAAGTTTTCTCCAATACATTCAATGTGTGATAAGTACAATAGGGTTCAGGATGTATGTGATTTGTTTTCGCACTCAACATCTCAAATAAAGCGAAAACTGTATGACTACTTCTATGATTCAATAATCGCAACTTGAGAGTTCAAACTTGATTTCAATTTTTTTTTTTTTTTTGTTTCATTCTTTTGTTGATGATTTCAATTATGTATTGTATATTCAAGAACCGTAATGGTTGAAATTGAATCGGATTGATAATTATTAGTGTACAATTGTTATTAGTAATAGCCGACTCAAGAATCGGAAACTAGAATACTTGTATTGTGGAATCTGTATGAGTTGTATCAATAAATAAATAAATAAATTGAGAACATTTCAAAACTTATCGTATGGTTTTATAGTCCTGATTCAATATTTTCAACTCTTTCCATATTTGAATGATCGCTTTATTCTTTCTGTTTGCTCTTCTGAATTCAAATCAATATAAAAAATGTTAATAATAATAATACAAATAATATAATCGTCAGGGCATGTCTGGAGCCGGCGCTGGACATGACAGCATGCGGGACGTCGGTGGCAGGATGTTGAGGAAGCGGGCTCCTGCTGCAGAAGAAGCTACAGCTCCAAAGCAACAACAGCAACCAACGAGTCCAATTCAATTGCCGACTCGAACCGCTGAAGGTGCTGCGCAAGATATTCAGCCAGTGCTTACCCAAGCGGGGTTAGTTAGAAAGCGCATGAAGTGGACAACGTCCATGAATGAAACTATTGTGCGCATATATAACTCCATCACGGGACTAGGGCAGAACACGAACAACTATAGGAAAAGGCTCCATGAGGAATTCTGCAACGCCTACCCAAATATAAATGTCACTGAACAACGGGTGGCAGACCAGTACCGCGTAATTCTGAGAAATGAACAAATACCAATGGCCAGAATCGACGCAATTAAACAAGAACTTCAGCGTCCGCCAGTAACAGAGAGCGACACCAACATCTCTGATGAGAATCACATGCCTGGGCAACAACAGCCAGAAGAAATTGACGCTGAAAGTCCATCTTGCAACCCAAGTGAGGCAGAACACCAGGACGATAGGGAAGAGCTCCACCGACAAATTGACTCTGAGATGAGGAGATATTTTGCCGAATTGGAAGGAACAGATCCTCTTCATCGAATAGCACCTCCCCGACTCAATACATCCAAGAATATGTCACTCATAATCGACATCTTGAATAAGGACGTTTTACCTGAGTACCTACAGAATGGCAGTTCATTGGAATATCTTCATCTAGTTTTTAACTGTGCAGCGCTAACGACGGCTAAAATCATAGGGGCAAAAATTCGCCGAACGAACAACGATGGTCCAAAATTACACAAATTATATGCGCCACCATGGCAGAAACGTCTTCAACACAAAACAGAGAGACTAATAAGAGACATTGGACGACTGACGGAGTACGTGAACGGAAATCGCGGAAGGAAGGTTGTGAAAGCTGCCAAAGAAATCATGGATAGAAACAGAACACACACAGAACGAGAGACTGAGAATGCTTCAGCTCACCACTGCCTCGACACTCTGAAGCAAAAGCTAAGTCTGTATGCAGAACGCCTGAGAAGATATAAAAGCAATTATAGCCGGAAAAGAGACAACAATTCATTCGAAAAGTCGGAAGAAACTTTCTACCGGTCACTCACATCGTCTGATGGAGAAAATGGAAAGTTACCACCAAAAGAAGCCATTGAACAATTCTGGACCGAACAATTATCAACGAAACCTCAGTTCAATGGAGATACCGGATGAATTGAAGATGAAAAGTCTGAAGCTGTAAAATATGAGCCGATACAACATGACATAATCACAATTGAAGAAGTAAAATCAGCTATCAGAGGACTACACAACTGGAAAACACCTGGGCCTGATGGATTACAGAACTTCTGTATCAAGAAACTTTGGATCATGCATGACAAATTGACCTCCGCAATAAATGATGTCATTGAAAATCCTGAAAGAATGCCAATATTCCTTACACATGGCACAACGTACCTGTTACCTAAAGGCCAAAGGAATACAGAAGACCCATCCAAATACCGACCAATCACATGTCTTCCAACGATGTACAAATTAATCACATCGTGCATTTCAAATCGAATTCACAACCATTGCGAAAGGAATAACATCATCGCCATGCAACAAAAAGGATGCACCAAAGAGAGCAGAGGGTGCAAAAAACAGCTAATAATTGATTCAGTTATCGGCAATCAAGCGTTCTCCAAGCGAAGGAATCTTTACGCTGCGTACATAGACTACAAGAAAGCATTCGATTCCATACCTCACGAATGGCTCTTGACTATCTTGAATATTTACAAGGTGGATCCCAATATTGTTAAGTTCCTGAAAAACGCTATGTCAACCTGGCGTACTAGTCTTCAAATGAAAGCCGCAGATGGCTCCATTACGACAGGACCTATTCCAATAAGACGCGGAATTTTCCAAGGGGATTCGCTGAGCCCTCTGTGGTTCTGCATGGCTCTGAATCCCTTGTCTCATAGATTGAACTCTACGGACTACGGATTTGCCATCAAAAGCGGCAGTAGAACTATGATGAAACTGAATCATCTCCTTTACATGGACGATTTGAAACTCTTCGCATCTACCAAAAAACAAATGCAACAGATGCTGAAAATGGTGGAAGGATTTTCGGAAGACATTAAAATGAAGTTTGGATTAGAAAAATGTCGACTGCTCAACATAACGAGATGGAAAATAGAAGATGGTACGTTCAAACTCAGAGAAGGTGCAGAAATTGAAGCATTGAAGGAAGGAGACACATACAAGTATCTGGGCATAAAATAGGCAAGAAAAATCAATCAGATCCAGATGAAGAAAGAACTAACGGAGGAGTTCACCCGAAGATTGAGAAGGATAATGAGAACTGGCCTTTACAGCAAGAATCTGATAAAAGCTATCAATACCTACGCTTGCTCGGCGCTGAGCTACTCATTCGGTATCATCTCTTGGACCACCACCGATTTAGCAGCCTTACAAAGAAAAATAAGGACGATGCTCACTAAACACAATAAACATCACCCCAAAAGCTCAATAGAACGGACCGAGCTGCCACGACATCTTGGGGGTAGAGGAATTGTTGATTTGTCCAACCGTATGACCCAGGAAATTGAAGGACTTCGAAAATATTTTCTGAGCAAGGCTGCTTCGTCAGAACTCCATCGAGTAGTTTGTGTTGCTGATACTTCTACACCGTTAAAGCTACAGCAGGACCACTTGGAAACCGTCGAACACTCTGCAGAAAGTAAAATGCAGAAACTGATTGGCAAACCTTTGCATGGGAGGCACCAGAACGAGGTCAACCATGATTACGTCGACATTTCTGCGTCGAACTACTGGTTGACTTCCGGAAGGTTGTTTCCTGAGACAGAGGGCTTCATGCTTGCCATCCAGGATCAGGTGATTCCAACAAGGAACTACATGAAATATATCGCCAAGGATGCCTCAGTGGCGGATGATAGCTATCGTTATGGCTGTGCGACACATGAAACTATCCAGCACATCACCGGGGGATGTCAGAAGTTCGCGGGCACGGAGTACAAAAATAGACATGATGCCGTTGCGAAGATTCTTCACCAAGAATTGGCACTAAAACACCAACTTCTAAGTTCGAGAAAGGTTTCTTATTACAATTACCATCCGGATGCTGTATTGGAAAATGAACATCACAAGCTCTATTGGGATCGCACGGTTCTCACAGACCGGAAAATAACCCACAATAGACCAGACCTCATATTGCTCAATAAGGATGAGGACACAGCACTTTTCATCGATGTGGCGATTCCAAATAATAACAATCTTCTAGATAGGCACGCTGAAAAAATTTCAAAGTACAGAGATCTCGAGGAGCAAACCAGGAGACAGTGGAAGCTGAAAGATGTCAAGACCATCCCTATTGTCATATCATCTACAGGCCTGATACCGAAGAAACTACTGGAGAACTTGAGGAAACTTCAGCTGGACGAAAATATCTCTAGAGTGATGCAGAAGGCGGTACTGCTGGGAACGGCGAGAACTGTACGCAAGTACATGGGAAATTCAGAGGAACACCGTCTGCTCCGACAGGAAGTGCGGACGGAGCAGGAATCCAACTTACAGCAGGGATCCGAGGAGCGACCTGAACCCGACCAACACCACGAGCCCGAAAACCTGGAAAGGGCTCCAACAGAGCTTAATCCTTTTGATATCTGAGATATCTGGGATAAGTGAATTTTCCTCTGAAGAGGAGTGTGAAAGCCGCAAGGCTAAAGTCATAAAGCTCTGTTTTATAATAGGCAGTGATTTCTCTGAATTTCAGGATTTTCATAATTTTCAATAGAGAATTACTCAATTTTTTCGGAACGTTACTGTAACCATTTCTATACTTATATATCTGCAGTATTTTCTTCGATTGAGACCATTTCAAATTTTAACGTATGATTTCATAATTGTGATTCAAAATTTAAAACAATTATAAAATTTCAATTCTGACTTTATTCATTTTATTTACCTTTGGCATTCATAAGACTGTTTTTCCATTTAATGCTTGTGGACGTTGAGTAGTTGAACATCTACATGGTTCTTCAAAATTACATGCAGAATCAAAATAACCCAAAAACATTATTCCTCTTCAAGAATATTGATTTTTCGTGAGGTAATATGCTTTCGAAGAATGAAATAGAATGTTCTCGAAACTCCAGGTAAAAACCTGATCGAAAGTTAATGCGTTTTCTCAAAATTCTGCATCCCTACTCTTTCACTAGATAACGTCATGTTCTGAAATTCTATTCAGTATAACTCTGTTCGCTCTTTTGAGAGGTTGAAAATCTCGGCGAATTCCTCAGTGTCTTCTCGATCATTGGCAAAATTGTGTGAATTTTTTCATTCAGAATACCGTATCGATAAAATTTGAAAATGAGGTTAACTAATGATTGGTACGAGAAGTTGATGTAAGTAGTGTATATTCAGCATGACTTCGAATTAATTAGTGTAGAAAAAGTTGTTAACATCAAAATATTTTTCATTCAATCAAGTCTCCAGAGAATTTCAGGTTTCTTATATTTCCCACTAATCAATTTTTGAATCTGTTTGAATAGCCACTCTAACCCCGTACTAATTCAATACATTTGCAGAATTGATATTCTTTCCGTTAAAAATATTTCTCCACTCATCCTATTGTTTCAAAATTGTGATTCAATATTTTCAACCCTTCAATAATCAATTATACTCTTTCCCCGTTTTGTTTGCGTCTTGAGATATGAAACAGGCTTATTTCTTTCATTTTTGTGGACTTTGAGTAGCAGAAAATCATTTCGGTTCTTCAAAATTACATGCATATTCAAAATAACAAATAATCATGATACCGTTTCGCGAGAATAGAATTTCAGCAAAGTATTATTCTTTTGAAAAATAGGATAGAATGTTGTCGAAATTCTAGATTAAATTTGCATTATTGATTTCCTTTTCAATTGAGAACCTTCCAAATCCTATCGTTCGGTTTCTCAATTGTGATTCAATATTTTCAATATTTCAATTATCTTTTTTCTTTTTGCTCTTAGAAATGAAAGTTTTTTTTCATTCATTCTTGTGATATTTGAATGGTTAACATAATTGCAGTTTTTAGAAATTACATGAAGAATCGAAATAACAAATGATCATGATACAGTTTCACGAATTTAGACTTTTAGCAAAGTATTGTTCTTTCGAAAAATATGATAGAATGTTCTCGAAATTCCAGGTAGAAACCTGACCGTTAGTTAATGCGTGCTCTCAAAATTCTGCATCCCTACTCTTTTAGTAGATAACGTTCTATTCAGTATAACACTGTTCGCTCTTTTGAGAAGTTGAAAATTTCGGCGTATTCCTTAGTGCCTTCTAGATCATTGGCAAAGTTTTGTGAATCTTTTCATTCAGAATACCGTATCGATAAAATTTGAAAATGATGTTAACCAATGATTGGTACGAGAAGTTGATGTAAGTAGTGTATATTCAGCATGACTTCGAATTAGTTAGTGTAGAAAAAGTTGTTAACATCAAAATATTTTTCATTCAATCAAGTCTCCAGAGAATTTCAGGTTTCTTATATTTCCCACTAATCAATTTTTGAATCTTTTTGAATAGCCACTCTAACCCCGTACTAATTCAATACATTTGCAGAATTGATATTCTTTCCGTTAAAAATATTTCTCCACTCATCCTATTGTTTCAAAATTGTGATTCAATATTTTCAACCCTTCAATAATCAATTATACTCTTTCCCCGTTTTGTTTGCGTCTTGAGATATGAAACAGGCTTATTTCTTTCATTTTTGTGGACTTTGAGTAGCAGAAAATCATTTCGGTTCTTCAAAATTACATGCATATTCAAAATAACAAATAATCATGATACCGTTTCGCGAGAATAGAATTTCAGCAAAGTATTATTCTTTTGAAAAATAGGAAAGAATGTTGTCGAAATTCTAGATTAAATTTGCATAATTGATTTCCTTTTCAATTGAGAATCTTCCAAAACCTATCGTTCGGTTTCTCAATTGTGATTCAATATTTTCAATATTTCAATTATCTTTTTTCTTTTTGCTCTTAGAAATGAAAGTTTTTTTTTCATTCATTCTTGTGATATTTGAATGGTTAACATAATTGCAGTTTTTAGAAATTACATGAAGAATCGAAATAACAAATGATCATGATACAGTTTCACGAATTTAGACTTTTAGCAAAGTATTGTTCTTTTGAAAAATATGATAGAATGTTCTCGAAATTCCAGGTAGAAACCTGACCGTTAGTTAATGCGTGCTCTCAAAATTCTGCATCCCTACTCTTTTAGTAGATAACGTTCTATTCAGTATAACACTGTTCGCTCTTTTGAGAAGTTGAAAATTTCGGCGTATTCCTTAGTGTCTTCTAGATCATTGGCAAAGTTTTGTGAATCTTTTCATTCAGAATACCGTATCGATAAAATTTGAAAATGAAGTTAACTAATGATTGGTACGAGAAGCTGATGTAAGTAGTGTATATTCAGAATGACTTCGAATTAGTTAGTGTAGAAAAAGTTAATAACATCAAGATATTTTTCATTTAATGAAGTCTCCAGTGAATTTCAGGTTTCTTATATTTCTCACTAATCAATTTTTAAATTTTTTTGAATAGCCACTCTAACCTCGTACTAATTCAATACATTTGCTGAATTGATTCTTTTCGTTGAAAATATTTCTCCTTTCATCGCATGGTTTCAAAATTGTGATTCAATGTTTTCAACCCTTCAATAATCAAATAAACTGTTTCTTCCTTTTGTTTGGGTTTTGAAATATAAAACAGGCTTATTTCTTTCATTTTTGTGGACTTTGACTAGCAGAAAATCATTTCGGTTCTTGAAAATTACATGCATATTCAAAATAACAAACAATCATGATACCGTTTCGCGAGAATAGAATTTTAGCAAAGTATTATTCTTTTGAGAAATAGGATAGAATTTACTCGAAATTCTAGGTTAAATTTGCATAATTGATTTCCTTTTCAATTGAGAACATTCCAAAACCTATCGTTCGGTTTCTCAATTGTGATTCAATATTTTCAATATTTCAATTATCTTTTTTTCTTTTTGCTTATCCAAATATAAATTTTTTTTTCATTCATTCTTTTGATCTTTGAATATTTAACATGATTTCAGTTTCTTAAAATTACATGAAGAATCGAAATAACAAATAATCATGATACAGTTTCACGAATATAGACTTTTAGCAAAATATCATTATTTCGAAAAAAAAAAGATAGAATGTTCTCGAAACTCCAGGTAGAAACCTGACCGATAGTTAATGAGTTTTCTCAAAATTCGGCATCCCTACTCTTTTAGTAGATAAAGTTCTATTCAGTTAAACTCTGTTCGCTCTTTTGAGAAGTTGAAAATTCTGGCGAAATCCTTAGTGTCTTCTAGATCATTGACAAAGTTTTGTGAATTTTTTCATTCAGAATACCGTATCGATAAAATTCGAAAATGAAGTTAACTAATAATTGGTACAAGGAGTTGATGTAAGTAGTGTATATTCAGCATAACATCGAAATATTTTTCATTTAATCAAGTCTCCATTGAATTTCAGGTTTCTTATATTTCCCACTAATCACTTTTTAAATTTTTTTGAATAGCCACTCTAACCCCGTACTAATTCATTACATTTGCAGAATTGATATTCTTTTCGTTGAAAATATTTCTCCACTTATCGTATTGTTTCAAAATTTTGATTCGATATTTTCAACCCTTCAATAATCAAATAAACTGTTTCTTCTTTTTGTTTGCGTTTTGAAATATAAAACAGGCTTATTTCTTTCATTTTTGTGGACTTTGACTAGCAGAAAATCATTTCGGTTCCTCAAAATTACATGCATATTCAAAATAACAAATAATCATGATACCGTTTCGTGAGAATTACATTACATTACTTAGATTATAAACTTTTAGCAGAGTATTAATCTTTCGAAAAATAAGATAGAATGTTCTCGGAATTCTAGGTTGAATTTGCATAAACGATTTCCTTTTCAATTGAGAACATATCGAAACTTATCCTATGGTTTCTTAATTGTGATTAGATATTTTCAACTTATTCAATATTTCAATTATCACTTTCTTTTCTCTTTTGGCTCTTCCAAATATAATTTTTTTTCATTCATTCGTGTGAACTTTGAATGGTTTACATTTTTTTAGTTTTTCAAAATTACATGCAGAATCAAAATAGCCAAGGATCATTATACTGTTTCACGAATATGGATTTTTTGCGAAATATTATTGTTTTGAAAATAAGATGGAATATCTTTTAATTTCCCAGTTGAATTTGCAGTTTCGTATCTTTTGAACTAAGGAACATCTAAAAATCTCAAGGTATGGTTTCTCAATTGTGATTCAGTATTTTCAACTCATTCAATATTTCAATTATCACTTCCTCCTTTTGCTCTTCCAAATATGAATTTTTTTTTCATTCATTCTTGTGATCTTTGAATAGTTAACATAATTTTAGTTTCTCAAAATTACAAGCAGAATCAAAATAACAAATAATCATGTTACAGTTTCACGAATTTAGACTTTTAGCAAAGTATTATTCTTTTGAAGAATATGATAGAATGTTCTTGAAATTCCAGGTAGAAACCTGATCGATAGTTAATGCGTTCTCTCAATATTCTGCATCCCTACTTTTTTACTAAATAAAGTTCAGAAATTTTATTCAGTATAATTCTTCCGAATAAAAATTTTTTTTTCATTCATTCTTGTGAACTTTGAATAGTTAACATAATTTCTGGTTTTCGAAATGACATGCAGAATTAAAATAACCAAAAATCATTATACTGTTTCACAAATATATATTTTTCGCGAAATATCATTTTTTTGAATATAAGATGGAATGTCCTCTAAATTCCCAGTTGAATTTGCAGTTTTGTATCTCTTAAACTCAGAAACATCTAAAAAACTCAAGGTATGGTTGCATAATTGTGATTCAATATTTTCAACAATTCTGATATTCCAATCATCACATTCTTCATCTTGTTTGCTTTTCTAACTATAGAGCTGTTTTCAATAGGATACATTTAAAAACATATTATAATGTCTCATAGTTCTTATTCAATCTGAATGACTGACTCTCCTCTGAACACGAGTTTTTGGACTGCTGCTTGATATCGAACTGATTGATAACGGTAGTGATATAATGAAGTAGATCATGGATTACCACTTCGAGGTCAAAAAATAGACGAGATCCGATCAAGTTTGCGACACCGATGATGAAATTCGATTCTCGCTGAATTCCTTATTTTTGTGCCTATCTCCTTTTTACGTACATCAATTTTTTGTTGCTCTTTGTATTGTTTGGCAGTCATGTACCTGTTGAGCCTAATATTAACCCATTCGTTATTTACAGGGAACGCCGGCGGGAGCAGGAAAAACAGTTGAGAGCCAGGATGCAAGAAAATACGGGAGGTACACCACTAGTGCTTCCCCCCCTCTTCGGAAATCCAGTTAAGGTGAGCTTTGAACCATTTATTACATATTTTTACAAATAATCACTGATGTGCTTTCGAAAAGTTTATTGTGTTTTTCGATGAGTCCTATCAGTTTCAAGTACCCTTAGTGATATATTCCAGGGTGTTAGTATTATCACCTTCTAGGAAGAACTGCTCACATCAGGATAAAAACAGAAAGAGCTGTTGATGTATTTACCGTCTGATCTCTCACCTTCTTGAAATGTGACCCAGTCTCACAACGGCCCCTTATGAAATCATCTTTCCGTGCATATTTCAATACCCAATCAAAAGTGTATTTTTCAGAATGTCGAAACAAATACCCACGTATTTCTCATGACCAATTTCCACACATTATATCGATCCATTTTCCACAAGCACGAAAGGTTCTGTGAAATGCAAAAAAAGAGATTCAGAACATCTTAGCGCCCATCAGATGGTATCCAATTTGAATATAAAATGGGCCTATGACCCACAATCCGGGATTGGGGATTCTTAAACGCACCTTTTTTAGTTTCGATCCGCCAGTCAGTATTTGTTCTATCATCTTTCCCTATAGATTAATCACAATATTTTAGAAGTGATATTTTATGTAGACATAATGATATGGATCTCTAAGCCCCAACATTATTTCCTGGAGTCCTCGCGTATAAATCCCCCCATTTTAATTTTTTCGACAACTTCGAAACTTTACAATATCATAACATCTTCGATAATGAAATGATAATTCAAAACTGTATGAGTCATTATAATTTTGAAAAATTATCCTAGTAGCCTTGCTTTAATCATCTTTCAACTGATCTCAATTTTTTTTAATTTTTCTCAGTTTCCTACAAATAAGAATGACCCGTTGGTGAAAAGAATTAACGGCGTACTGGGAGAGTATAGCAGGGCCAAGCATTTATTCGATGGGAAGAAGGTCTTGATCCAGCCTGGTTTCACCACTCTATATGCGGTGCAACCGAGAACACACATGCCACCCCATCAGCCAGCAAACAGGTAATTAAATGAAGAATTCATAAGACCCTTACTGACATTGAGATGTGTCTCAACAACGCTATTTTTCCAACTTATTTCAAATACTTGTCAGGATTGATCGGTAGAATGTCACTGCTTAATTTTTGTGACGAGCATTATGAAGATGTTATCCTTGACTTCAGTCAAGGAAGATTCAAATCATCTTGATGCACATTTTATCGTGCAACGCGTCATATCTCAATGTGCAGCCCTTTTTGAAATACCCAAACTTTTACTGAACTACTTTATATAAACAGAATACTAATCAATATTTTTCCTTGCAGACCAACTTCTGTTGAAGCCAGGCACGAGTTGATGAAGAAAAATAACCACCACCATCCTGGCTTTCATTTTATGCCCGAGAAGAAACCGATTCAACACAGGCCAGTCGACAGCAGGCCACACGAAAGCGGCCCTTTTCAGGGCCACCAGGTCAGGCAAATCAACAAAAACAACTACGAACATAGCGGAAACGGCGCATATCAACAAATGATGCGTCGTCCTATGGCCATGGGTCGTCCTACTGCTTATCGAATGACCCGTCCAGCCGGCCCTGTATCGAACCAACAAAGGCCCTTCGACATCAGACCCCACGAACGCGGCCCTTATCAGGGCCACAAGAATAGGCAAATTAACTACAACTATGCCGCCTACAAACAGAAAGTAAATGGTCTATCTCCACTAATAATGCGTCGTCCTATGACCATGGGTGATCCTAGTCATAATCAAGTGAGGCGTACAGCCGTTCCTGTACCGGTAAGTATGAAACACCAGTTCTTCTAAAAATTATGCCTCGCTGTGAAATACGAGCTGAAAGATTTTGGATTTATTTAAATTATTCTATTGCCTTCGTAATTCGACGTACAGCATGTATTATCCTCTCAGCATTTCCATCCAATAAACGTTCTGAGTGGTAAATAAGTGAACTCTTGTCAACTCCAGACTCTTTCAAAAATCGTAGTAAATTTCATTATCGAAACTAGGTATCCTTAATACTTACACATGATTTTTATTTTACAGGACAGAAAAACTCTACTTCACCAGAGTCCAGCTTCCTCGAACTTCGAAGTAGACAGGGCTCTGAAGGAAATGATCATTATGAAAGCAAAACTTTCGCCTATTGTTCCCATTTCGGGGTTGGATATTAACAAAAAAAAATTTTTCTTCCATCATCCTAAGGCAACGGTGAGTTTGATAAGATATTTTTTTCCTATTTCAATCCTACATTTTTTTCATATTGATAGGGAGAAAAAGAAACCACACATCGATCAACACTAATTCCTTTTTTCAATTTCAGCTATCAGAGATGCCCCTTTGTAAAGGTTCCTCTACCCCGAGTAAGTACAAATAATTTATCTCCACATTTACGCTCCCAACATTCAACTCATCTGAGAAACTAAAATTTCTTTCGAAACCAAATTTCTCTGATTTGTCTTTGCAATGAAATTTCAACGTATACACACAGACTTCATTTCAAATCTTGAGTCAAAATTCAGGGACGTCGAACGGAACATGAAAATCGCCAATCACGTGATAAAATTGAAATACAATATCACAGGAAGCCTGAATGGAAATCCGCGAACGGGCAGTTTTCAGCCGATGTGATGGTTCTAAATAACCTGATTTTCATTCGAAAACTTGTTCGTTTTCACTTGCGAAAATTTTAGGGAATTCGATTTTTTGGCGGGGTCTTTCAGCTTGTTGAAACTTTTTGTTTCGTTAAGGTCCATTTTTTCATATATGATGAGATTTTAAGGAATCTGAACTACTGAATTTCTTTATCATTTGGCCGACGTTTCGGACATTATTCAGCTTTTTCTCAAGGCTACAATGTAAATTGATATGAAATGTATTGTCGAAGTATTGCACATAATGCTGCTCAGAACTTTAACTAGGAAAACTTCTGATCACCTATGAGGTAATTGGTTGCGAGAATAGATCTAGACCTTGCTGGCTTTCACCAAAATTCGAAATTTTTATCTAGTAACCATTATTTTTCCTTTTCAGAACAGAATGAAAAACTTTCCGATCAAACCTTGCACAACATCTCTGGGACATCAGCGTAAGTAACTCTCCGTCAAATGCTTTCGAACCGCATTCCAAACCGTAGATTCGCATTCAACTAATCCTTAATTTCTCCTCCAGCGATCTCAGAATACAATTGGCGTTGTCCGATATCAGCGACGACGAGGAATAAGACCATTCTGTAGTGAAAAGAACGCTGTCTAACATAACGGCGATACCACCCGCCAATCACATGGACGTCATCCCGCAAATCCTGAAGGACTATCTTGAGAGAGTCAGCGCCCAAAGCAGCAGATTTTTCAGTGCCCATACTCTGTTATAATTATTCAAATAAATAAATAAGCCAAAAATTATATTTTTTCATTCTTGAAACCATCTAACAATTCAAATTTTCAAAAAAATAAAATAGCGATTATGTTAATTTCATAACAAATATTTTTATGAAGTATGTTCACAACAGAAAATAACTGAAAATTTTTGTTTTTGAAAAATAAGTACCCGCTCAGTGAGATAATTTTCCTTTTTTGTATTCAATCAACTTGTTCACTTCCTCGAAATCAACACTTCCCGTAAGTTCATTTTCTATAGAAGAGCGTACCGAAGAATTATTTGGAGTATTCTTGAATTTTTTCGGAACCTTTCTCTTACCTCTTTCTCTTTCAATACATTCGCAGGAATAATTTCTTTTATTAAAACCATTTCTCCACTCATCGTATGGTTTCAAAATTTTGATATAATAATTTCAACTCTTTCAGTATTTTAACTGAGGTTACTTTATTTGAGGTTGCTCAAAACACCTCTTTAAATGGAGAATATTCTCGAATCAAATATATAACGTTGAAACGGATTAATTGGGTTATTCACGAGAGTTACATATATAGCATCATTGATTTTTTATAGAACTTTCTGAGCTCTACAAAAGAGGAGTTGATAATTTTTCTTTATCTCTCATATCGTCCATCTGAGCTGAATTTGCATTATCGATTCTGTTTTCAATTGTAGTGATATAATTAATGATATAAAACAAAAAAATAAATATCATAGACTATATAAGAGGCATTTACTAAGTTGTTACTATGAAAGATTCAATGAATTAAGATCCAAAATTAAAAAAGATATTAGAACTGCTTATAAAAAATATTTGATGAATGTAGAAGTAGAACTTCAAGAAAACCCTAAAAAGTTTTGGAATTTTATCAATAACAAAAAAGATATCACTAGGATACCAGGTGAGATGGAGTATGGGGGTGAAATCTTATCAGACGGTTCACAAATAGTAAATGCATTTGCAGATCACTTCTCTAAAAATTATACAAGGCAGGAACCGGGTTGTTTAGATAATGTTTGCAATGCTGATCGTGGTGGGTTTTTCCATATAAGTCAGATAACTGTGGAAGATATTGAAGAGGCTATTCAAAATTTGAAACCAAAAAAAAGTATGGGTCCTGATAATTTACCGGCATGTGTAATTAGGCAGTGTGCAGATATTTTTGCGAAACCATTTTTCATATTATTTAATTTATCCTTGAAAACAGCTAGTTTTCCGACATGTCTTAAAACAGCCTTCATATGCCGAGTATATAAAACGGGTGAAAAAGAAAAAATAGTGAATTACCGGCCTATTTCTATCATTTCAAATATTGCAAAAGTGTTTGAATCGGTCTTATATAAATATATTATGTTTCACGTGAAGAACAAAATCCCAGTTCAACAGCATGGTTTCACTGCTGGTAGGTCTACATCATCAAACTTGATCGAGTTTGTTGAATATTCCTTGAATGCCTTTTCTAATCATTCTCAAGTAGATGTGCTTTATCTGGATGCAGTTAAAGCCTTCGATAGGGTACCCCATGACATAATATTGTTTAAGCTTCTGCATATACACAATTTTTCACCTCATTTGGTTTCTTTTTTTGGTTCTTATTTGGGTGGGAGAACTCAGTGTGTGAGGATAAATCAATTTTTTTCTGAAAACTTCGAAGCCACATCAGGGGTACCACAGGGTTCAAACCTTGGGCCCTTGTTGTTCCTTCTTTATATCAATGATATTGTTGATGTTGTGACTTTCTCTGAGATGAGTCTCTATGCTGATGATGTGAAGTTATATAGGATTATTAGAAATCCTAATGATGCAGAGGAACTGAGGTCTGATTTGGATAGGGTTGTGGCCTGGGCTAAAAGAAATAAACTGACATTTAACAGTGCGAAATGTTATCTTGTAACATTTTCTAGAAAAAAGGTGGACCTTATCTATAATTATGCTGTGGACGGTGATCCCTTGACTAGACTCGAGAAAATCAAAGATTTAGGTGTATCATTTGATAGATCTTTAACCTTTAATGATCATATTGATGAAGTAGTTAAAAATTCTTATAAGATGCTTGGGTTCATTTTGAGGAACACTAGAGAGTTCACAAACTTTAGAACATTAAAAATCCTATTTGATTCATATGTTATATCTAGACTTGAGTATTGTTCGGTTGTTTGGAATCCTAGTTATTTGTGTCAACAAAGAAAGATTGAAGGTGTAATCAAGAAATTTCTTAATAATGTTAACTTTATATTACGTAAGAGTAAAAATAGTTGTAACAATAATTTAAAAAAATTATAATTTAATAACACTAGAAAATAGAAGATTTATTGCTGAAATAGTTTACCTACATAAAACTATCACAAATGAAAATACTGACAGTGCTACACTTGATAAATTACTTTTCTCAGTACCGAGGATTAATGTCAGATCTCATTATACATTCTATTTACCTTGCCCTAGAACAAATTATATGAAATTTTCTCCAATACATTCAATGTGTGATAAGTACAATAGGGTTCAGGATGTATGTGATTTGTTTTCGCACTCAACATCTCAAATAAAGCGAAAACTGTATGACTACTTCTATGATTCAATAATTGCAACTTGAGAGTTCAAACTTGATTTCAATTTTTTTTTTTTTTTTTGTTTCATTCTTTTGTTGATGATTTCAATTATGTATTGTATATTCAAGAACCGTAATGGTTAAAATTGAATCGGATTGATAATTATTAGTGTACAATTGTTATTAGTAATAGCCGACTCAAGAATCGGAAACTAGAATACTTGTATTGTGGAATCTGTATGAGTTGTATCAATAAATAAATAAATAAATTGAGAACATTTCAAAACTTATCGTATGGTTTTATAGTCCTGATTCAATATTTTCAACTCTTTCCATATTTGAATGATCGCTTTATTCTTTCTGTTTGCTCTTCTGAATTCAAATCAATATAAAAAATGTTAATAATAATAATACAAATAATATAATCGTCAGGGCATGTCTGGAGCCGGCGCTGGACATGACAGCATGCGGGACGTCGGTGGCAGGATGTTGAGGAAGCGGGCTCCTGCTGCAGAAGAAGCTACAGCTCCAAAGCAACAACAGCAACCAACGAGTCCAATTCAATTGCCGACTCGAACCGCTGAAGGTGCTGCGCAGGATATTCAGCCAGTGCTTACCCAAGCGGGGTTAGTTAGAAAGCGCATGAAGTGGACAACGTCCATGAATGAAACTATTGTGCGCATATATAACTCCATCACGGGACTAGGGCAGAACACGAACAACTATAGGAAAAGGCTCCATGAGGAATTCTGCAACGCCTACCCAAATATAAATGTCACTGAACAACGGGTGGCAGACCAGTACCGCGTAATTCTGAGAAATGAACTAATACCAATGGCCAGAATCGACGCAATTAAACAAGAACTTCAGCGTCCGCCAGTAACAGAGAGCGACACCAACATCTCTGATGAGAATCACATGCCTGGGCAACAACAGCCAGAAGAAATTGACGCTGAAAGTCCATCTTGCAACCCAAGTGAGGCAGAACACCAGGACGATAGGGAAGAGCTCCAACGACAAATTGACTCTGAGATGAGGAGATATTTTGCCGAATTGGAAGGAACAGATCCTCTTCATCGAATAGCACCTCCCCGACTCAATACATCCAAGAATATGTCACTCATAATCGACATCTTGAATAAGGACGTTTTACCTGAGTACCTACAGAATGGCAGTTCATTGGAATATCTTCATCTAGTTTTTAACTGTGCAGCGCTAACGACGGCTAAAATCATAGGGGCAAAAATTCGCCGAACGAACAACGATGGTCCAAAATTACACAAATTATATGCGCCACCATGGCAGAAACGTCTTCAACACAAAACAGAGAGACTAATAAGAGACATTGGACGACTGACGGAGTACGTGAACGGAAATCGCGGAAGGAAGGTTGTGAAAGCTGCCAAAGAAATCATGGATAGAAACAGAACACACACAGAACGAGAGACTGAGAATGCTTCAGCTCACCACTGCCTCGACACTCTGAAGCAAAAGCTAAGTCTGTATGCAGAACGCCTGAGAAGATATAAAAGCAATTATAGCCGGAAAAGAGACAACAATTCATTCGAAAAGTCGGAAGAAACTTTCTACCGGTCACTCACATCGTCTGATGGAGAAAATGGAAAGTTACCACCAAAAGAAGCCATTGAACAATTCTGGACCGAACAATTATCAACGAAACCTCAGTTCAATGGAGATACCGGATGAATTGAAGATGAAAAGTCTGAAGCTGTAAAATATGAGCCGATACAACATGACATAATCACAATTGAAGAAGTAAAATCAGCTATCAGAGGACTACACAACTGGAAAACACCTGGGCCTGATGGATTACAGAACTTCTGTATCAAGAAACTTTGGATCATGCATGACAAATTGACCTCCGCAATAAATGATGTCATTGAAAATCCTGAAAGAATGCCAATATTCCTTACACATGGCACAACGTACCTGTTACCTAAAGGCCAAAGGAATACAGAAGACCCATCCAAATACCGACCAATCACATGTCTTCCAACGATGTACAAATTAATCACATCGTGCATTTCAAATCGAATTCACAACCATTGCGAAAGGAATAACATCATCGCCATGCAACAAAAAGGATGCACCAAAGAGAGCAGAGGGTGCAAAAAACAGCTAATAATTGATTCAGTTATCGGCAATCAAGCGTTCTCCAAGCGAAGGAATCTTTACGCTGCGTACATAGACTACAAGAAAGCATTCGATTAGATACCTCACGAATGGCTCTTGACTATCTTGAATATTTACAAGGTGGATCCCAATATTGTTAAGTTCCTGAAAAACGCTATGTCAACCTGGCGTACTAGTCTTCAAATGAAAGCCGCAGATGGCTCCATTACGACAGGACCTATTCCAATAAGACGCGGAATTTTCCAAGGGGATTCGCTGAGCCCTCTGTGGTTCTGCATGGCTCTGAATCCCTTGTCTCATAGATTGAACTCTACGGACTACGGATTTGCCATCAAAAGCGGCAGTAGAACTATGATGAAACTGAATCATCTCCTTTACATGGACGATTTGAAACTCTTCGCATCTACCAAAAAAACAAATGCAACAGATGCTGAAAATGGTGGAAGGATTTTCGGAAGACATCAAAATGAAGTTTGGATTAGAAAAATGTCGACTGCTCAACATAACGAGATGGAAAATAGAAGATGGTACGTTCAAACTCAGAGAAGGTGCAGAAATTGAAGCATTGAAGGAAGGAGACACATACAAGTATCTGGGCATAAAATAGGCAAGAAAAATCAATCAGATCCAGATGAAGAAAGAACTAACAGAGGAGTTCACCCGAAGATTGAGAAGGATAATGAGAACTGGCCTTTACAGCAAGAATCTGATAAAAGCTATCAATACCTACGCTTGCTCGGCGCTGAGCTACTCATTCGGTATCATCTCTTGGACCACCACCGATTTAGCAGCCTTACAAAGAAAAATAAGGACGATGCTCACTAAACACAATAAACATCACCCCAAAAGCTCAATAGAACGGACCGAGCTGCCACGACATCTTGGGGGTAGAAGAATTGTTGATTTGTCCAACCGTATGACCCAGGAAATTGAAGGACTTCGAAAATATTTTCTGAGCAAGGCTGCTTCGTCAGAACTCCATCGAGTAGTTTGTGTTGCTGATACTTCTACACCGTTAAAGCTACAGCAGGACCACTTGGAAACCGTCGAACACTCTGCAGAAAGTAAAATGCAGAAACTGATTGGCAAACCTTTGCATGGGAGGCACCAGAACGAGGTCAACCATGATTAGGTCGACATTTCTGCGTCGAACTACTGGTTGACTTCCGGAAGGTTGTTTCCTGAGACAGAGGGCTTCATGCTTGCCATCCAGGATCAGGTGATTCCAACAAGGAACTACATGAAATATATCGCCAAGGATGCCTCAGTGGCGGATGATAGCTATCGTTATGGCTGTGCGACACATGAAACTATCCAGCACATCACCGGGGGATGTCAGAAGTTCGCGGGCACGGAGTACAAAAATAGACATGATGCCGTTGCGAAGATTCTTCACCAAGAATTGGCACTAAAACACCAACTTCTAAGTTCGAAAAAGGTTTCTTATTACAATTACCATCCGGATGCTGTATTGGAAAATGAACATCACAAGCTCTATTGGGATCGCACGGTTCTCACAGACCGGAAAATAACCCACAATAGACCAGACCTCATATTGCTCAATAAGGATGAGGACACAGCACTTTTCATCGATGTGGCGATTCCAAATAATAACAATCTTCTAGATAGGCACGCTGAAAAAATTTCAAAGTACAGAGATCTCGAGGAGCAAACCAGGAGACAGTGGAAGCTGAAAGATGTCAAGACCATCCCTATTGTCATATCATCTACAGGCCTGATACCGAAGAAACTACTGGAGAACTTGAGGAAACTTCAGCTGGACGAAAATATCTCTAGAGTGATGCAGAAGGCGGTACTGCTGGGAACGGCGAGAACTGTACGCAAGTACATGGGAAATTCAGAGGAACACCGTCTGCTCCGACAGGAAGTGCGGACGGAGCAGGAATCCAACTTACAGCAGGGATCCGAGGAGCGACCTGAACCCGACCAACACCACGAGCCCGAAAACCTGGAAAGGGCTCCAACAGAGCTTAATCCTTTTGATATCTGGGATAAGTGAATTTTCCTCTGAAGAGGAGTGTGAAAGCCGCAAGGCTAAAGTCATAAAGCTCTGTTTTATAATAGGCAGTGATTTCTCTGAATTTCAGGATTTTCATAATTTTCAATAGAGAATTACTCAATTTTTTCGGAACGTTACTGTAACCATTTCTATACTTATATATCTGCAGTATTTTCTTCGATTGAGACCATTTCAAATTTTAACGTATGATTTCATAATTGTGATTTAAAATTTAAAACAATTATAAAATTTCAATTCTGACTTTATTCATTTTATTTACCTTTGGCATTCATAAGACTGTTTTTCCATTTAATGCTTGTGGACGTTGAGTAGTTGAACATCTACATGGTTCTTCAAAATTACATGCAGAATCAAAATAACCCAAAAACATTATTCCTCTTCAAGAATATTGATTTTTCGTGAGGTAATATGCTTTCGAAGAATGAAATAGAATGTTCTCGAAACTCCAGGTAAAAACCTGATCGAAAGTTAATGCGTTTTCTCAAAATTCTGCATCCCTACTCTTTCACTAGATAACGTCATGTTCTGAAATTCTATTCAGTATAACTCTGTTCGCTCTTTTGAGAGGTTGAAAATCTCGGCGAATTCCTCAGTGTCTTCTCGATCATTGGCAAAATTGTGTGAATTTTTTCATTCAGAATACCGTATCGATAAAATTTGAAAATGAGGTTAACTAATGATTGGTACGAGAAGTTGATGTAAGTAGTGTATATTCAGCATGACTTCGAATTAATTAGTGTAGAAAAAGTTGTTAACATCAAAATATTTTTCATTCAATCAAGTCTCCAGAGAATTTCAGGTTTCTTATATTTCCCACTAATCAATTTTTGAATCTGTTTGAATAGCCACTCTAACCCCGTACTAATTCAATACATTTGCAGAATTGATATTCTTTCCGTTAAAAATATTTCTCCACTCATCCTATTGTTTCAAAATTGTGATTCAATATTTTCAACCCTTCAATAATCAATTATACTCTTTCCCCGTTTTGTTTGCGTCTTGAGATATGAAACAGGCTTATTTCTTTCATTTTTGTGGACTTTGAGTAGCAGAAAATCATTTCGGTTCTTCAAAATTACATGCATATTCAAAATAACAAATAATCATGATACCGTTTCGCGAGAATAGAATTTCAGCAAAGTATTATTCTTTTGAAAAATAGGAAAGAATGTTGTCGAAATTCTAGATTAAATTTGCATAATTGATTTCCTTTTCAATTGAGAATCTTCCAAAACCTATCGTTCGGTTTCTCAATTGTGATTCAATATTTTCAATATTTCAATTATCTTTTTTCTTTTTGCTCTTAGAAATGAAAGTTTTTTTTTCATTCATTCTTGTGATATTTGAATGGTTAACATAATTGCAGTTTTTAGAAATTACATGAAGAATCGAAATAACAAATGATCATGATACAGTTTCACGAATTTAGACTTTTAGCAAAGTATTGTTCTTTTGAAAAATATGATAGAATGTTCTCGAAATTCCAGGTAGAAACCTGACCGTTAGTTAATGCGTGCTCTCAAAATTCTGCATCCCTACTCTTTTAGTAGATAACGTTCTATTCAGTATAACACTGTTCGCTCTTTTGAGAAGTTGAAAATTTCGGCGTATTCCTTAGTGTCTTCTAGATCATTGGCAAAGTTTTGTGAATCTTTTCATTCAGAATACCGTATCGATAAAATTTGAAAATGATGTTAACTAATGATTGGTACGAGAAGTTGATGTAAGTAGTGTATATTCAGCATGACTTCGAATTAGTTAGTGTAGAAAAAGTTGTTAACATCAAAATATTTTTCATTCAATCAAGTCTCCAGAGAATTTCAGGTTTCTTATATTTCCCACTAATCAATTTTTGAATCTTTTTGAATAGCCACTCTAACCCCGTACTAATTCAATACATTTGCAGAATTGATATTCTTTCCGTTAAAAATATTTCTCCACTCATCCTATTGTTTCAAAATTGTGATTCAATATTTTCAACCCTTCAATAATCAATTATACTCTTTCCCCGTTTTGTTTGCGTCTTGAGATATGAAACAGGCTTATTTCTTTCATTTTTGTGGACTTTGAGTAGCAGAAAATCATTTCGGTTCTTCAAAATTACATGCATATTCAAAATAACAAATAATCATGATACCGTTTCGCGAGAATAGAATTTCAGCAAAGTATTATTCTTTTGAAAAATAGGAAAGAATGTTGTCGAAATTCTAGATTAAATTTGCATAATTGATTTCCTTTTCAATTGAGAATCTTCCAAAACCTATCGTTCGGTTTCTCAATTGTGATTCAATATTTTCAATATTTCAATTATCTTTTTTCTTTTTGCTCTTAGAAATGAAAGTTTTTTTTTCATTCATTCTTGTGATATTTGAATGGTTAACATAATTGCAGTTTTTAGAAATTACATGAAGAATCGAAATAACAAATGATCATGATACAGTTTCACGAATTTAGACTTTTAGCAAAGTATTGTTCTTTTGAAAAATATGATAGAATGTTCTCGAAATTCCAGGTAGAAACCTGACCGTTAGTTAATGCGTGCTCTCAAAATTCTGCATCCCTACTCTTTTAGTAGATAACGTTCTATTCAGTATAACACTGTTCGCTCTTTTGAGAAGTTGAAAATTTCGGCGTATTCCTTAGTGTCTTCTAGATCATTGGCAAAGTTTTGTGAATCTTTTCATTCAGAATACCGTATCGATAAAATTTGAAAATGAAGTTAACTAATGATTGGTACGAGAAGCTGATGTAAGTAGTGTATATTCAGAATGACTTCGAATTAGTTAGTGTAGAAAAAGTTAATAACATCAAGATATTTTTCATTTAATGAAGTCTCCAGTGAATTTCAGGTTTCTTATATTTCTCACTAATCAATTTTTAAATTTTTTTGAATAGCCACTCTAACCTCGTACTAATTCAATACATTTGCTGAATTGATTCTTTTCGTTGAAAATATTTCTCCTTTCATCGCATGGTTTCAAAATTGTGATTCAATGTTTTCAACCCTTCAATAATCAAATAAACTGTTTCTTCCTTTTGTTTGGGTTTTGAAATATAAAACAGGCTTATTTCTTTCATTTTTGTGGACTTTGACTAGCAGAAAATCATTTCGGTTCTTGAAAATTACATGCATATTCAAAATAACAAACAATCATGATACCGTTTCGCGAGAATAGAATTTTAGCAAAGTATTATTCTTTTGAAAAATAGGATAGAATTTACTCGAAATTCTAGGTTAAATTTGCATAATTGATTTCCTTTTCAATTGAGAACATTCCAAAACCTATCGTTCGGTTTCTCAATTGTGATTCAATATTTTCAATATTTCAATTATCTTTTTTTCTTTTTGCTTATCCAAATATAAATTTTTTTTTCATTCATTCTTTTGATCTTTGAATATTTAACATGATTTCAGTTTCTTAAAATTACATGAAGAATCGAAATAACAAATAATCATGATACAGTTTCACGAATATAGACTTTTAGCAAAATATCATTATTTCGAAAAAAAAAGATAGAATGTTCTTGAAACTCCAGGTAGAAACCTGACCGATAGTTAATGAGTTTTCTCAAAATTCGGCATCCCTACTCTTTTAGTAGATAAAGTTCTATTCAGTATAACTCTGTTCGCTCTTTTGAGAAGTTGAAAATTCTGGCGAAATCCTTAGTGTCTTCTAGATCATTGACAAAGTTTTGTGAATTTTTTCATTCAGAATACCGTATCGATAAAATTCGAAAATGAAGTTAACTAATAATTGGTACAAGGAGTTGATGTAAGTAGTGTATATTCAGCATAACATCGAAATATTTTTCATTTAATCAAGTCTCCATTGAATTTCAGGTTTCTTATATTTCCCACTAATCACTTTTTAAATTTTTTTGAATAGCCACTCTAACCCCGTACTAATTCATTACATTTGCAGAATTGATATTCTTTTCGTTGAAAATATTTCTCCACTTATCGTATTGTTTCAAAATTTTGATTCGATATTTTCAACCCTTCAATAATCAAATAAACTGTTTCTTCTTTTTGTTTGCGTTTTGAAATATAAAACAGGCTTATTTCTTTCATTTTTGTGGACTTTGACTAGCAGAAAATCATTTCGGTTCCTCAAAATTACATGCATATTCAAAATAACAAATAATCATGATACCGTTTCGTGAGAATTACATTACATTACTTAGATTATAAACTTTTAGCAGAGTATTAATCTTTCGAAAAATAAGATAGAATGTTCTCGGAATTCTAGGTTGAATTTGCATAAACGATTTCCTTTTCAATTGAGAACATATCGAAACTTATCCTATGGTTTCTTAATTGTGATTAGATATTTTCAACTTATTCAATATTTCAATTATCACTTTCTATAATTTTTTTTCATTCATTCGTGTGAACTTTGAATGGTTTACATTTTTTTAGTTTTTCAAAATTACATGCAGAATCAAAATAGCCAAGGATCATTATACTGTTTCACGAATATGGATTTTTTGCGAAATATTATTGTTTTGAAAATAAGATGGAATATCTTTTAATTTCCCAGTTGAATTTGCAGTTTCGTATCTTTTGAACTAAGGAACATCTAAAAATCTCAAGGTATGGTTTCTCAATTGTGATTCAGTATTTTCAACTCATTCAATATTTCAATTATCACTTCCTCCTTTTGCTCTTCCAAATATGAATTTTTTTTTCATTCATTCTTGTGATCTTTGAATAGTTAACATAATTTTAGTTTCTCAAAATTACAAGCAGAATCAAAATAACAAATAATCATGTTACAGTTTCACGAATTTAGACTTTTAGCAAAGTATTATTCTTTTGAAGAATATGATAGAATGTTCTTGAAATTCCAGGTAGAAACCTGATCGATAGTTAATGCGTTCTCTCAATATTCTGCATCCCTACTTTTTTACTAAATAAAGTTCAGAAATTTTATTCAGTATAATTCTTCCGAATAAAAATTTTTTTTTCATTCATTCTTGTGAACTTTGAATAGTTAACATAATTTCTGGTTTTCGAAATGACATGCAGAATTAAAATAACCAAAAATCATTATACTGTTTCACAAATATATATTTTTCGCGAAATATCATTTTTTTGAATATAAGATGGAATGTCCTCTAAATTCCCAGTTGAATTTGCAGTTTTGTATCTCTTAAACTCAGAAACATCTAAAAAACTCAAGGTATGGTTGCATAATTGTGATTCAATATTTTCAACAATTCTGATATTCCAATCATCACATTCTTCATCTTGTTTGCTTTTCTAACTATAGAGCTGTTTTCAATAGGATACATTTAAAAACATATTATAATGTCTCATAGTTCTTATTCAATCTGAATGACTGACTCTCCTCTGAACACGAGTTTTTGGACTGCTGCTTGATATCGAACTGATTGATAACGGTAGTGATATAATGAAGTAGATCATGGATTACCACTTCGAGGTCAAAAAATAGACGAGATCCGATCAAGTTTGCGACACCGATGATGAAATTCGATTCTCGCTGAATTCCTTATTTTTGTGCCTATCTCCTTTTTACGTACATCAATTTTTTGTTGCTCTTTGTATTGTTTGGCAGTCATGTACCTGTTGAGCCTAATATTAACCCATTCGTTATTTACAGGGAACGCCGGCGGGAGCAGGAAAAACAGTTGAGAGCCAGGATGCAAGAAAATACGGGAGGTACACCACTAGTGCTTCCCCCCCTCTTCGGAAATCCAGTTAAGGTGAGCTTTGAACCATTTATTACATATTTTTACAAATAATCACTGATGTGCTTTCGAAAAGTTTATTGTGTTTTTCGATGAGTCCTATCAGTTTCAAGTACCCTTAGTGATATATTCCAGGGTGTTAGTATTATCACCTTCTAGGAAGAACTGCTCACATCAGGATAAAAACAGAAAGAGCTGTTGATGTATTTACCGTCTGATCTCTCACCTTCTTGAAATGTGACCCAGTCTCACAACGGCCCCTTATGAAATCATCTTTCCGTGCATATTTCAATACCCAATCAAAAGTGTATTTTTCAGAATGTCGAAACAAATACCCACGTATTTCTCATGACCAATTTCCACACATTATATCGATCCATTTTCCACAAGCACGAAAGGTTCTGTGAAATGCAAAAAAAGAGATTCAGAACATCTTAGCGCCCATCAGATGGTATCCAATTTGAATATAAAATGGGCCTATGACCCACAATCCGGGATTGGGGATTCTTAAACGCACCTTTTTTAGTTTCGATCCGCCAGTCAGTATTTGTTCTATCATCTTTCCCTATAGATTAATCACAATATTTTAGAAGTGATATTTTATGTAGACATAATGATATGGATCTCTAAGCCCCAACATTATTTCCTGGAGTCCTCGCGTATAAATCCCCCCATTTTAATTTTTTCGACAACTTCGAAACTTTACAATATCATAACATCTTCGATAATGAAATGATAATTCAAAACTGTATGAGTCATTATAATTTTGAAAAATTATCCTAGTAGCCTTGCTTTAATCATCTTTCAACTGATCTCAATTTTTTTTAATTTTTCTCAGGTTCCTACAAATAAGAATGACCCGTTGGTGAAAAGAATTAACGGCGTACTGGGAGAGTATAGCAGGGCCAAGCATTTATTCGATGGGAAGAAGGTCTTGATCCAGCCTGGTTTCACCACTCTATATGCGGTGCAACCGAGAACACACATGCCACCCCATCAGCCAGCAAACAGGTAATTAAATGAAGAATTCATAAGACCCTTACTGACATTGAGATGTGTCTCAACAACGCTATTTTTCCAACTTATTTCAAATACTTGTCAGGATTGATCGGTAGAATGTCACTGCTTAATTTTTGTGACGAGCATTATGAAGATGTTATCCTTGACTTCAGTCAAGGAAGATTCAAATCATCTTGATGCACATTTTATCGTGCAACGCGTCATATCTCAATGTGCAGCCCTTTTTGAAATACCCAAACTTTTACTGAACTACTTTATATAAACAGAATACTGATCAATATTTTTCCTTGCAGACCAACTTCTGTTGAAGCCAGGCACGAGTTGATGAAGAAAAATAACCACCACCATCCTGGCTTTCATTTTATGCCCGAGAAGAAACCGATTCAACACAGGCCAGTCGACAGCAGGCCACACGAAAGCGGCCCTTTTCAGGGCCACCAGGTCAGGCAAATCAACAAAAACAACTACGAACATAGCGGAAACGGCGCATATCAACAAATGATGCGTCGTCCTATGGCCATGGGTCGTCCTACTGCTTATCGAATGACCCGTCCAGCCGGCCCCGTATCGAACCAACAAAGGCCCTTCGACATCAGACCCCACGAACGCGGCCCTTATCAGGGCCACAAGAATAGGCAAATTAACTACAACTATGCCGCCTACAAACAGAAAGTAAATGGTCTATCTCCACTAATAATGCGTCGTCCTATGACCATGGGTGATCCTAGTCATAATCAAGTGAGGCGTACAGCCGTTCCTGTACCGGTAAGTATGAAACACCAGTTCTTCTAAAAATTATGCCTCGCTGTGAAATACGAGCTGAAAGATTTTGGATTTATTTAAATTATTCTATTGCCTTCGTAATTCGACGTACAGCATGTATTATCCTCTCAGCATTTCCATCCAATAAACGTTCTGAGTGGTAAATAAGTGAACTCTTGTCAACTCCAGACTCTTTCAAAAATCGTAGTAAATTTCATTATCGAAACTAGGTATCCTTAATACTTACACATGATTTTTATTTTACAGGACAGAAAAACTCTACTTCACCAGAGTCCAGCTTCCTCGAACTTCGAAGTAGACAGGGCTCTGAAGGAAATGATCATTATGAAAGCAAAACTTTCGCCTATTGTTCCCATTTCGGGGTTGGATATTAACAAAAAAAAATTTATCTTCCATCATCCTAAGGCAACGGTGAGTTTGATAAGATATTTTTTTCCTATTTCAATCCTACATTTTTTTCATATTGATAGGGAGAAAAAGAAACCACACATCGATCAACACTAATTCCTTTTTTCAATTTCAGCTATCAGAGATGCCCCTTTGTAAAGGTTCCTCTACCCCGAGTAAGTACAAATAATTTATCTCCACATTTACGCTCCCAACATTCAACTCATCTGAGAAACTAAAATTTCTTTCGAAACCAAATTTCTCTGATTTGTCTTTGCAATGAAATTTCAACGCATACACACAGACTTCATTTCAAATCTTGAGTCAAAATTCAGGGACGTCGAACGGAACATGAAAATCGCCAATCACGTGATAAAATTGAAATACAATATCACAGGAAGCCTGAATGGAAATCCGCGAACGGGCAGTTTTCAGCCGATGTGATGGTTCTAAATAACCTGATTTTCATTCGAAAACTTGTTCGTTTTCACTTGCGAAAATTTTAGGGAATTCGATTTTTTGGCGGGGTCTTTCAGCTTGTTGAAACTTTTTGTTTCGTTAAGGTCCATTTTTTCATATATGATGAGATTTTAAGGAATCTGAACTACTGAATTTCTTTATCATTTGGCCGACGTTTCGGACATTATTCAGCTTTTTCTCAAGGCTACAATGTAAATTGATATGAAATGTATTGTCGAAGTATTGCACATAATGCTGCTCAGAACTTTAACTAGGAAAACTTCTGATCACCTATGAGGTAATTGGTTGCGAGAATAGATCTAGACCTTGCTGGCTTTCACCAAAATTCGAAATTTTTATCTAGTAACCATTATTTTTCCTTTTCAGAACAGAATGAAAAACTTTCCGATCAAACCTTGCACAACATCTCTGGGACATCAGCGTAAGTAACTCTCCGTCAAACGCTTTCGAACCGCATTCCAAACCGTAGATTCGCATTCAACTAATCCTTAATTTCTCCTCCAGCGATCTCAGAATACAATTGGCGTTGTCCGATATCAGCGACGACGAGGAATAAGACCATTCTGTAGTGAAAAGAACGCTGTCTAACATAACGGCGATACCACCCGCCAATCACATGGACGTCATCCCGCAAATCCTGAAGGACTATCTTGAGAGAGTCAGTGCCCAAAGCAGCAGATTTTTCAGTGCCCATACTCTGTTATAATTATTCAAATAAATAAATAAGCCAAAAATTATATTTTTTCATTCTTGAAACCATCTAACAATTCAAATTTTCAAAAAAATAAAATAGCGATTATGTTAATTTCATAACAAATATTTTTATGAAGTATGTTCACAACAGAAAATAACTGAAAATTTTTGTTTTTGAAAAATAAGTACCCGCTCAGTGAGATAATTTTCCTTTTTTGTATTCAATCAACTTGTTCACTTCCTCGAAATCAACACTTCCCGTAAGTTCATTTTCTATAGAAGAGCGTACCGAAGAATTATTTGGAGTATTCTTGAATTTTTTCGGAACCTTTCTCTTACCTCTTTCTCTTTCAATACATTCGCTGGAATAATTTCTTTTATTAAAACCATTTCTCCACTCATCGTATGGTTTCAAAATTTTGATATAATAATTTCAACTCTTTCAGTATTTTAACTGAGGTTACTTTATTTGAGGTTGCTCAAAACACCTCTTTAAATGGAGAATATTCTCGAATCAAATATATAACGTTGAAACGGATTAATTGGGTTATTCACGAGAGTTACATATATAGCATCATTGATTTTTTATAGAACTTTCTGAGCTCTACAAAAGAGGAGTTGATAATTTTTCTTTATCTCTCATATCGTCTATCTGAGCTGAATTTGCATTATCGATTCTGTTTTCAATTGTAGTGATATAATTAATAATATAAAACAAAAAAATAAATATCATAGACTATATAAGAGGCATTTACTAAGTTGTTACTATGAAAGATTCAATGAATTAAGATCCAAAATTAAAAAAGATATTAGAACTGCTTATAAAAAATATTTGATGAATGTAGAAGTAGAACTTCAAGAAAACCCTAAAAAGTTTTGGAATTTTATCAATAACAAAAAAGATATCACTAGGATACCAGGTGAGATGGAGTATGGGGGTGAAATCTTATCAGACGGTTCACAAATAGTAAATGCATTTGCAGATCACTTCTCTAAAAATTATACAAGGCAGGAACCGGGTTGTTTAGATAATGTTTGCAATGCTGATCGTGGTGGGTTTTTCCATATAAGTCAGATAACTGTGGAAGATATTGAAGAGGCTATTCAAAATTTGAAACCAAAAAAAAGTATGGGTCCTGATAATTTACCGGCATGTGTAATTAGGCAGTGTGCAGATATTTTTGCGAAACCATTTTTCATATTATTTAATTTATCCTTGAAAACAGCTAGTTTTCCGACATGTCTTAAAACAGCCTTCATATGCCGAGTATATAAAACGGGTGAAAAAGAAAAAATAGTGAATTACCGGCCTATTTCTATCATTTCAAATATTGCAAAAGTGTTTGAATCGGTCTTATATAAATATATTATGTTTCACGTGAAGAACAAAATCCCAGTTCAACAGCATGGTTTCACTGCTGGTAGGTCTACATCATCAAACTTGATCGAGTTTGTTGAATATTCCTTGAATGCCTTTTCTAATCATTCTCAAGTAGATGTGCTTTATCTGGATGCAGTTAAAGCCTTCGATAGGGTACCCCATGACATTATATTGTTTAAGCTTCTGCATATACACAATTTTTCACCTCATTTGGTTTCTTTTTTTGGTTCTTATTTGGGTGGGAGAACTCAGTGTGTGAGGATAAATCAATTTTTTTCTGAAAACTTCGAAGCCACATCAGGGGTACCACAGGGTTCAAACCTTGGGCCCTTGTTGTTCCTTCTTTATATCAATGATATTGTTGATGTTGTGACTTTCTCTGAGATGAGTCTCTATGCTGATGATGTGCAGTTATATAGGATTATTAGAAATCCTAATGATGCAGAGGAACTGAGGTCTGATTTGGATAGGGTTGTGGCCTGGGCTAAAAGAAATAAACTGACATTTAACAGTGCGAAATGTTATCTTGTAACATTTTCTAGAAAAAAGGTGGACCTTATCTATAATTATGCTGTGGACGGTGATCCCTTGACTAGACTCGAGAAAATCAAAGATTTAGGTGTATCATTTGATAGATCTTTAACCTTTAATGATCATATTGATGAAGTAGTTAAAAATTCTTATAAGATGCTTGGGTTCATTTTGAGGAACACTAGAGAGTTCACAAACTTTAGAACATTAAAAATCCTATTTGATTCATATGTTATATCTAGACTTGAGTATTGTTCGGTTGTTTGGAATCCTAGTTATTTGTGTCAACAAAGAAAGATTGAAGGTGTAATCAAGAAATTTCTTAATAATGTTAACTTTATATTACGTAAGAGTAAAAATAGTTGTAACAATAATTTAAAAAATTATAATTTAATAACACTAGAAAATAGAAGATTTATTGCTGAAATAGTTTACCTACATAAAACTATCACAAATGAAAATACTGACAGTGCTACACTTGATAAATTACTTTTCTCAGTACCGAGGATTAATGTCAGATCTCATTATACATTCTATTTACCTTGCCCTAGAACAAATTATATGAAATTTTCTCCAATACATTCAATGTGTGATAAGTACAATAGGGTTCAGGATGTATGTGATTTGTTTTCGCACTCAACATCTCAAATAAAGCGAAAACTGTATGACTACTTCTATGATTGAATAATTGCAACTTGAGAGTTCAAACTTGATTTCAATTTTTTTTTTTTTTTGTTTCATTCTTTTGTTGATGATTTCAATTATGTATTGTATATTCAAGAACCGTAATGGTTAAAATTGAATCGGATTGATAATTATTAGTGTACAATTGTTATTAGTAATAGCCGACTCAAGAATCGGAAACTAGAATACTTGTATTGTGGAATCTGTATGAGTTGTATCAATAAATAAATAAATAAATTGAGAACATTTCAAAACTTATCGTATGGTTTTATAGTCCTGATTCAATATTTTCAACTCTTTCCATATTTGAATGATCGCTTTATTCTTTCTGTTTGCTCTTCTGAATTCAAATCAATATAAAAAATGTTAATAATAATAATACAAATAATATAATCGTCAGGGCATGTCTGGAGCCGGCGCTGGACATGACAGCATGCGGGACGTCGGTGGCAGGATGTTGAGGAAGCGGGCTCCTGCTGCAGAAGAAGCTACAGCTCCAAAGCAACAACAGCAACCAACGAGTCCAATTCAATTGCCGACTCGAACCGCTGAAGGTGCTGCGCAGGATATTCAGCCAGTGCTTACCCAAGCGGGGTTAGTTAGAAAGCGCATGAAGTGGACAACGTCCATGAATGAAACTATTGTGCGCATATATAACTCCATCACGGGACTAGGGCAGAACACGAACAACTATAGGAAAAGGCTCCATGAGGAATTCTGCAACGCCTACCCAAATATAAATGTCACTGAACAACGGGTGGCAGACCAGTACCGCGTAATTCTGAGAAATGAACTAATACCAATGGCCAGAATCGACGCAATTAAACAAGAACTTCAGCGTCCGCCAGTAACAGAGAGCGACACCAACATCTCTGATGAGAATCACATGCCTGGGCAACAACAGCCAGAAGAAATTGACGCTGAAAGTCCATCTTGCAACCCAAGTGAGGCAGAACACCAGGACGATAGGGAAGAGCTCCACCGACAAATTGACTCTGAGATGAGGAGATATTTTGCCGAATTGGAAGGAACAGATCCTCTTCATCGAATAGCACCTCCCCGACTCAATACATCCAAGAATATGTCACTCATAATCGACATCTTGAATAAGGACGTTTTACCTGAGTACCTACAGAATGGCAGTTCATTGGAATATCTTCATCTAGTTTTTAACTGTGCAGCGCTAACGACGGCTAAAATCATAGGGGCAAAAATTCGCCGAACGAACAACGATGGTCCAAAATTACACAAATTATATGCGCCACCATGGCAGAAACGTCTTCAACACAAAACAGAGAGACTAATAAGAGACATTGGACGACTGACGGAGTACGTGAACGGAAATCGCGGAAGGAAGGTTGTGAAAGCTGCCAAAGAAATCATGGATAGAAACAGAACACACACAGAACGAGAGACTGAGAATGCTTCAGCTCACCACTGCCTCGACACTCTGAAGCAAAAGCTAAGTCTGTATGCAGAACGCCTGAGAAGATATAAAAGCAATTATAGCCGGAAAAGAGACAACAATTCATTCGAAAAGTCGGAAGAAACTTTCTACCGGTCACTCACATCGTCTGATGGAGAAAATGGAAAGTTACCACCAAAAGAAGCCATTGAACAATTCTGGACCGAACAATTATCAACGAAACCTCAGTTCAATGGAGATACCGGATGAATTGAAGATGAAAAGTCTGAAGCTGTAAAATATGAGCCGATACAACATGACATAATCACAATTGAAGAAGTAAAATCAGCTATCAGAGGACTACACAACTGGAAAACACCTGGGCCTGATGGATTACAGAACTTCTGTATCAAGAAACTTTGGATCATGCATGACAAATTGACCTCCGCAATAAATGATGTCATTGAAAATCCTGAAAGAATGCCAATATTCCTTACACATGGCACAACGTACCTGTTACCTAAAGGCCAAAGGAATACAGAAGACCCATCCAAATACCGACCAATCACATGTCTTCCAACGATGTACAAATTAATCACATCGTGCATTTCAAATCGAATTCACAACCATTGCGAAAGGAATAACATCATCGCCATGCAACAAAAAGGATGCACCAAAGAGAGCAGAGGGTGCAAAAAACAGCTAATAATTGATTCAGTTATCGGCAATCAAGCGTTCTCCAAGCGAAGGAATCTTTACGCTGCGTACATAGACTACAAGAAAGCATTCGATTAGATACCTCACGAATGGCTCTTGACTATCTTGAATATTTACAAGGTGGATCCCAATATTGTTAAGTTCCTGAAAAACGCTATGTCAACCTGGCGTACTAGTCTTCAAATGAAAGCCGCAGATGGCTCCATTACGACAGGACCTATTCCAATAAAACGCGGAATTTTCCAAGGGGATTCGCTGAGCCCTCTGTGGTTCTGCATGGCTCTGAATCCCTTGTCTCATAGATTGAACTCTACGGACTACGGATTTGCCATCAAAAGCGGCAGTAGAACTATGATGAAACTGAATCATCTCCTTTACATGGACGATTTGAAACTCTTCGCATCTACCAAAAAACAAATGCAACAGATGCTGAAATAGCGGAAGGATTTTCGGAAGACATCAAAATGAAGTTTGGATTAGAAAAATGTCGACTGCTCAACATAACGAGATGGAAAATAGAAGATGGTACGTTCAAACTCAGAGAAGGTGCAGAAATTGAAGCATTGAAGGAAGGAGACACATACAAGTATCTGGGCATAAAATAGGCAAGAAAAATCAATCAGATCCAGATGAAGAAAGAACTAACGGAGGAGTTCACCCGAAGATTGAGAAGGATAATGAGAACTGGCCTTTACAGCAAGAATCTGATAAAAGCTATCAATACCTACGCTTGCTCGGCGCTGAGCTACTCATTCGGTATCATCTCTTGGACCACCACCGATTTAGCAGCCTTACAAAGAAAAATAAGGACGATGCTCACTAAACACAATAAACATCACCCCAAAAGCTCAATAGAACGGACCGAGCTGCCACGACATCTTGGGGGTAGAAGAATTGTTGATTTGTCCAACCGTATGACCCAGGAAATTGAAGGACTTCGAAAATATTTTCTGAGCAAGGCTGCTTCGTCAGAACTCCATCGAGTAGTTTGTGTTGCTGATACTTCTACACCGTTAAAGCTACAGCAGGACCACTTGGAAACCGTCGAACACTCTGCAGAAAGTAAAATGCAGAAACTGATTGGCAAACCTTTGCATGGGAGGCACCAGAACGAGGTCAACCATGATTAGGTCGACATTTCTGCGTCGAACTACTGGTTGACTTCCGGAAGGTTGTTTCCTGAGACAGAGGGCTTCATGCTTGCCATCCAGGATCAGGTGATTCCAACAAGGAACTACATGAAATATATCGCCAAGGATGCCTCAGTGGCGGATGATAGCTATCGTTATGGCTGTGCGACACATGAAACTATCCAGCACATCACCGGGGGATGTCAGAAGTTCGCGGGCACGGAGTACAAAAATAGACATGATGCCGTTGCGAAGATTCTTCACCAAGAATTGGCACTAAAACACCAACTTCTAAGTTCGAAAAAGGTTTCTTATTACAATTACCATCCGGATGCTGTATTGGAAAATGAACATCACAAGCTCTATTGGGATCGCACGGTTCTCACAGACCGGAAAATAACCCACAATAGACCAGACCTCATATTGCTCAATAAGGATGAGGACACAGCACTTTTCATCGATGTGGCGATTCCAAATAATAACAATCTTCTAGATAGGCACGCTGAAAAAATTTCAAAGTACAGAGATCTCGAGGAGCAAACCAGGAGACAGTGGAAGCTGAAAGATGTCAAGACCATCCCTATTGTCATATCATCTACAGGCCTGATACCGAAGAAACTACTGGAGAACTTGAGGAAACTTCAGCTGGACGAAAATATCTCTAGAGTGATGCAGAAGGCGGTACTGCTGGGAACGGCGAGAACTGTACGCAAGTACATGGGAAATTCAGAGGAACACCGTCTGCTCCGACAGGAAGTGCGGACGGAGCAGGAATCCAACTTACAGCAGGGATCCGAGGAGCGACCTGAACCCGACCAACACCACGAGCCCGAAAACCTGGAAAGGGCTCCAACAGAGCTTAATCCTTTTGATATCTGAGATATCTGGGATAAGTGAATTTTCCTCTGAAGAGGAGTGTGAAAGCCGCAAGGCTAAAGTCATAAAGCTCTGTTTTATAATAGGCAGTGATTTCTCTGAATTTCAGGATTTTCATAATTTTCAATAGAGAATTACTCAATTTTTTCGGAACGTTACTGTAACCATTTCTATACTTATATATCTGCAGTATTTTCTTCGATTGAGACCATTTCAAATTTTAACGTATGATTTCATAATTGTGATTCAAAATTTAAAACAATTATAAAATTTCAATTCTGACTTTATTCATTTTATTTACCTTTGGCATTCATAAGACTGTTTTTCCATTTAATGCTTGTGGACGTTGAGTAGTTGAACATCTACATGGTTCTTCAAAATTACATGCAGAATCAAAATAACCCAAAAACATTATTCCTCTTCAAGAATATTGATTTTTCGTGAGGTAATATGCTTTCGAAGAATGAAATAGAATGTTCTCGAAACTCCAGGTAAAAACCTGATCGAAAGTTAATGCGTTTTCTCAAAATTCTGCATCCCTACTCTTTCACTAGATAACGTCATGTTCTGAAATTCTATTCAGTATAACTCTGTTCGCTCTTTTGAGAGGTTGAAAATCTCGGCGAATTCCTCAGTGTCTTCTCGATCATTGGCAAAATTGTGTGAATTTTTTCATTCAGAATACCGTATCGATAAAATTTGAAAATGAGGTTAACTAATGATTGGTACGAGAAGTTGATGTAAGTAGTGTATATTCAGCATGACTTCGAATTAATTAGTGTAGAAAAAGTTGTTAACATCAAAATATTTTTCATTCAATCAAGTCTCCAGAGAATTTCAGGTTTCTTATATTTCCCACTAATCAATTTTTGAATCTGTTTGAATAGCCACTCTAACCCCGTACTAATTCAATACATTTGCAGAATTGATATTCTTTCCGTTAAAAATATTTCTCCACTCATCCTATTGTTTCAAAATTGTGATTCAATATTTTCAACCCTTCAATAATCAATTATACTCTTTCCCCGTTTTGTTTGCGTCTTGAGATATGAAACAGGCTTATTTCTTTCATTTCTGTGGACTTTGAGTAGCAGAAAATCATTTCGGTTCTTCAAAATTACATGCATATTCAAAATAACAAATAATCATGATACCGTTTCGCGAGAATAGAATTTCAGCAAAGTATTATTCTTTTGAAAAATAGGAAAGAATGTTGTCGAAATTCTAGATTAAATTTGCATAATTGATTTCCTTTTCAATTGAGAATCTTCCAAAACCTATCGTTCGGTTTCTCAATTGTGATTCAATATTTTCAATTTATCAATTATCTTTTTTCTTTTTGCTCTTAGAAATGAAAGTTTTTTTTTCATTCATTCTTGTGATATTTGAATGGTTAACATAATTGCAGTTTTTAGAAATTACATGAAGAATCGAAATAACAAATGATCATGATACAGTTTCACGAATTTAGACTTTCAGCAAAGTATTGTTCTTTTGAAAAATATGATAGAATGTTCTCGAAATTCCAGGTAGAAACCTGACCGTTAGTTAATGCGTGCTCTCAAAATTCTGCATCCCTACTCTTTTAGTAGATAACGTTCTATTCAGTATAACACTGTTCGCTCTTTTGAGAAGTTGAAAATTTCGGCGTATTCCTTAGTGTCTTCTAGATCATTGGCAAAGTTTTGTGAATCTTTTCATTCAGAATACCGTATCGATAAAATTTGAAAATGATGTTAACTAATGATTGGTACGAGAAGTTGATGTAAGTAGTGTATATTCAGCATGACTTCGAATTAGTTAGTGTAGAAAAAGTTGTTAACATCAAAATATTTTTCATTCAATCAAGTCTCCAGAGAATTTCAGGTTTCTTATATTTCCCACTAATCAATTTTTGAATCTTTTTGAATAGCCACTCTAACCCCGTACTAATTCAATACATTTGCAGAATTGATATTCTTTCCGTTAAAAATATTTCTCCACTCATCCTATTGTTTCAAAATTGTGATTCAATATTTTCAACCCTTCAATAATCAATTATACTCTTTCCCCGTTTTGTTTGCGTCTTGAGATATGAAACAGGCTTATTTCTTTCATTTTTGTGGACTTTGAGTAGCAGAAAATCATTTCGGTTCTTCAAAATTACATGCATATTCAAAATAACAAATAATCATGATACCGTTTCGCGAGAATAGAATTTCAGCAAAGTATTATTCTTTTGAAAAATAGGAAAGAATGTTGTCGAAATTCTAGATTAAATTTGCATAATTGATTTCCTTTTCAATTGAGAATCTTCCAAAACCTATCGTTCGGTTTCTCAATTGTGATTCAATATTTTCAATATTTCAATTATCTTTTTTCTTTTTGCTCTTAGAAATGAAAGTTTTTTTTTCATTCATTCTTGTGATATTTGAATGGTTAACATAATTGCAGTTTTTAGAAATTACATGAAGAATCGAAATAACAAATGATCATGATACAGTTTCACGAATTTAGACTTTTAGCAAAGTATTGTTCTTTTGAAAAATATGATTGAATGTTCTCGAAATTCCAGGTAGAAACCTGACCGTTAGTTAATGCGTGCTCTCAAAATTCTGCATCCCTACTCTTTTAGTAGATAACGTTCTATTCAGTATAACACTGTTCGCTCTTTTGAGAAGTTGAAAATTTCGGCGTATTCCTTAGTGTCTTCTAGATCATTGGCAAAGTTTTGTGAATCTTTTCATTCAGAATACCGTATCGATAAAATTTGAAAATGAAGTTAACTACTGATTGGTACGAGAAGCTGATGTAAGTAGTGTATATTCAGAATGACTTCGAATTAGTTAGTGTAGAAAAAGTTAATAACATCAAGATATTTTTCATTTAATGAAGTCTCCAGTGAATTTCAGGTTTCTTATATTTCTCACTAATCAATTTTTAAATTTTTTTGAATAGCCACTCTAACCTCGTACTAATTCAATACATTTGCTGAATTGATTCTTTTCGTTGAAAATATTTCTCCTTTCATCGCATGGTTTCAAAATTGTGATTCAATGTTTTCAACCCTTCAATAATCAAATAAACTGTTTCTTCCTTTTGTTTGGGTTTTGAAATATAAAACAGGCTTATTTCTTTCATTTTTGTGGACTTTGACTAGCAGAAAATCATTTCGGTTCTTGAAAATTACATGCATATTCAAAATAACAAACAATCATGATACCGTTTCGCGAGAATAGAATTCTAGCAAAGTATTATTCTTTTGAAAAATAGGATAGAATTTACTCGAAATTCTAGGTTAAATTTGCATAATTGATTTCCTTTTCAATTGAGAACATTCCAAAACCTATCGTTCGGTTTCTCAATTGTGATTCAATATTTTCAATATTTCAATTATCTTTTTTTCTTTTTGCTTATCCAAATATAAATTTTTTTTTCATTCATTCTTTTGATCTTTGAATATTTAACATGATTTCAGTTTCTTAAAATTACATGAAGAATCGAAATAACAAATAATCATGATACAGTTTCACGAATATAGACTTTTAGCAAAATATCATTATTTCGAAAAAAAAAAAAGATAGAATAATGTGAAAACTTTTCAGGTATTTGGATATGTATATTTCGATATTCCTCTTTTACATCAAAAACACCGACGTTTCGGTCTCAAATCGGACCTTTATCAAGGCTACAAAAATAAAAACAGATTAAAATTAGAACATGACAAATTTCACAAGATTTACATTAATGATTCTACAGGAATTGAGTCATCACAATAAAAACATATATCAATCTGTTCCACCGTATTCCTTTTAAAATGGCCATACATTCAGGTCTATTTTCTATTTTTCTACTTCAATATTCCAGAACTCTCACAATATCGTGGAAAAAAACTGAAAATTTATGGGTTAGGATCACAGAGTACTGTTTAAAAAATTCTTTTGACAAGGGAGCACAGAAGTCATCAAACAAGATAGAATGTTCTCGAAACTCCAGGTAGAAACCTGACCGATAGTTAATGAGTTTTCTCAAAATTCGGCATCCCTACTCTTTTAGTAGATAAAGTTCTATTCAGTATAACTCTGTTCGCTCTTTTGAGAAGTTGAAAATTCTGGCGAAATCCTTAGTGTCTTCTAGATCATTGACAAAGTTTTGTGAATTTTTTCATTCAGAATACCGTATCGATAAAATTCGAAAATGAAGTTAACTAATAATTGGTACAAGGAGTTGATGTAAGTAGTGTATATTCAGCATAACATCGAAATATTTTTCATTTAATCAAGTCTCCATTGAATTTCAGGTTTCTTATATTTCCCACTAATCACTTTTTAAATTTTTTTGAATAGCCACTCTAACCCCGTACTAATTCATTACATTTGCAGAATTGATATTCTTTTCGTTGAAAATATTTCTCCACTTATCGTATTGTTTCAAAATTTTGATTCGATATTTTCAACCCTTCAATAATCAAATAAACTGTTTCTTCTTTTTGTTTGCGTTTTGAAATATAAAACAGGCTTATTTCTTTCATTTTTGTGGACTTTGACTAGCAGAAAATCATTTCGGTTCCTCAAAATTACATGCATATTCAAAATAACAAATAATCATGATACCGTTTCGTGAGAATTACATTACATTACTTAGATTATAAACTTTTAGCAGAGTATTAATCTTTCGAAAAATAAGATAGAATGTTCTCGGAATTCTAGGTTGAATTTGCATAAACGATTTCCTTTTCAATTGAGAACATATCGAAACTTATCCTATGGTTTCTTAATTGTGATTAGATATTTTCAACTTATTCAATATTTCAATTATCACTTTCTTTTCTCTTTTGGCTCTTCCAAATATAATTTTTTTTCATTCATTCGTGTGAACTTTGAATGGTTTACATTTTTTTAGTTTTTCAAAATTACATGCAGAATCAAAATAGCCAAGGATCATTATACTGTTTCACGAATATGGATTTTTTGCGAAATATTATTGTTTTGAAAATAAGATGGAATATCTTTTAATTTCCCAGTTGAATTTGCAGTTTCGTATCTTTTGAACTAAGGAACATCTAAAAATCTCAAGGTATGGTTTCTCAATTGTGATTCAGTATTTTCAACTCATTCAATATTTCAATTATCACTTCCTCCTTTTGCTCTTCCAAATATAAATTTTTTTTTCATTCATTCTTGTGATCTTTGAATAGTTAACATAATTTTAGTTTCTCAAAATTACAAGCAGAATCAAAATAACAAATAATCATGTTACAGTTTCACGAATTTAGACTTTTAGCAAAGTATTATTCTTTTGAAGAATATGATAGAATGTTCTTGAAATTCCAGGTAGAAACCTGATCGATAGTTAATGCGTTCTCTCAATATTCTGCATCCCTACTTTTTTACTAAATAAAGTTCAGAAATTTTATTCAGTATAATTCTTCCGAATAAAAATTTTTTTTTCATTCATTCTTGTGAACTTTGAATAGTTAACATAATTTCTGGTTTTCGAAATGACATGCAGAATTAAAATAACCAAAAATCATTATACTGTTTCACAAATATATATTTTTCGCGAAATATCATTTTTTTGAATATAAGATGGAATGTCCTCTAAATTCCCAGTTGAATTTGCAGTTTTGTATCTCTTAAACTCAGAAACATCTAAAAAACTCAAGGTATGGTTGCATAATTGTGATTCAATATTTTCAACAATTCTGATATTCCAATCATCACATTCTTCATCTTGTTTGCTTTTCTAACTATAGAGCTGTTTTCAATAGGATACATTTAAAAACATATTATAATGTCTCATAGTTCTTATTCAATCTGAATGACTGACTCTCCTCTGAACACGAGTTTTTGGACTGCTGCTTGATATCGAACTAATTGATAACGGTAGTGATATAATGAAGTAGATCATGGATTACCACTTCGAGGTCAAAAAATAGACGAGATCCGATCAAGTTTGCGACACCGATGATGAAATTCGATTCTCGCTGAATTCCTTATTTTTGTGCCTATCTCCTTTTTACGTACATCAATTTTTTGTTGCTCTTTGTATTGTTTGGCAGTCATGTACCTGTTGAGCCTAATATTAACCCATTCGTTATTTACAGGGAACGCCGGCGGGAGCAGGAAAAACAGTTGAGAGCCAGGATGCAAGAAAATACGGGAGGTACACCACTAGTGCTTCCCCCCCTCTTCGGAAATCCAGTTAAGGTGAGCTTTGAACCATTTATTACATATTTTTACAAATAATCACTGATGTGCTTTCGAAAAGTTTATTGTGTTTTTCGATGAGTCCTATCAGTTTCAAGTACCCTTAGTGATATATTCCAGGGTGTTAGTATTATCACCTTCTAGGAAGAACTGCTCACATCAGGATAAAAACAGAAAGAGCTGTTGATGTATTTACCGTCTGATCTCTCACCTTCTTGAAATGTGACCCAGTCTCACAACGGCCCCTTATGAAATCATCTTTCCGTGCATATTTCAATACCCAATCAAAAGTGTATTTTTCAGAATGTCGAAACAAATACCCACGTATTTCTCATGACCAATTTCCACACATTATATCGATCCATTTTCCACAAGCACGAAAGGTTCTGTGAAATGCAAAAAAAGAGATTCAGAACATCTTAGCGCCCATCAGATGGTATCCAATTTGAATATAAAATGGGCCTATGACCCACAATCCGGGATTGGGGATTCTTAAACGCACCTTTTTTAGTTTCGATCCGCCAGTCAGTATTTGTTCTATCATCTTTCCCTATAGATTAATCACAATATTTTAGAAGTGATATTTTATGTAGACATAATGATATGGATCTCTAAGCCCCAACATTATTTCCTGGAGTCCTCGCGTATAAATCCCCCCATTTTAATTTTTTCGACAACTTCGAAACTTTACAATATCATAACATCTTCGATAATGAAATGATAATTCAAAACTGTATGAGTCATTATAGTTTTGAAAAATTATCCTAGTAGCCTTGCTTTAATCATCTTTCAACTGATCTCAATTTTTTTTAATTTTTCTCAGGTTCCTACAAATAAGAATGACCCGTTGGTGAAAAGAATTAACGGCGTACTGGGAGAGTATAGCAGGGCCAAGCATTTATTCGATGGGAAGAAGGTCTTGATCCAGCCTGGTTTCACCACTCTATATGCGGTGCAACCGAGAACACACATGCCACCCCATCAGCCAGCAAACAGGTAATTAAATGAAGAATTCATAAGACCCTTACTGACATTGAGATGTGTCTCAACAACGCTATTTTTCCAACTTATTTCAAATACTTGTCAGGATTGATCGGTAGAATGTCACTGCTTAATTTTTGTGACGAGCATTATGAAGATGTTATCCTTGACTTCAGTCAAGGAAGATTCAAATCATCTTGATGCACATTTTATCGTGCAACGCGTCATATCTCAATGTGCAGCCCTTTTTGAAATACCCAAACTTTTACTGAACTACTTTATATAAACAGAATACTAATCAATATTTTTCCTTGCAGACCAACTTCTGTTGAAGCCAGGCACGAGTTGATGAAGAAAAATAACCACCACCATCCTGGCTTTCATTTTATGCCCGAGAAGAAACCGATTCAACACAGGCCAGTCGACAGCAGGCCACACGAAAGCGGCCCTTTTCAGGGCCACCAGGTCAGGCAAATCAACAAAAACAACTACGAACATAGCGGAAACGGCGCATATCAACAAATGATGCGTCGTCCTATGGCCATGGGTCGTCCTACTGCTTATCGAATGACCCGTCCAGCCGGCCCCGTATCGAACCAACAAAGGCCCTTCGACATCAGACCCCACGAACGCGGCCCTTATCAGGGCCACAAGAATAGGCAAATTAACTACAACTATGCCGCCTACAAACAGAAAGTAAATGGTCTATCTCCACTAATAATGCGTCGTCCTATGACCATGGGTGATCCTAGTTATAATCAAGTGAGGCGTACAGCCATTCCTGTACCGGTAAGTATGAAACACCAGTTCTTCTAAAAATTATGCCTCGCTGTGAAATACGAGCTGAAAGATTTTGGATTTATTTAAATTATTCTATTGCCTTCGTAATTCGACGTACAGCATGTATTATCCTCTCAGCATTTCCATCCAATAAACGTTCTGAGTGGTAAATAAGTGAACTCTTGTCAACTCCAGACTCTTTCAAAAATCGTAGTAAATTTCATTATCGAAACTAGGTATCCTTAATACTTACACATGATTTTTATTTTACAGGACAGAAAAACTCTACTTCACCAGAGTCCAGCTTCCTCGAACTTCGAAGTAGACAGGGCTCTGAAGGAAATGATCATTATGAAAGCAAAACTTTCGCCTATTGTTCCCATTTCGGGGTTGGATATTAACAAAAAAAAATTTATCTTCCATCATCCTAAGGCAACGGTGAGTTTGATAAGATATTTTTTTCCTATTTCAATCCTACATTTTTTTCATATTGATAGGGAGAAAAAGAAACCACACATCGATCAACACTAATTCCTTTTTTCAATTTCAGCTATCAGAGATGCCCCTTTGTAAAGGTTCCTCTACCCCGAGTAAGTACAAATAATTTATCTCCACATTTACGCTCCCAACATTCAACTCATCTGAGAAACTAAAATTTCTTTCGAAACCAAATTTCTCTGATTTGTCTTTGCAATGAAATTTCAACGTATACACACAGACTTCATTTCAAATCTTGAGTCAAAATTCAGGGACGTCGAACGGAACATGAAAATCGCCAATCACGTGATAAAATTGAAATACAATATCACAGGAAGCCTGAATGGAAATCCGCGAACGGGCAGTTTTCAGCCGATGTGATGGTTCTAAATAACCTGATTTTCATTCGAAAACTTGTTCGTTTTCACTTTCGAAAATTTTAGGGAATTCGATTTTTTGGCGGGGTCTTTCAGCTTGTTGAAACTTTTTGTTTCGTTAAGGTCCATTTTTTCATATATGATGAGATTTTAAGGAATCTGAACTACTGAATTTCTTTATCATTTGGCCGACGTTTCGGACATTATTCAGCTTTTTCTCAAGGCTACAATGTAAATTGATATGAAATGTATTGTCGAAGTATTGCACATAATGCTGCTCAGAACTTTAACTAGGAAAACTTCTGATCACCTATGAGGTAATTGGTTGCGAGAATAGATCTAGACCTTGCTGGCTTTCACCAAAATTCGAAATTTTTATCTAGTAACCATTATTTTTCCTTTTTAGAACAGAATGAAAAACTTTCCGATCAAACCTTGCACAACATCTCTGGGACATCAGCGTAAGTAACTCTCCGTCAAACGCTTTCGAACCGCATTCCAAACCGTAGATTCGCATTCAACTAATCCTTAATTTCTCCTCCAGCGATCTCAGAATACAATTGGCGTTGTCCGATATCAGCGACGACGAGGAATAAGACCATTCTGTAGTGAAAAGAACGCTGTCTAACATAACGGCGATACCACCCGCCAATCACATGGACGTCATCCCGCAAATCCTGAAGGACTATCTTGAGAGAGTCAGTGCCCAAAGCAGCAGATTTTTCAGTGCCCATACTCTGTTATAATTATTCAAATAAATAAATAAGCCAAAAATTATATTTTTTCATTCTTGAAACCATCTAACAATTCAAATTTTCAAAAAAATAAAATAGCGATTATGTTAATTTCATAACAAATATTTTTATGAAGTATGTTCACAACAGAAAATAACTGAAAATTTTTGTTTTTGAAAAATAAGTACCCGCTCAGTGAGATAATTTTCCTTTTTTGTATTCAATCAACTTGTTCACTTCCTCGAAATCAACACTTCCCGTAAGTTCATTTTCTATAGAAGAGCGTACCGAAGAATTATTTGGAGTATTCTTGAATTTTTTCGGAACCTTTCTCTTACCTCTTTCTCTTTCAATACATTCGCAGGAATAATTTCTTTTATTAAAACCATTTCTCCACTCATCGTATGGTTTCAAAATTTTGATATAATAATTTCAACTCTTTCAGTATTTTAACTGAGGTTACTTTATTTGAGGTTGCTCAAAACACCTCTTTAAATGGAGAATATTCTCGAATCAAATATATAACGTTGAAACGGATTAATTGGGTTATTCACGAGAGTTACATAATATAGCATCATTGATTTTTTATAGAACTTTCTGAGCTCTACAAAAGAGGAGTTGATAATTTTTCTTTATCTCTCATATCGTCTATCTGAGCTGAATTTGCATTATCGATTCTGTTTTCAATTGTAGTGATATAATTAATAATATAAAACAAAAAAATAAATATCATAGACTATATAAGAGGCATTTACTAAGTTGTTACTATGAAAGATTCAATGAATTAAGATCCAAAATTAAAAAAGATATTAGAACTGCTTATAAAAAATATTTGATGAATGTAGAAGTAGAACTTCAAGAAAACCCTAAAAAGTTTTGGAATTTTATCAATAACAAAAAAGATATCACTAGGATACCAGGTGAGATGGAGTATGGGGGTGAAATCTTATCAGACGGTTCACAAATAGTAAATGCATTTGCAGATCACTTCTCTAAAAATTATACAAGGCAGGAACCGGGTTGTTTAGATAATGTTTGCAATGCTGATCGTGGTGGGTTTTTCCATATAAGTCAGATAACTGTGGAAGATATTGAAGGGGCTATTCAAAATTTGAAACCAAAAAAAAGTATGGGTCCTGATAATTTACCGGCATGTGTAATTAGGCAGTGTGCAGATATTTTTGCGAAACCATTTTTCATATTATTTAATTTATCCTTGAAAACAGCTAGTTTTCCGACATGTCTTAAAACAGCCTTCATATGCCCAGTATATAAAACGGGTGAAAAAGAAAAAATAGTGAATTACCGGCCTATTTCTTTCATTTCAAATATTGCAAAAGTGTTTGAATCGGTCTTATATAAATATATTATGTTTCACTTGAAGAACAAAATCCCAGTTCAACAGCATGGTTTCACTGCTGGTAGGTCTACATCATCAAACTTGATCGAGTTTGTTGAATATTCCTTGAATGCCTTTTCTAATCATTCTCAGATAGATGTGCTTTATCTGGATGCAGTTAAAGCCTTCGATAGGGTACCCCATGACATTATATTGTTTAAGCTTCTGCATATACACAATTTTTCACTTCATTTGGTTTCTTTTTTTGGTTCTTATTTGGGTGGGAGAACTCAGTGTGTGAGGATAAATCAATTTTTTTCTGAAAACTTCGAAGCCACATCAGGGGTACCACAGGGTTCAAACCTTGGGCCCTTGTTGTTCCTTCTTTATATCAATGATATTGTTGATGTTGTGACTTTCTCTGAGATGAGTCTCTATGCTGATGATGTGAAGTTATATAGGATTATTAGAAATCCCAATGATGCAGAGGAACTGAGGTCTGATTTGGATAGGGTTGTGGCCTGGGCTAAAAGAAATAAACTGACATTTAACAGTGCGAAATGTTATCTTGTAACATTTTCTAGAAAAAAGGTGGACCTTATCTATAATTATGCTGTGGACGGTGATCCCTTGACTAGACTCGAGAAAATCAAAGATTTAGGTGTATCATTTGATAGATCTTTAACCTTTAATGATCATATTGATGAAGTAGTTAAAAATTCTTATAAGATGCTTGGGTTCATTTTGAGGAACACTAGAGAGTTCACAAACTTTAGAACATTAAAAATCCTATTTGATTCATATGTTATATCTAGACTTGAGTATTGTTCGGTTGTTTGGAATCCTAGTTATTTGTGTCAACAAAGAAAGATTGAAGGTGTAATCAAGAAATTTCTTAATAATGTTAACTTTATATTACGTAAGAGTAAAAATAGTTTTAACAATAATTTAAAAAATTATAATTTAATAACACTAGAAAATAGAAGATTTATTGCTGAAATATTTTACCTACATAAAACTATCACAAATGAAAATACTGACAGTGCTACACTTGATAAATTACTTTTCTCAGTACCGAGGATTAATGTGAGATCTCATTCTACATTCTATTTACCTTGCCCTAGAACAAATTATATGAAATTTTCTCCAATACATTCAATGTGGGATAAGTACAATAGGGTTCAGGATGTATGTGATTTGTTTTCGCACTCAACATCTCAAATAAAGCGAAAACTGTATGACTACTTCTATGATTCAATAATTGCAACTTGAGAGTTCAAACTTGATTTCAATTTTTTTTTTTTTTTTTGTTTCATTCTTTTGTTGATGATTTCAATTATGTATTGTATATTCAAGAACCGTAATGGTTAAAATTGAATCGGATTGATAATTATTAGTGTACAATTGTTATTAGTAATAGCCGACTCAAGAATCGGAAACTAGAATACTTGTATTGTGGAATCTGTATGAGTTGTATCAATAAATAAATAAATAAATTGAAAACATTTCAAAACTTATCGTATGGTTTTATAGTCCTGATTCAATATTTTCAACTCTTTCCATATTTGAATGATCGCTTTATTCTTTCTGTTTGCTCTTCTGAATTCAAATCAATATAAAAAATGTTAATAATAATAATACAAATAATATAATCGTCAGGGCATGTCTGGAGCCGGCGCTGGACATGACAGCATGCGGGACGTCGGTGGCAGGATGTTGAGGAAGCGGGCTCCTGCTGCAGAAGAAGCTACAGCTCCAAAGCAACAACAGCAACCAACGAGTCCAATTCAATTGCCGACTCGAACCGCTGAAGGTGCTGCGCAGGATATTCAGCCAGTGCTTACCCAAGCGGGGTTAGTTAGAAAGCGCATGAAGTGGACAACGTCCATGAATGAAACTATTGTGCGCATATATAACTCCATCACGGGACTAGGGCAGAACACGAACAACTATAGGAAAAGGCTCCATGAGGAATTCTGCAACGCCTACCCAATTATAAATGTCACTGAACAACGGGTGGCAGACCAGTACCGCGTAATTCTGAGAAATGAACTAATACCAATGGCCAGAATCGACGCAATTAAACAAGAACTTCAGCGTCCGCCAGTAACAGAGAGCGACACCAACATCTCTGATGAGATTCACATGCCTGGGCAACAACAGCCAGAAGAAATTGACGCTGAAAGTCCATCTTGCAACCCAAGTGAGGCAGAACACCAGGACGATAGGGAAGAGCTCCACCGACAAATTGACTCTGAGATGAGGAGATATTTTGCCGAATTGGAAGGAACAGATCCTCTTCATCGAATAGCACCTCCCCGACTCAATACATCCAAGAATATGTCACTCATAATCGACATCTTGAATAAGGACGTTTTACCTGAGTACCTACAGAATGGCAGTTCATTGGAATATCTTCATCTAGTTTTTTACTGTGCAGCGCTAACGACGGCTAAAATCATAGGGGCAAAAATTCGCCGAACGAACAACGATGGTCCAAAATTACACAAATTATATGCGCCACCATGGCAGAAACGTCTTCAACACAAAACAGAGAGACTAATAAGAGACATTGGACGACTGACGGAGTACGTGAACGGAAATCGCGGAAGGAAGGTTGTGAAAGCTGCCAAAGAAATCATGGATAGAAACAGAACACACACAGAACGAGAGACTGAGAATGCTTCAGCTCACCACTTCCTCGACACTCTGAAGCAAAAGCTAAGTCTGTATGCAGAACGCCTGAGAAGATATAAAAGCAATTATAGCCGGAAAAGAGACAACAATTCATTCGAAAAGTCGGAAGAAACTTTCTACCGGTCACTCACATCGTCTGATGGAGAAAATGGAAAGTTACCACCAAAAGAAGCCATTGAACAATTCTGGACCGAACAATTATCAACGAAACCTCAGTTCAATGGAGATACCGGATGAATTGAAGATGAAAAGTCTGAAGCTGTAAAATATGAGCCGATACAACATGACATAATCACAATTGAAGAAGTAAAATCAGCTATCAGAGGACTACACAACTGGAAAACACCTGGGCCTGATGGATTACAGAACTTCTGTATCAAGAAACTTTGGATCATGCATGACAAATTGACCTCCGCAATAAATGATGTCATTGAAAATCCTGAAAGAATGCCAATATTCCTTACACATGGCACAACGTACCTGTTACCTAAAGGCCAAAGGAATACAGAAGACCCATCCAAATACCGACCAATCACATGTCTTCCAACGATGTACAAATTAATCACATCGTGCATTTCAAATCGAATTCACAACCATTGCGAAAGGAATAACATCATCGCCATGCAACAAAAAGGATGCACCAAAGAGAGCAGAGGGTGCAAAAAACAGCTAATAATTGATTCAGTTATCGGCAATCAAGCGTTCTCCAAGCGAATGAATCTTTACGCTGCGTACATAGACTACAAGAAAGCATTCGATTCCATACCTCACGAATGGCTCTTGACTATCTTGAATATTTACAAGGTGGATCCCAATATTGTTAAGTTCCTGAAAAACGCTATGTCAACCTGGCGTACTAGTCTTCAAATGAAAGCCGCAGATGGCTCCATTACGACAGGACCTATTCCAATAAGACGCGGAATTTTCCAAGGGGATTCGCTGAGCCCTCTGTGGTTCTGCATGGCTCTGAATCCCTTGTCTCATAGATTGAACTCTACGGACTACGGATTTGCCATCAAAAGCGGCAGTAGAACTATGATGAAACTGAATCATCTCCTTTACATGGACGATTTGAAACTCTTCGCATCTACCAAAAAACAAATGCAACAGATGCTGAAAATGGTGGAAGGATTTTCGGAAGACATCAAAATGAAGTTTGGATTAGAAAAATGTCGACTGCTCAACATAACGAGATGGAAAATAGAAGATGGTACGTTCAAACTCAGAGAAGGTGCAGAAATTGAAGCATTGAAGGAAGGAGACACATACAAGTATCTGGGCATAAAATAGGCAAGAAAAATCAATCAGATCCAGATGAAGAAAGAACTAACGGAGGAGTTCACCCGAAGATTGAGAAGGATAATGAGAACTGGCCTTTACAGCAAGAATCTGATAAAAGCTATCAATACCTACGCTTGCTCGGCGCTGAGCTACTCATTCGGTATCATCTCTTGGACCACCACCGATTTAGCAGCCTTACAAAGAAAAATAAGGACGATGCTCACTAAACACAATAAACATCACCCCAAAAGCTCAATAGAACGGACCGAGCTGCCACGACATCTTGGGGGTAGAGGAATTGTTGATTTGTCCAACCGTATGACCCAGGAAATTGAAGGACTTCGAAAATATTTTCTGAGCAAGGCTGCTTCGTCAGAACTCCATCGAGTAGTTTGTGTTGCTGATACTTCTACACCGTTAAAGCTACAGCAGGACCACTTGGAAACCGTCGAACACTCTGCAGAAAGTAAAATGCAGAAACTGATTGGCAAACCTTTGCATGGGAGGCACCAGAACGAGGTCAACCATGATTACGTCGACATTTCTGCGTCGAACTACTGGTTGACTTCCGGAAGGTTGTTTCCTGAGACAGAGGGCTTCATGCTTGCCATCCAGGATCAGGTGATTCCAACAAGGAACTACATGAAATATATCGCCAAGGATGCCTCAGTGGCGGATGAAAGCTATCGTTATGGCTGTGCGACACATGAAACTATCCAGCACATCACCGGGGGATGTCAGAAGTTCGCGGGCACGGAGTACAAAAATAGACATGATGCCGTTGCGAAGATTCATCACCAAGAATTGGCACTAAAACACCAACTTCTAAGTTCGAAAAAGGTTTCTTATTACAATTACCATCCGGATGCTGTATTGGAAAATGAACATCACAAGCTCTATTGGGATCGCACGGTTCTCACAGACCGGAAAATAACCCACAATAGACCAGACCTCATATTGCTCAATAAGGATGAGGACACAGCACTTTTCATCGATGTGGCGATTCCAAATAATAACAATCTTCTAGATAGGCACGCTGAAAAAATTTCAAAGTACAGAGATCTCGAGGAGCAAACCAGGAGACAGTGGAAGCTGAAAGATGTCAAGACCATCCCTATTGTCATATCATCTACAGGCCTGATACCGAAGAAACTACTGGAGAACTTGAGGAAACTTCAGCTGGACGAAAATATCTCTAGAGTGATGCAGAAGGCGGTACTGCTGGGAACGGCGAGAACTGTACGCAAGTACATGGGAAATTCAGAGGAACACCGTCTGCTCCGACAGGAAGTGCGGACGGAGCAGGAATCCAACTTACAGCAGGGATCCGAGGAGCGACCTGAACCCGACCAACACCACGAGCCCGAAAACCTGGAAAGGGCTCCAACAGAGCTTAATCCTTTTGATATCTGAGATATCTGGGATAAGTGAATTTTCCTCTGAAGAGGAGTGTGAAAGCCGCAAGGCTAAAGTCATAAAGCTCTGTTTTATAATAGGCAGTGATTTCTCTGAATTTCAGGATTTTCATAATTTTCAATAGAGAATTACTCAATTTTTTCGGAACGTTACTGTAACCATTTCTATACTTATATATCTGCAGTATTTTCTTCGATTGAGACCATTTCAAATTTTAACGTATGATTTCATAATTGTGATTCAAAATTTCCAACAATTATAAAATTTCAATTCTGACTTTATTCATTTTATTTACCTTTGGCATTCATAAGACTGTTTTTCCATTTAATGCTTGTGGACTTTGAGTAGTTGAACATCTACACGGTTCTTCAAAATTACATGCAGAATCAAAATAACCCAAAAACATTATTCCTCTTCAAGAATATTGATTTTTCGTGAGGTAATATGCTTTCGACGAATGAAATAGAATGTTCTCGAAACTCCAGGTAAAAACCTGATCGAAAGTTAATGCGTTTTCTCAAAATTCTGCATCCCTACTCTTTCACTAGATAACGTCATGTTCTGAAATTCTATTCAGTATAACTCTGTTCGCTCTTTTGAGAGGTTGAAAATCTCGGCGGATTCCTCAGTGTCTTCTCGATCATTGGCAAAATTGTGTGAATCTTTTCATTCAGAATACCGTATCGATAAAATTTGAAAATGATGTTAACTAATGATTGGTACGAGAAGTTGATGTAAGTAGTGTATATTCAGCATGACTTCGAATTAGTTAGTGTAGAAAAAGTTGTTAACATCAAAATATTTTTCATTCAATCAAGTCTCCAGAGAATTTCAGGTTTCTTATATTTCCCACTAATCAATTTTTGAATCTGTTTGAATAGCCACTCTAACCCCGTACTAATTCAATACATTTGCAGAATTGATATTCTTTCCGATAAAAATATTTCTCCACTCATCCTATTGTTTCAAAATTGTGATTCAATATTTTCAACCCTTCAATAATCAATTATACTCTTTCCCCGTTTTGTTTGCGTCTTGAGATATGAAACAGGCTTATTTCTTTCATTTTTGTGGACTTTGAGTAGCAGAAAATCATTTCGGTTCTTCAAAATTACATGCATATTCAAAATAACAAATAATCATGATACCGTTTCGCGAGAATAGAATTTCAGCAAAGTATTATTCTCTTGAAAAATAGGATAGAATGTTGTCGAAATTCTAGATTAAATTTGCATTATTGATTTCCTTTTCAATTGAGAACCTTCCAAATCCTATCGTTCGGTTTCTCAATTGTGATTCAATATTTTCAATATTTCAATTATCTTTTTTCTTTTTGCTCTTAGAAATGAAAGTTTTTTTTTCATTCATTCTTGTGATATTTGAATGGTTAACATAATTGCAGTTTTTAGAAATTACATGAAGAATCGAAATAACAAATGATCATGATACAGTTTCACGAATTTAGACTTTTAGCAAAGTATTGTTCTTTTGAAAATAATGATAGAATGTTCTCGAAATTCCAGGTAGAAACCTGACCGTTAGTTAATGCGTGCTCTCAAAATTCTGCATCCCTACTCTTTTAGTAGATAACGTTCTATTCAGTATAACACTGTTCGCTCTTTTGAGAAGTTGAAAATTTCGGCGTATTCCTTAGTGTCTTCTAGATCATTGGCAAAGTTTTGTGAATCTTTTCATTCAGAATACCGTATCGATAAAATTTGAAAATGATGGTACGAGAAGTTGATGTAAGTAGTGTATATTCAGCATGACTTCGAATTAGTTAGTGTAGAAAAAGTTGTTAACATCAAAATATTTTTCATTCAATCAAGTCTCCAGAGAATTTCAGGTTTCTTATATTTCCCACTAATCAATTTTTGAATCTTTTTGAATAGCCACTCTAACCCCGTACTAATTCAATACATTTGCAGAATTGATATTCTTCCCGTTAAAAATATTTCTCCACTCATCCTATTGTTTCAAAATTGTGATTCAATATTTTCAACCCTTCAATAATCAATTATACTCTTTCCCCGTTTTGTTTGCGTCTTGAGATATGAAACAGGCTTATTTCTTTCATTTTTGTGGACTTTGAGTAGCAGAAAATCATTTCGGTTCTTCAAAATTACATGCATATTCAAAATAACAAATAATCATGATACCGTTTCGCGAGAATAGAATTTCAGCAAAGTATTATTCTTTTGAAAAATAGGATAGAATGTTGTCGAAATTCTAGATTAAATTTGCATTATTGATTTCCTTTTCAATTGAGAACCTTCCAAATCCTATCGTTCGGTTTCTCAATTGTGATTCAATATTTTCAATATTTCAATTATCTTTTTTCTTTTTGCTCTTAGAAATGAAAGTTTTTTTTTCATTCATTCTTGTGATATTTGAATGGTTAACATAATTGCAGTTTTTAGAAATTACATGAAGAATAGAAATAACAAATGATCATGATACAGTTTCACGAATTTAGACTTTTAGCAAAGTATTGTTCCTTTGAAAAATATGATAGAATGTTCTCGAAATTCCAGGTAGAAACCTGACCGTTAGTTAATGCGTGCTCTCAAAATTCTGCATCCCTACTCTTTTAGTAGATAACGTTCTATTCAGTATAACACTGTTCGCTCTTTTGAGAAGTTGAAAATTTCGGCGTATTCCTTAGTGTCTTCTAGATCATTGGCAAAGTTTTGTGAATCTTTTCATTCAGAATACCGTATCGATAAAATTTGAAAATGAAGTTAACTAATGATTGGTACGAGAAGCTGATGTAAGTAGTGTATATTCAGCATGACTTCGAATTAGTTAGTGTAGAAAAAGTTGTTAACATCAAAATATTTTTCATTTAATCAAGTCTCCAGAGAATTTCAGGTTTCTTATATTTCCCACTAATCAATTTTTGAATCTTTTTGAATAGCCACTCTAACCCCGTACTAATTCAATACATTTGCAGAATTGATATTCTTTCCGTTAAAAATATTTCTCCACTCATCCTATTGTTTCAAAATTGTGATTCAATATTTTCAACCCTTCAATAATCAATTATACTCTTTCCCCGTTTTGTTTGCGTCTTGAGATATGAAACAGGCTTATTTCTTTCATTTTTGTGGACTTTGAGTAGCAGAAAATCATTTCGGTTCTTCAAAATTACATGCATATTCAAAATAACAAATAATCATGATACCGTTTCGCGAGAATAGAATTTCAGCAAAGTATTATTCTTTTGAAAAATAGGAAAGAATGTTGTCGAAATTCTAGATTAAATTTGCATAATTGATTTCCTTTTCAATTGAGAATCTTCCAAAACCTATCGTTCGGTTTCTCAATTGTGATTCAATATTTTCAATTTTTCAATTATCTTTTTTCTTTTTGCTCTTAGAAATGAAAGTTTTTTTTTCATTCATTCTTGTGATATTTGAATGGTTAACATAATTGCAGTTTTTAGAAATTACATGAAGAATCGAAATAACAAATGATCATGATACAGTTTCACGAATTTAGACTTTTAGCAAAGTATTGTTCTTTTGAAAAATATGATAGAATGTTCTCGAAATTCCAGGTAGAAACCTGACCGTTAGTTAATGCGTGCTCTCAAAATTCTGCATCCCTACTCTTTTAGTAGATAACGTTCTATTCAGTATAACACTGTTCGCTCTTTTGAGATGTTGAAAATTTCGGCGTATTCCTTAGTGTCTTCTAGATCATTGGCAAAGTTTTGTGAATCTTTTCATTCAGAATACCGTATCGATAAAATTTGAAAATGAAGTTAACTAATGATTGGTACGAGAAGCTGATGTAAGTAGTGTATATTCAGAATGACTTCGAATTAGTTAGTGTAGAAAAAGTTAATAACATCAAGATATTTTTCATTTAATCAAGTCTCCAGTGAATTTCAGGTTTCTTATATTTCTCACTAATCAATTTTTAAATTTTTTTGAATAGCCACTCTAACCTCGTACTAATTCAATACATTTGCTGAATTGATTCTTTTCGTTGAAAATATTTCTCCACTCATCGCATGGTTTCAAAATTGTGATTCAATGTTTTCAACCCTTCAATAATCAAATAAACTGTTTCTTCCTTTTGTTTGGGTTTTGAAATATAAAACAGGCTTATTTCTTTCATTTTTGTGCACTTTGACTAGCAGAAAATCATTTCGGTTCTTCAAAATTACATGCATATTCAAAATAAAAAACAATCATGATACCGTTTCGCGAGAATAGAATTTTAGCAAAGTATTATTCTTTTGAAAAATAGGATAGAATTTAATCGAAATTCTAGGTTAAATTTGCATTATTGATTTCCTTTTCAATTGAGAACATTCCAAAACCTATCGTTCGGTTTCTCAATTGTGATTCAATATTTTCAATATTTCAATTATCTTTTTTTCTTTTTGCTTATCCAAATATAAATTTTTTTTTCATTCATTCTTTTGATCTTTGAATATTTAACATGATTTCAGTTTCTTAAAATTACATGAAGAATCGAAATAACAAATAATCATGATACAGTTTCACGAATATAGACTTTTAGCAAAATATCATTATTTCGAAAAAAAAAAGATAGAATGTTCTCGAAACTCCAGGTAGAAACCTGACCGATAGTTAATGAGTTTTCTCAAAATTCGGCATCCCTACTCTTTTAGTAGATAAAGTTCTATTCAGTATAACTCTGTTCGCTCTTTTGAGAAGTTGAAAATTTTGTCGAAATCCTTAGTGTCTTCTAGATCATTGACAAAGTTTTGTGAATTTTTTCATTCAGAATACCGTATCGATAAAATTCGAAAATGAAGTTAACTAATAATTGGTACAAGGAGTTGATGTAAGTAGTGTATATTCAGCATAACATCGAAATATTTTTCATTTAATCAAGTCTCCATTGAATTTCAGGTTTCTTATATTTCCCACTAATCACTTTTTAAATTTTTTTGAATAGCCACTCTAACCCCGTACTAATTCAATACATTTGCAGAATTGATATTCTTTTCGTTGAAAATATTTCTCCACTTATCGTATTGTTTCAAAATTTTGATTCGATATTTTCAACCCTTCAATAATCAAATAAACTGTTTCTTCTTTTTGTTTGCGTTTTGAAATATAAAACAGGCTTATTTCTTTCATTTTTGTGGACTTTGACTAGCAGAAAATCATTTCGGTTCCTCAAAATTACATGCATATTAAAAATAACAAATAATCATGATACCGTTTCGTGAGAATTACATTACATTACTTAGATTATAAACTTTTAGCAGAGTATTAATCTTTCGAAAAATAAGATAGAATGTTCTCGGAATTCTAGGTTGAATTTGCATAAACGATTTCCTTTTCAATTGAGAACATATCGAAACTTATCCTATGGTTTCTTAATTGTGATTAGATATTTTCAACTTATTCAATATTTCAATTATCACTTTCTTTTCTCTTTTGGCTCTTCCAAATATAATTTTTTTTCATTCATTTTTGTGAACTTTGAATGGTTTACATTTTTTTAGTTTTTCAAAATTACATGCAGAATCAAAATAGCCAAGGATCATTATACTGTTTCACGAATATGGATTTTTTGCGAAATATTATTGTTTTGAAAATAAGATGGAATATCTTTTAATTTCCCAGTTGAATTTGCAGTTTCGTATCTTTTGAACTAAGGAACATCTAAAAATCTCAAGGTATGGTTTCTCAATTGTGATTCAGTATTTTCAACTCATTCAATATTTCAATTATCACTTCCTCCTTTTGCTCTTCCAAATATGAATTTTTTTTTCATTCATTCTTGTGATCTTTGAATAGTTAACATAATTTTAGTTTCTCAAAATTACAAGCAGAATCAAAATAACAAATAATCATGTTACAGTTTCACGAATTTAGACTTTTAGCAAAGTATTATTCTTTTGAAGAATATGATAGAATGTTCTTGAAATTCCAGGTAGAAACCTGATCGATAGTTAATGCGTTCTCTCAATATTCTGCATCCCTACCTTTTTACTAAATAAAGTTCAGAAATTTTATTCAGTATAATTCTTCCGAATAAAAATTTTTTTTTCATTCATTCTTGTGAACTTTGAATAGTTAACATAATTTCTGGTTTTCGAAATGACATGCAGAATTAAAATAACCAAAAATCATTATACTGTTTCACAAATATATATTTTTCGCGAAATATCATTTTTTTGAATATAAGATGGAATGTCCTCTAAATTCCCAGTTGAATTTGCAGTTTTGTATCTCTTAAACTCAGAAACATCTAAAAAACTCAAGGTATGGTTGCATAATTGTGATTCAATATTTTCAACAATTCTGATATTCCAATCATCACATTCTTCATCTTGTTTGCTTTTCTAACTATAGAGCTGTTTTCAATAGGATACATTTAAAAACATATTATAATGTCTCATAGTTCTTATTCAATCTGAATGACTGACTCTCCTCTGAACACGAGTTTTTGGACTGCTGCTTGATATCGAACTAATTGATAACGGTAGTGATATAATGAAGTAGATCATGGATTACCACTTCGAGGTCAAAAAATAGACGAGATCCGATCAAGTTTGCGACACCGATGATGAAATTCGATTCTCGCTGAATTCCTTATTTTTGTGCCTATCTCCTTTTTACGTACATCAATTTTTTGTTGCTCTTTGTATTGTTTGGCAGTCATGTACCTGTTGAGCCTAATATTAACCCATTCGTTATTTACAGGGAACGCCGGCGGGAGCAGGAAAAACAGTTGAGAGCCAGGATGCAAGAAAATACGGGAGGTACACCACTAGTGCTTCCCCCCCTCTTCGGAAATCCAGTTAAGGTGAGCTTTGAACCATTTATTACATATTTTTACAAATAACCACTGATGTGCTTTCGAAAAGTTTATTGTGTTTTTCGATGAGTCCTATCAGTTTCAAATACCCTTAGTGATATATTCCAGGGTGTTAGTATTATCACCTTCTAGGAAGAACTGCTCACATCAGGATAAAAACAGAAAGAGCTGTTGATGTATTTACCGTCTGATCTCTCACCTTCTTGAAATGTGACCCAGTCTCACAAGGGCCCCTTATGAAATCATCTTTCCGTGCATATTTCAATACCCAATCGAAAGTGTATTTTTCAGAATGTCAAAACAAATACCCACGTATTTCTCATGACCAATTTCCACACATTATATCGATCCATTTTCCACAAGCACGAAAGGTTCTGTGAAATGCAAAAAAAGAGATTCAGAACATCTTAGCGCCCATCAGATGGTATCCAATTTGAATATAAAATGGGCCTATGACCCACAATCCGGGATTGGGGATTCTTAAACGCACCTTTTTTAGTTTCGATCCGCCAGTCAGTATTTGTTCTATCATCTTTCCCTATAGATTAATCACAATATTTTAGAAGTGATATTTTATGTAGACATAATGATATGGATCTCTAAGCCCCAACATTATTTCCTGGAGTCCTCGCGTATAAATCCCCCCATTTTAATTTTTTCGACAACTTCGAAACTTTACAATATCATAACATCTTCGATAATGAAATGATAATTCAAAACTGTATGAGTCATTATAATTTTGAAAAATTATCCTAGTAGCCTTGCTTTAATCATCTTTCAACTGATCTCAATTTTTTTTAATTTTTCTCAGGTTCCTACAAATAAGAATGACCCGTTGGTGAAAAGAATTAACGGCGTACTGGGAGAGTATAGCAGGGCCAAGCATTTATTCGATGGGAAGAAGGTCTTGATCCAGCCTGGTTTCACCACTCTATATGCGGTGCAACCGAGAACACACATGCCACCCCATCAGCCAGCAAACAGGTAATTAAATGTAGAATTCACAAGACCCTTACTGACATTGAGATGTGTCTCAACAACGCTATTTTTCCAACTTATTTCAAATACTTGTCAGGATTGATCGGTAGAATGTCACTGCTTAATTTTTGTGACGAGCATTATGAAGATGTTATCCTTGACTTCAGTCAAGGAAGATTCAAATCATCTTGATGCACATTTTATCGTGCAACGCGTCATATCTCAATGTGCAGCCCTTTTTGAAATACCCAAACTTTACTGAACTACAAAAATACAAAAAATACAAAAAGGAAGGAATACTGTATAAAAAGATATACAGTACTCCAAGCGCCTAACCGGACGCATCGGAAGAATGAAATATTAATGGAATCAACAATTCCGAATGAATTGTCGTTCCAATAACGTGAGTTAGTCATGAACTATCATAGGAAATCCCAGAGAAGTCGAAAAATTCAAGTGAAACCGGTCTACAGTTGCACTTGAATTTTTCGACTTCTCTGGGATTTCCTATGATAGTTCATGACTAACTCACGTTATTGGAACGACAATTCATTCGGAATTGTTGATTCCATTAATATTTTACTGAACTACTTTATATAAACAGAATACTAATCAATATTTTTCCTTGCAGACCAACTTCTGTTGAAGCCAGGCACGAGTTGATGAAGAAAAATAACCACCACCATCCTGGCTTTCATTTTATGCCCGAGAAGAAACCGATTCAACACAGGCCAGTCGACAGCAGGCCACACGAAAGCGGCCCTTTTCAGGGCCACCAGGTCAGGCAAATCAACAAAAACAACTACGAACATAGCGGAAACGGCGCATATCAACAAATGATGCGTCGTCCTATGGCCATGGGTCGTCCTACTGCTTATCGAATGACCCGTCCAGCCGGCCCCGTATCGAACCAACAAAGGCCCTTCGACATCAGACCCCACGAACGCGGCCCTTATCAAGGCCACAAGAATAGGCAAATTAACTACAACTATGCCGCCTACAAACAGAAAGTAAATGGTCTATCTCCACTAATAATGCGTCGTCCTATGACCATGGGTGATCCTAGTCATAATCAAGTGAGGCGTACAGCCGTTCCTGTACCGGTAAGTATGAAACACCAGTTCTTCTAAAAATTATGCCTCGCTGTGAAATACGAGCTGAAAGATTTTGGATTTATTTAAATTAATCTATTGCCTTCGTAATTCGACGTACAGCATGTATTATCCTCTCAGCATTTCCATCCAATAAACGTTCTGAGTGGTAAATAAGTGAACTCTTGTCAACTCCAGACTCTTTCAAAAATCGTAGTAAATTTCATTATCGAAACGAGGTATCCTTAATACTTACACATGATTTTTATTTTACAGGACAGAAAAACTCTACTTCACCAGAGTCCAGCTTCCTCGAACTTCGAAGTAGACAGGGCTCTGAAGGAAATGATCATTATGAAAGCAAAACTTTCGCCTATTGTTCCCATTTCGGGGTTGGATATTAACAAAAAAAAATTTATCTTCCATCATCCTAAGGCAACGGTGTGTTTGATAAGATATTTTTTTCCTATTTCAATCCTACATTTTTTTCATATTGATAGGGAGAAAAAGAAACCACACATCGATCAACACTAATTCCTTTTTTCAATTTCAGCTATCAGAGATGCCCCTTTGTAAAGGTTCCTCTACCCCGAGTAAGTACAAATAATTTATCTCCACATTTACGCTCCCAACATTCAACTCATCTGAGAAACTAAAATTTCTTTCGAAACCAAATTTCTCTGATTTGTCTTTGCAATGAAATTTCAACGTATACACACAGACTTCATTTCAAATCTTGAGTCAAAATTCAGGGACGTCGAACGGAACATGAAAATCGCCAATCACGTGATAAAATTGAAATACAATATCACAGGAAGCCTGAATGGAAATCCGCGAACGGGCAGTTTTCAGCCGATGTGATGGTTCTAAATAACCTGATTTTCATTCGAAAACTTGTTCGTTTTCACTTGCGAAAATTTTAGGGAATTCGATTTTTTGGCGGGGTCTTTCAGTTTGTTGAAACTTTTTGTTTCGTTAAGGTCCATTTTTTCATATATGATGAGATTTTAAGGAATCTGAACTACTGAATTTCTTTATCATTTGGCCGACGTTTCGGACATTATTCAGCTTTTTCTCAAGGCTACAATGTAAATTGATATGAAATGTATTGTCGAAGTATTGCACATAATGCTGCTCAGAACTTTAACTAGGAAAACTTCTGATCACCTATGAGGTAATTGGTTGCGAGAATAGATCTAGACCTTGCTGGCTTTCACCAAAATTCGAAATTTTTATCTAGTAACCATTATTTTTCCTTTTCAGAACAGAATGAAAAACTTTCCGATCAAACCTTGCACAACATCTCTGGGACATCAGCGTAAGTAACTCTCCGTCAAACGCTTTCGAACCGCATTCCAAACCGTAGATTCGCATTCAACTAATCCTTAATTTCTCCTCCAGCGATCTCAGAATACAATTGGCGTTGTCCGATATCAGCGACGACGAGGAATAAGACCATTCTGTAGTGAAAAGAACGCTGTCTAACATAACGGCGATACCACCCGCCAATCACATGGACGTCATCCCGCAAATCCTGAAGGACTATCTTGAGAGAGTCAGTGCCCAAAGCAGCAGATTTTTCAGTGCCCATACTCTGTTATAATTATTCAAATAAATAAATAAGCCAAAAATTATATTTTTTCATTCTTGAAACCATCTAACAATTCAAATTTTCAAAAAAATAAAATAGCGATTATGTTAATTTCATAACAAATATTTTTATGAAGTATGTTCACAACAAAAAATAACTGAAAATTTTTGTTTTTGAAAAATAAGTACCCGCTCAGTGAGATAATTTTCCTTTTTTGTATTCAATCAACTTGTTCACTTCCTCGAAATCAACACTTCCCGTAAGTTCATTTTCTATAGAAGAGCGTACCGAAGAATTATTTGGAGTATTCTTGAATTTTTTCGGAACCTTTCTCTTACCTCTTTCTCTTTCAATACATTCGCAGGAATAATTTCTTTTATTAAAACCATTTCTCCACTCATCGTATGGTTTCAAAATTTTGATATAATAATTTCAACTCTTTCAGTATTTTAACTGAGGTTACTTTATTTGAGGTTGCTCAAAACACCTCTTTAAATGGAGAATATTCTCGAATCAAATATATAACGTTGAAACGGATTAATTGGGTTATTCACGAGAGTTACATATATAGCATCATTGATTTTTTATAGAACTTTCTGAGCTCTACAAAAGAGGAGTTGATAATTTTTCTTTATCTCTCATATCGTCTATCTGAGCTGAATTTGCATTATCGATTCTGTTTTCAATTGTAGTGATATAATTAATAATATAAAACAAAAAAATAAATATCATAGACTATATAAGAGGCATTTACTAAGTTGTTACTATGAAAGATTCAATGAATTAAGATCCAAAATTAAAAAAGATATTAGAACTGCTTATAAAAAATATTTGATGAATGTAGAAGTAGAACTTCAAGAAAACCCTAAAAAGTTTTGGAATTTTATCAATAACAAAAAAGATATCACTAGGATACCAGGTGAGATGGAGTATGGGGGTGAAATCTTATCAGACGGTTCACAAATAGTAAATGCATTTGCAGATCACTTCTCTAAAAATTATACAAGGCAGGAACCGGGTTGTTTAGATAATGTTTGCAATGCTGATCGTGGTGGGTTTTTCCATATAAGTCAGATAACTGTGGAAGATATTGAAGAGGCTATTCAAAATTTGAAACCAAAAAAAAGTATGGGTCCTGATAATTTACCGGCATGTGTAATTAGGCAGTGTGCAGATATTTTTGCGAAACCATTTTTCATATTATTTAATTTATCCTTGAAAACAGCTAGTTTTCCGACATGTCTTAAAACAGCCTTCATATGCCCAGTATATAAAACGGGTGAAAAAGAAAAAATAGTGAATTACCGGCCTATTTCTTTCATTTCAAATATTGCAAAAGTGTTTGAATCGGTCTTATATAAATATATTATGTTTCAAGTGAAGAACAAAATCCCAGTTCAACAGCATGGTTTCACTGCTGGTAGGTCTACATCATCAAACTTGATCGAGTTTGTTGAATATTCCTTGAATGCCTTTTCTAATCATTCTCAAGTAGATGTGCTTTATCTGGATGCAGTTAAAGCCTTCGATAGGGTACCCCATGACATTATATTGTTTAAGCTTCTGCATATACACAATTTTTCACTTCATTTGGTTTCTTTTTTTGGTTCTTATTTGGGTGGGAGAACTCAGTGTGTGAGGATAAATCAATTTTTTTCTGAAAACTTCGAAGCCACATCAGGGGTACCACAGGGTTCAAACCTTGGGCCCTTGTTGTTCCTTCTTTATATCAATGATATTGTTGATGTTGTGACTTTCTCTGAGATGAGTCTCTATGCTGATGATGTGAAGTTATATAGGATTATTAGAAATCCCAATGATGCAGAGGAACTGAGGTCTGATTTGGATAGGGTTGTGGCCTGGGCTAAAAGAAATAAACTGACATTTAACAGTGCGAAATGTTATCTTGTAACATTTTCTAGAAAAAAGGTGGACCTTATCTATAATTATGCTGTGGACGGTGATCCCTTGACTAGACTCGAGAAAATCAAAGATTTAGGTGTATCATTTGATAGATCTTTAACCTTTAATGATCATATTGATGAAGTAGTTAAAAATTCTTATAAGATGCTTGGGTTCATTTTGAGGAACACTAGAGAGTTCACAAACTTTAGAACATTAAAAATCCTATTTGATTCATATGTTATATCTAGACTTGAGTATTGTTCGGTTGTTTGGAATCCTAGTTATTTGTGTCAACAAAGAAAGATTGAAGGTGTAATCAAGAAATTTCTTAATAATGTTAACTTTATATTACGTAAGAGTAAAAATAGTTTTAACAATAATTTAAAAAATTATAATTTAATAACACTAGAAAATAGAAGATTTATTGCTGAAATATTTTACCTACATAAAACTATCACAAATGAAAATACTGACAGTGCTACACTTGATAAATTACTTTTCTCAGTACCGAGGATTAATGTGAGATCTCATTCTACATTCTATTTACCTTGCCCTAGAACAAATTATATGAAATTTTCTCCAATACATTCAATGTGGGATAAGTACAATAGGGTTCAGGATGTATGTGATTTGTTTTCGCACTCAACATCTCAAATAAAGCGAAAACTGTATGACTACTTCTATGATTCAATAATTGCAACTTGAGAGTTCAAACTTGATTTCAATTTTTTTTTTTTTTTTGTTTCATTCTTTTGTTGATGATTTCAATTATGTATTGTATATTCAAGAACCGTAATGGTTAAAATTGAATCGGATTGATAATTATTAGTGTACAATTGTTATTAGTAATAGCCGACTCAAGAATCGGAAACTAGAATACTTGTATTGTGGAATCTGTATGAGTTGTATCAATAAATAAATAAATAAATTGAGAACATTTCAAAACTTATCGTATGGTTTTATAGTCCTGATTCAATATTTTCAACTCTTTCCATATTTGAATGATCGCTTTATTTTTTCTGTTTGCTCTTCTGAATTCAAATCAATATAAAAAATGTTAATAATAATAATACAAATAATATAATCGTCAGGGCATGTCTGGAGCCGGCGCTGGACATGACAGCATGCGGGACGTCGGTGGCAGGATGTTGAGGAAGCGGGCTCCTGCTGCAGAAGAAGCTACAGCTCCAAAGCAACAACAGCAACCAACGAGTCCAATTCAATTGCCGACTCGAACCGCTGAAGGTGCTGCGCAGGATATTCAGCCAGTGCTTACCCAAGCGGGGTTAGTTAGAAAGCGCATGAAGTGGACAACGTCCATGAATGAAACTATTGTGCGCATATATAACTCCATCACGGGACTAGGGCAGAACACGAACAACTATAGGAAAAGGCTCCATGAGGAATTCTGCAACGCCTACCCAATTATATATGTCACTGAACAACGGGTGGCAGACCAGTACCGCGTAATTCTGAGAAATGAACTAATACCAATGGCCAGAATCGACGCAATTAAACAAGAACTTCAGCGTCCGCCAGTAACAGAGAGCGACACCAACATCTCTGATGAGATTCACATGCCTGGGCAACAACAGCCAGAAGAAATTGACGCTGAAAGTCCATCTTGCAACCCAAGTGAGGCAGAACACCAGGACGATAGGGAAGAGCTCCACCGACAAATTGACTCTGAGATGAGGAGATATTTTGCCGAATTGGAAGGAACAGATCCTCTTCATCGAATAGCACCTCCCCGACTCAATACATCCAAGAATATGTCACTCATAATCGACATCTTGAATAAGGACGTTTTACCTGAGTACCTACAGAATGGCAGTTCATTGGAATATCTTCATCTAGTTTTTTACTGTGCAGCGCTAACGACGGCTAAAATCATAGGGGCAAAAATTCGCCGAACGAACAACGATGGTCCAAAATTACACAAATTATATGCGCCACCATGGCAGAAACGTCTTCAACACAAAACAGAGAGACTAATAAGAGACATTGGACGACTGACGGAGTACGTGAACGGAAATCGCGGAAGGAAGGTTGTGAAAGCTGCCAAAGAAATCATGGATAGAAACAGAACACACACAGAACGAGAGACTGAGAATGCTTCAGCTCACCACTTCCTCGACACTCTGAAGCAAAAGCTAAGTCTGTATGCAGAACGCCTGAGAAGATATAAAAGCAATTATAGCCGGAAAAGAGACAACAATTCATTCGAAAAGTCGGAAGAAACTTTCTACCGGTCACTCACATCGTCTGATGGAGAAAATGGAAAGTTACCACCAAAAGAAGCCATTGAACAATTCTGGACCGAACAATTATCAACGAAACCTCAGTTCAATGGAGATACCGGATGAATTGAAGATGAAAAGTCTGAAGCTGTAAAATATGAGCCGATACAACATGACATAATCACAATTGAAGAAGTAAAATCAGCTATCAGAGGACTACACAACTGGAAAACACCTGGGCCTGATGGATTACAGAACTTCTGTATCAAGAAACTTTGGATCATGCATGACCAATTGACCTCCGCAATAAATGATGTCATTGAAAATCCTGAAAGAATGCCAATATTCCTTACACATGGCACAACGTACCTGTTACCTAAAGGCCAAAGGAATACAGAAGACCCATCCAAATACCGACCAATCACATGTCTTCCAACGATGTACAAATTAATCACATCGTGCATTTCAAATCGAATTCACAACCATTGCGAAAGGAATAACATCATCGCCATGCAACAAAAAGGATGCACCAAAGAGAGCAGAGGGTGCAAAAAACAGCTAATAATTGATTCAGTTATCGGCAATCAAGCGTTCTCCAAGCGAAGGAATCTTTACGCTGCGTACATAGACTACAAGAAAGCATTCGATTCCATACCTCACGAATGGCTCTTGACTATCTTGAATATTTACAAGGTGGATCCCAATATTGTTAAGTTCCTGAAAAACGCTATGTCAACCTGGCGTACTAGTCTTCAAATGAAAGCCGCAGATGGCTCCATTACGACAGGACCTATTCCAATAAGACGCGGAATTTTCCAAGGGGATTCGCTGAGCCCTCTGTGGTTCTGCATGGCTCTGAATCCCTTGTCTCATAGATTGAACTCTACGGACTACGGATTTGCCATCAAAAGCGGCAGTAGAACTATGATGAAACTGAATCATCTCCTTTACATGGACGATTTGAAACTCTTCGCATCTACCAAAAAACAAATGCAACAGATGCTGAAAATGGTGGAAGGATTTTCGGAAGACATCAAAATGAAGTTTGGATTAGAAAAATGTCGACTGCTCAACATAACGAGATGGAAAATAGAAGATGGTACGTTCAAACTCAGAGAAGGTGCAGAAATTGAAGCATTGAAGGAAGGAGACACATACAAGTATCTGGGCATAAAATAGGCAAGAAAAATCAATCAGATCCAGATGAAGAAAGAACTAACGGAGGAGTTCACCCGAAGATTGAGAAGGATAATGAGAACTGGCCTTTACAGCAAGAATCTGATAAAAGCTATCAATACCTACGCTTGCTCGGCGCTGAGCTACTCATTCGGTATCATCTCTTGGACCACCACCGATTTAGCAGCCTTACAAAGAAAAATAAGGACGATGCTCACTAAACACAATAAACATCACCCCAAAAGCTCAATAGAACGGACCGAGCTGCCACGACATCTTGGGGGTAGAAGAATTGTTGATTTGTCCAACCGTATGACCCAGGAAATTGAAGGACTTCGAAAATATTTTCTGAGCAAGGCTGCTTCGTCAGAACTCCATCGAGTAGTTTGTGTTGCTGATACTTCTACACCGTTAAAGCTACAGCAGGACCACTTGGAAACCGTCGAACACTCTGCAGAAAGTAAAATGCAGAAACTGATTGGCAAACCTTTGCATGGGAGGCACCAGAACGAGGTCAACCATGATTACGTCGACATTTCTGCGTCGAACTACTGGTTGACTTCCGGAAGGTTGTTTCCTGAGACAGAGGGCTTCATGCTTGCCATCCAGGATCAGGTGATTCCAACAAGGAACTACATGAAATATATCGCCAAGGATGCCTCAGTGGCGGATGATAGATATCGTTATGGCTGTGCGACACATGAAACTATCCAGCACATCACCGGGGGATGTCAGAAGTTCGCGGGCACGGAGTACAAAAATAGACATGATGCCGTTGCGAAGATTCATCACCAAGAATTGGCACTAAAACACCAACTTCTAAGTTCGAAAAAGGTTTCTTATTACAATTACCATCCGGATGCTGTATTGGAAAATGAACATCACAAGCTCTATTGGGATCGCACGGTTCTCACAGACCGGAAAATAACCCACAATAGACCAGACCTCATATTGCTCAATAAGGATGAGGACACAGCACTTTTCATCGATGTGGCGATTCCAAATAATAACAATCTTCTAGATAGGCACGCTGAAAAAATTTCAAAGTACAGAGATCTCGAGGAGCAAACCAGGAGACAGTGGAAGCTGAAAGATGTCAAGACCATCCCTATTGTCATATCATCTACAGGCCTGATACCGAAGAAACTACTGGAGAACTTGAGGAAACTTCAGCTGGACGAAAATATCTCTAGAGTGATGCAGAAGGCGGTACTGCTGGGAACGGCGAGAACTGTACGCAAGTACATGGGAAATTCAGAGGAACACCGTCTGCTCCGACAGGAAGTGCGGACGGAGCAGGAATCCAACTTACAGCAGGGATCCGAGGAGCGACCTGAACCCGACCAACACCACGAGCCCGAAAACCTGGAAAGGGCTCCAACAGAGCTTAATCCTTTTGATATCTGAGATATCTGGGATAAGTGAATTTTCCTCTGAAGAGGAGTGTGAAAGCCGCAAGGCTAAAGTCATAAAGCTCTGTTTTATAATAGGCAGTGATTTCTCTGAATTTCAGGATTTTCATAATTTTCAATAGAGAATTACTCAATTTTTTCGGAACGTTACTGTAACCATTTCTATACTTATATATCTGCAGTATTTTCTTCGATTGAGACCATTTCAAATTTTAACGTATGATTTCATAATTGTGATTCAAAATTTCCAACAATTATAAAATTTCAATTCTGACTTTATTCATTTTATTTACCTTTGGCATTCATAAGACTGTTTTTCCATTTAATGCTTGTGGACTTTGAGTAGTTGAACATCTACACGGTTCTTCAAAATTACATGCAGAATCAAAATAACCCAAAAACATTATTCCTCTTCAAGAATATTGATTTTTCGTGAGGTAATATGCTTTCGACGAATGAAATTGAATGTTCTCGAAACTCCAGGTAAAAACCTGATCGAAAGTTAATGCGTTTTCTCAAAATTCTGCATCCCTACTCTTTCACTAGATAACGTCATGTTCTGAAATTCTATTCAGTATAACTCTGTTCGCTCTTTTGAGAGGTTGAAAATCTCGGCGGATTCCTCAGTGTCTTCTCGATCATTGGCAAAATTGTGTGAATCTTTTCATTCAGAATACCGTATCGATAAAATTTGAAAATGATGTTAACTAATGATTGGTACGAGAAGTTGATGTAAGTAGTGTATATTCAGCATGACTTCGAATTAGTTAGTGTAGAAAAAGTTGTTAACATCAAAATATTTTTCATTCAATCAAGTCTCCAGAGAATTTCAGGTTTCTTATATTTCCCACTAATCAATTTTTGAATCTGTTTGAATAGCCACTCTAACCCCGTACTAATTCAATACATTTGCAGAATTGATATTCTTTCCGATAAAAATATTTCTCCACTCATCCTATTGTTTCAAAATTGTGATTCAATATTTTCAACCCTTCAATAATCAATTATACTCTTTCCCCGTTTTGTTTGCGTCTTGAGATATGAAACAGGCTTATTTCTTTCATTTTTGTGGACTTTGAGTAGCAGAAAATCATTTCGGTTCTTCAAAATTACATGCATATTCAAAATAACAAATAATCATGATACCGTTTCGCGAGAATAGAATTTCAGCAAAGTATTATTCTCTTGAAAAATAGGATAGAATGTTGTCGAAATTCTAGATTAAATTTGCATTATTGATTTCCTTTTCAATTGAGAACCTTCCAAATCCTATCGTTCGGTTTCTCAATTGTGATTCAATATTTTCAATATTTCAATTATCTTTTTTCTTTTTGCTCTTAGAAATGAAAGTTTTTTTTTCATTCATTCTTGTGATATTTGAATGGTTAACATAATTGCAGTTTTTAGAAATTACATGAAGAATCGAAATAACAAATGATCATGATACAGTTTCACGAATTTAGACTTTTAGCAAAGTATTGTTCTTTTGAAAATAATGATAGAATGTTCTTGAAATTCCAGGTAGAAACCTGACCGTTAGTTAATGCGTGCTCTCAAAATTCTGCATCCCTACTCTTTTAGTAGATAACGTTCTATTCAGTATAACACTGTTCGCTCTTTTGAGAAGTTGAAAATTTCGGCGTATTCCTTAGTGTCTTCTAGATCATTGGCAAAGTTTTGTGAATCTTTTCATTCAGAATACCGTATCGATAAAATTTGAAAATGATGTTAACTAATGATTGGTACGAGAAGTTGATTTAAGTAGTGTATATTCAGCATGACTTCGAATTAGTTAGTGTAGAAAAAGTTGTTAACATCAAAATATTTTTCATTCAATCAAGTCTCCAGAGAATTTCAGGTTTCTTATATTTCCCACTAATCAATTTTTGAATCTTTTTGAATAGCCACTCTAACCCCGTACTAATTCAATACATTTGCAGAATTGATATTCTTTCCGTTAAAAATATTTCTCCACTCATCCTATTGTTTCAAAATTGTGATTCAATATTTTCAACCCTTCAATAATCAATTATACTCTTTCCCCGTTTTGTTTGCGTCTTGAGATATGAAACAGGCTTATTTCTTTCATTTTTGTGGACTTTGAGTAGCAGAAAATCATTTCGGTTCTTCAAAATTACATGCATATTCAAAATAACAAATAATCATGATACCGTTTCGCGAGAATAGAATTTCAGCAAAGTATTATTCTTTTGAAAAATAGGATAGAATGTTGTCGAAATTCTAGATTAAATTTGCATTATTGATTTCCTTTTCAATTGAGAACCTTCCAAATCCTATCGTTCGGTTTCTCAATTGTGATTCAATATTTTCAATATTTCAATTATCTTTTTTCTTTTTGCTCTTAGAAATGAAAGTTTTTTTTTCATTCATTCTTGTGATATTTGAATGGTTAACATAATTGCAGTTTTTAGAAATTACATGAAGAATCGAAATAACAAATGATCATGATACAGTTTCACGAATTTAGACTTTTAGCAAAGTATTGTTCCTTTGAAAAATATGATAGAATATTCTCGAAATTCCAGGTAGAAACCTGACCGTTAGTTAATGCGTGCTCTCAAAATTCTGCATCCCTACTCTTTTAGTAGATAACGTTCTATTCAGTATAACACTGTTCGCTCTTTTGAGAAGTTGAAAATTTCGGCGTATTCCTTAGTGTCTTCTAGATCATTGGCAAAGTTTTGTGAATCTTTTCATTCAGAATACCGTATCGATAAAATTTGAAAATGAAGTTAACTAATGATTGGTACGAGAAGCTGATGTAAGTAGTGTATATTCAGCATGACTTCGAATTAGTTAGTGTAGAAAAAGTTGTTAACATCAAAATATTTTTCATTTAATCAAGTCTCCAGAGAATTTCAGGTTTCTTATATTTCCCACTAATCAATTTTTGAATCTTTTTGAATAGCCACTCTAACCCCGTACTAATTCAATACATTTGCAGAATTGATATTCTTTCCGTTAAAAATATTTCTCCACTCATCCTATTGTTTCAAAATTGTGATTCAATATTTTCAACCCTTCAATAATCAATTATACTCTTTCCCCGTTTTGGTTGCGTCTTGAGATATGAAACAGGCTTATTTCTTTCATTTTTGTGGACTTTGAGTAGCAGAAAATCATTTCGGTTCTTCAAAATTACATGCATATTCAAAATAACAAATAATCATGATACCGTTTCGCGAGAATAGAATTTCAGCAAAGTATTATTCTTTTGAAAAATAGGAAAGAATGTTGTCGAAATTCTAGATTAAATTTGCATAATTGATTTCCTTTTCAATTGAGAATCTTCCAAAACCTATCGTTCGGTTTCTCAATTGTGATTCAATATTTTCAATTTTTCAATTATCTTTTTTCTTTTTGCTCTTAGAAATGAAAGTTTTTTTTTCATTCATTCTTGTGATATTTGAATGGTTAACATAATTGCAGTTTTTAGAAATTACATGAAGAATCGAAATAACAAATGATCATGATACAGTTTCACGAATTTAGACTTTTAGCAAAGTATTGTTCTTTTGAAAAATATGATAGAATGTTCTCGAAATTCCAGGTAGAAACCTGACCGTTAGTTAATGCGTGCTCTCAAAATTCTGCATCCCTACTCTTTTAGTAGATAACGTTCTATTCAGTATAACACTGTTCGCTCTTTTGAGATGTTGAAAATTTCGGCGTATTCCTTAGTGTCTTCTAGATCATTGGCAAAGTTTTGTGAATCTTTTCATTCAGAATACCGTATCGATAAAATTTGAAAATGAAGTTAACTAATGATTGGTACGAGAAGCTGATGTAAGTAGTGTATATTCAGAATGACTTCGAATTAGTTAGTGTAGAAAAAGTTAATAACATCAAGATATTTTTCATTTAATCAAGTCTCCAGTGAATTTCAGGTTTCTTATATTTCTCACTAATCAATTTTTAAATTTTTTTGAATAGCCACTCTAACCTCGTACTAATTCAATACATTTGCTGAATTGATTCTTTTCGTTGAAAATATTTCTCCACTCATCGCATGGTTTCAAAATTGTGATTCAATGTTTTCAACCCTTCAATAATCAAATAAACTGTTTCTTCCTTTTGTTTGGGTTTTGAAATATAAAACAGGCTTATTTCTTTCATTTTTGTGCACTTTGACTAGCAGAAAATCATTTCGGTTCTTCAAAATTACATGCATATTCAAAATAAAAAACAATCATGATACCGTTTCGCGAGAATAGAATTTTAGCAAAGTATTATTCTTTTGAAAAATAGGATAGAATTTAATCGAAATTCTAGGTTAAATTTGCATTATTGATTTCCTTTTCAATTGAGAACATTCCAAAACCTATCGTTCGGTTTCTCAATTGTGATTCAATATTTTCAATATTTCAATTATCTTTTTTTCTTTTTGCTTATCCAAATATAAATTTTTTTTTCATTCATTCTTTTGATCTTTGAATATTTAACATGATTTCAGTTTCTTAAAATTACATGAAGAATCGAAATAACAAATAATCATGATACAGTTTCACGAATATAGACTTTTAGCAAAATATCATTATTTCGAAAAAAAAAAGATAGAATGTTCTCGAAACTCCAGGTAGAAACCTGACCGATAGTTAATGAGTTTTCTCAAAATTCGGCATCCCTACTCTTTTAGTAGATAAAGTTCTATTCAGTATAACTCTGTTCGCTCTTTTGAGAAGTTGAAAATTTTGTCGAAATCCTTAGTGTCTTCTAGATCATTGACAAAGTTTTGTGAATTTTTTCATTCAGAATACCGTATCGATAAAATTCGAAAATGAAGTTAACTAATAATTGGTACAAGGAGTTGATGTAAGTAGTGTATATTCAGCATAACATCGAAATATTTTTCATTTAATCAAGTCTCCATTGAATTTCAGGTTTCTTATATTTCCCACTAATCACTTTTTAAATTTTTTTGAATAGCCACTCTAACCCCGTACTAATTCAATACATTTGCAGAATTGATATTCTTTTCGTTGAAAATATTTCTCCACTTATCGTATTGTTTCAAAATTTTGATTCGATATTTTCAACCCTTCAATAATCAAATAAACTGTTTCTTCTTTTTGTTTGCGTTTTGAAATATAAAACAGGCTTATTTCTTTCATTTTTGTGGACTTTGACTAGCAGAAAATCATTTCGGTTCCTCAAAATTACATGCATATTAAAAATAACAAATAATCATGATACCGTTTCGTGAGAATTACATTACATTACTTAGATTATAAACTTTTAGCAGAGTATTAATCTTTCGAAAAATAAGATAGAATGTTCTCGGAATTCTAGGTTGAATTTGCATAAACGATTTCCTTTTCAATTGAGAACATATCGAAACTTATCCTATGGTTTCTTAATTGTGATTAGATATTTTCAACTTATTCAATATTTCAATTATCACTTTCTTTTCTCTTTTGGCTCTTCCAAATATAATTTTTTTTCATTCATTTGTGTGAACTTTGAATGGTTTACATTTTTTTAGTTTTTCAAAATTACATGCAGAATCAAAATAGCCAAGGATCATTATACTGTTTCACGAATATGGATTTTTTGCGAAATATTATTGTTTTGAAAATAAGATGGAATATCTTTTAATTTCCCAGTTGAATTTGCAGTTTCGTATCTTTTGAACTAAGGAACATCTAAAAATCTCAAGGTATGGTTTCTCAATTGTGATTCAGTATTTTCAACTCATTCAATATTTCAATTATCACTTCCTCCTTTTGCTCTTCCAAATATGAATTTTTTTTTCATTCATTCTTGTGATCTTTGAATAGTTAACATAATTTTAGTTTCTCAAAATTACAAGCAGAATCAAAATAACAAATAATCATGTTACAGTTTCACGAATTTAGACTTTTAGCAAAGTATTATTCTTTTGAAGAATATGATAGAATGTTCTTGAAATTCCAGGTAGAAACCTGATCGATAGTTAATGCGTTCTCTCAATATTCTGCATCCCTACCTTTTTACTAAATAAAGTTCAGAAATTTTATTCAGTATAATTCTTCCGAATAAAAATTTTTTTTTCATTCATTCTTGTGAACTTTGAATAGTTAACATAATTTCTGGTTTTCGAAATGACATGCAGAATTAAAATAACCAAAAATCATTATACTGTTTCACAAATATATATTTTTCGCGAAATATCATTTTTTTGAATATAAGATGGAATGTCCTCTAAATTCCCAGTTGAATTTGCAGTTTTGTATCTCTTAAACTCAGAAACATCTAAAAAACTCAAGGTATGGTTGCATAATTGTGATTCAATATTTTCAACAATTCTGATATTCCAATCATCACATTCTTCATCTTGTTTGCTTTTCTAACTATAGAGCTGTTTTCAATAGGATACATTTAAAAACATATTATAATGTCTCATAGTTCTTATTCAATCTGAATGACTGACTCTCCTCTGAACACGAGTTTTTGGACTGCTGCTTGATATCGAACTAATTGATAACGGTAGTGATATAATGAAGTAGATCATGGATTACCACTTCGAGGTCAAAAAATAGACGAGATCCGATCAAGTTTGCGACACCGATGATGAAATTCGATTCTCGCTGAATTCCTTATTTTTGTGCCTATCTCCTTTTTACGTACATCAATTTTTTGTTGCTCTTTGTATTGTTTGGCAGTCATGTACCTGTTGAGCCTAATATTAACCCATTCGTTATTTACAGGGAACGCCGGCGGAAGCAGGAAAAACAGTTGAGAGCCAGGATGCAAGAAAATACGGGAGGTACACCACTAGTGCTTCCCCCCCTCTTCGGAAATCCAGTTAAGGTGAGCTTTGAACCATTTATTACATATTTTTACAAATAACCACTGATGTGCTTTCGAAAAGTTTATTGTGTTTTTCGATGAGTCCTATCAGTTTCAAATACCCTTAGTGATATATTCCAGGGTGTTAGTATTATCACCTTCTAGGAAGAACTGCTCACATCAGGATAAAAACAGAAAGAGCTGTTGATGTATTTACCGTCTGATCTCTCACCTTCTTGAAATGTGACCCAGTCTCACAAGGGCCCCTTATGAAATCATCTTTCCGTGCATATTTCAATACCCAATCGAAAGTGTATTTTTCAGAATGTCAAAACAAATACCCACGTATTTCTCATGACCAATTTCCACACATTATATCGATCCATTTTCCACAAGCACGAAAGGTTCTGTGAAATGCAAAAAAAGAGATTCAGAACATCTTAGCGCCCATCAGATGGTATCCAATTTGAATATAAAATGGGCCTATGACCCACAATCCGGGATTGGGGATTCTTAAACGCACCTTTTTTAGTTTCGATCCGCCAGTCAGTATTTGTTCTATCATCTTTCCCTATAGATTAATCACAATATTTTAGAAGTGATATTTTATGTAGACATAATGATATGGATCTCTAAGCCCCAACATTATTTCCTGGAGTCCTCGCGTATAAATCCCCCCATTTTAATTTTTTCGACAACTTCGAAACTTTACAATATCATAACATCTTCGATAATGAAATGATAATTCAAAACTGTATGAGTCATTATAATTTTGAAAAATTATCCTAGTAGCCTTGCTTTAATCATCTTTCAACTGATCTCAATTTTTTTTAATTTTTCTCAGGTTCCTACAAATAAGAATGACCCGTTGGTGAAAAGAATTAACGGCGTACTGGGAGAGTATAGCAGGGCCAAGCATTTATTCGATGGGAAGAAGGTCTTGATCCAGCCTGGTTTCACCACTCTATATGCGGTGCAACCGAGAACACACATGCCACCCCATCAGCCAGCAAACAGGTAATTAAATGTAGAATTCACAAGACCCTTACTGACATTGAGATGTGTCTCAACAACGCTATTTTTCCAACTTATTTCAAATACTTGTCAGGATTGATCGGTAGAATGTCACTGCTTAATTTTTGTGACGAGCATTATGAAGATGTTATCCTTGACTTCAGTCAAGGAAGATTCAAATCATCTTGATGCACATTTTATCGTGCAACGCGTCATATCTCAATGTGCAGCCCTTTTTGAAATACCCAAACTTTTACTGAACTACTTTATATAAACAGAATACTAATCAATATTTTTCCTTGCAGACCAACTTCTGTTGAAGCCAGGCACGAGTTGATGAAGAAAAATAACCACCACCATCCTGGCTTTCATTTTATGCCCGAGAAGAAACCGATTCAACACAGGCCAGTCGACAGCAGGCCACACGAAAGCGGCCCTTCTCAGGGCCACCAGGTCAGGCAAATCAACAAAAACAACTACGAACATAGCGGAAACGGCGCATATCAACAAATGATGCGTCGTCCTATGGCCATGGGTCGTCCTACTGCTTATCGAATGACCCGTCCAGCCGGCCCCGTATCGAACCAACAAAGGCCCTTCGACATCAGACCCCACGAACGCGGCCCTTATCAGGGCCACAAGAATAGGCAAATTAACTACAACTATGCCGCCTACAAACAGAAAGTAAATGGTCTATCTCCACTAATAATGCGTCGTCCTATGACCATGGGTGATCCTAGTCATAATCAAGTGAGGCGTACAGCCGTTCCTGTACCGGTAAGTATGAAACACCAGTTCTTCTAAAAATTATGCCTCGCTGTGAAATACGAGCTGAAAGATTTTGGATTTATTTAAATTATTCTATTGCCTTCGTAATTCGACGTACAGCATGTATTATCCTCTCAGCATTTCCATCCAATAAACGTTCTGAGTGGTAAATAAGTGAACTCTTGTCAACTCCAGACTCTTTCAAAAATCGTAGTAAATTTCATTATCGAAACGAGGTATCCTTAATACTTACACATGATTTTTATTTTACAGGACAGAAAAACTCTACTTCACCAGAGTCCAGCTTCCTCGAACTTCGAAGTAGACAGGGCTCTGAAGGAAATGATCATTATGAAAGCAAAACTTTCGCCTATTGTTCCCATTTCGGGGTTGGATATTAACAAAAAAAAATTTATCTTCCATCATCCTAAGGCAACGGTGAGTTTGATAAGATATTTTTTTCCTATTTCAATATTACATTTTTTTCATATTGATAGGGAGAAAAAGAAACCACACATCGATCAACACTAATTCCTTTTTTCAATTTCAGCTATCAGAGATGCCCCTTTGTAAAGGTTCCTCTACCCCGAGTAAGTACAAATAATTTATCTCCACATTTACGCTCCCAACATTCAACTCATCTGAGAAACTAAAATTTCTTTCGAAACCAAATTTCTCTGATTTGTCTTTGCAATGAAATTTCAACGTATACACACAGACTTCATTTCAAATCTTGAGTCAAAATTCAGGGACGTCGAACGGAACATGAAAATCGCCAATCACGTGATAAAATTGAAATACAATATCACAGGAAGCCTGAATGGAAATCCGCGAACGGGCAGTTTTCAGCCGATGTGATGGTTCTAAATAACCTGATTTTCATTCGAAAACTTGTTCGTTTTCACTTGCGAAAATTTTAGGGAATTCGATTTTTTGGCGGGGTCTTTCAGCTTGTTGAAACTTTTTGTTTCGTTAAGGTCCATTTTTTCATATATGATGAGATTTTAAGGAATCTGAACTATTGAATTTCTTTATCATTTGGCCGACGTTTCGGACATTATTCAGCTTTTTCTCAAGGCTACAATGTAAATTGATATGAAATGTATTGTCGAAGTATTGCACATAATGCTGCTCAGAACTTTAACTAGGAAAACTTCTGATCACCTATGAGGTAATTGGTTGCGAGAATAGATCTAGACCTTGCTGGCTTTCACCAAAATTCGAAATTTTTATCTAGTAACCATTATTTTTCCTTTTCAGAACAGAATGAAAAACTTTCCGATCAAACCTTGCACAACATCTCTGGGACATCAGCGTAAGTAACTCTCCG